>NW_027255927.1:2141600-2486100 GCF_043229965.1 Drosophila suzukii | reverse complement strand
AAAAAATCCATTAATACAGAGCTGAAGGGTAGGATGATAACCATCTTCAGGTAAAGATTGTGGCGAAATACGACTGACTTCAGCATCGCTACTATCAAAAACAAAGATTAAGTCAAGAAGACGACCAATATGATTGGCAATCCTGTTAGCTTGCTGCAAAGATAGTTCAACAAGACCATCAATAAAATCTTTTTGCATCCTAGGAATCATTGCCAATGAGTCCTTACTCTCCAACCAAGAGATATTGGGAAGATTAAAGTCACCAAGCACAATAAGTTGGTCAGTTTCAGCAAGCAACAAGGAGATAGAATGTATGGCGGACAGGTGCAATAGATACACGTTAAATTCAGAGCCAGGAGATATATACGAGCAGGTTAAAAAATGTTTCTTTTTGGGAAAGATAATTTTACGGAAATAAATTCAATACCTGATGATTCAGAAATATCAACAAACTCAGAAGTTAAATTGGATTTGACTCCAATAAGAACGCCTCCACCTCGACGGTCTGACGATCCTTCCGATAAACAAAAAAGTTATTATACAAAATCTCACTATCGTGTACGAATGGGTTAAGCCAGGTCTCAGTAAGTACAATAACATTGGCCTCAAAAATTGAACTATTTATATAAAGCGTAGAGAGTTTACTAAGAAGCCCCCGAACATTCGAACAATTAGGAAATTTAGTTTTTTGAATTTATATCAGAGCTGGGCGCCGACAAAGAAGTCATGGAAAGGGAGCTATTTTTTGTTATATACTCGTGGACAATTATATCAGCAGGCCAAAAATTGGGGCAAAGAAGTTTAGAGAACAGCCCATCCGGAACAAGTATTTTAAATGAAGAGTAATCTCTTATCTGTTTAAAATTAAATTTGGTGATGTCAATACCATTTTGATTGGGAAGGGAGAGGTCCTTGACAATATGATACATCACGTCATTTACTGTTATTGCTGCATTCAACCTAGACACAAAAATAAATTTCCTAGGTACGATGACAGTGAGTGGTACCGGAGAAGAGAGAGCAGGGCTATGGGTGTTTTTCCTAGTTTCCTGCTAGTAAGTGGGACAGGAGGAGGTGCAAGGGTATTAGCTAGAGGCAGTACAAGGTGCGGCAGAGCCCCGGAAGTGGCAATAGCCGGTGAACGGTTAGTAGGCCTTAATGACTCAGGCGAAACTACAGTCCCCGAATCTGGCAGCGATTGCCCCGTGGCGTCATTCGTTGATGACTCGATCCCATTGGGATCATCCTCCATCCAGTGGGGCTGGGAAGAGAGAGGTTGGTCGAGAGATCTGGAACATGTAGAGAGACATTAGGCAGTGTGGGACTACGATTTATATTTTATGAAGATTGACTTAGAAGAATCCGACCTTTAAAGTTGGAGTCGCAGACATTAAATCGACTTAATAAGTCCGTAAATCCAGCACGTAATGCCTGAAACTCCAGCTCCGTTTGCCTCATAAATTCTCTTATATCAATTTTGATATGTAGGCATGTAGGGCACGTCCAGTCCAGGTTAGCATTAGATCCAGTGCGATGTGGGGCGATGGGGGCCATCTCCTCTGAGATAACCACCCTTGGATACTATAGGTGTGCGACAATTCTCACGTGCACCTTTCTCTCCTGACTATTAATTGCGCATAATGAGGGGAAGGATACATGATCAATATTGTCACATAGGGATGTAGGGGCGATGGGGGCAAGTAAGTTTACTCTTTATAGAAATGATCGTTACATTTTTATGACTCCAAAGCCCATTAAAATCAGTTAATTTATTGGATTATGCCAATTCTCCCAGAACCCGCATACGTTGATGAGGGGGGCCGGGGGCCATTAATATGCTAATTGTCCCATAATCCGCGTTTCCATACTAGTACGGTGAACAGGTGCCTCGCTTTCCAGGGCAACGCCTTTCGAGACAATGACCGCCTGTCCCTTGCTCTGTCCGGGCGGTCCCACTTGGGTCTTGCTCATTTCGCGCAGTCAAATCTAACGCCAGGTAGCTGCCTAGCGGTCCACTTCGCTTTACGCCTAACGCAGACGAACGTTCCATCCCAGCCTCACCCTATTGCTTGACGTCCGTGACGTTCCTGCGCTCCTCAATGAGTTCTCCACGGCGGTCGTGGTTGCCGGTGGTGTCTACTGCTGTTGCTGTCGATGTCGACTGCGCCCCCTTTCTGGCTGGTAGTGTGGTTCTCTGGCACTCGGGGATTTGGTCGGTTGCTGTTCTGGGACTTCGCCGGTAATCGCTGGGCTCTCCAGGACAACGTAGCTAGAAACCACAAATCGATCAACCGCTCGTCCTTCGCGCCAGATCCTGCTCAGTCGGGCAAGGCTTGACTCTGACGAATTCGCCGAGCGATGAGCCAGGGTGTGGTCGCGACAAAGTAAGAAACGAGCCGCCTTGACTTAGCCGTGTGATGCCCTCTGGACCCCATTTACCTGTGACTCAATTCGAAGATCCGTGATGTCCCGATCTTGCTCCTTGTAGGCTTCCCACGGCGCTACTTACGACGACTTGACTTGTTGCTGTTGATATGTTGTTCTCGTGCTGCTGGTTGACTTGGTTCTTTGCTAACTGACTTGTTGGAATGACTTATCGTGATCGACTGATTGCTCCCAGCGCCCTGCGGTCTTATATAGGGCATCGGGGAACGGTATTTCCCCTTCTGCGCACGATCCGCTGGTACTCTCCACTCCAGGTCCGAAGTCCACGGACCCACGGCCACCCCACGGAGTCCGATGTCTTGGCGCTACCCTGCTGAGCCTCCTGTGGCATGTGACACGCAGGCGCGCTTTCCTGCTGCTGAGATGTGGCACTTCTTCCTATCGCCATCGATGTCTCCACTCTCTTTTTCTCCAACCTCTAGTTCTCCAAACTCTCTTTCTCCAACCTCTCGTTCTCCAAACCCTCTTTCTCCAACCTCTCGCTCTCCAAACTCTCTTTCCCTACATTCTCTTTCTACAAACTCCCATCTTCGCCATGCCGTTACTACGCTAATTCGCCGCGTATCTGGTAGCCGGCAAATCACTATGTAAAATTGCCGCTGGAATTTTTGGGGAGATATTTAACTCTTCACATTCCCCCCTTTATTCGGGAAAAAACAATAAGCTCGTTCATCCTCTCGGCCTTTCATTCTCGGCGCTTCCTCCGGGCTCTTCGGTGCTCCCTCGGCGCTCCCCCGGCGCTCCCTCAACGCCCCCTTACAGCTCTATCTGGAGATCCACAGCGCCGGGTCACGATCAAGATTGTATTTGCTTTCTCTGCGCCTCTCTTGACGAATTTAAATTCTCCCACGCCGATACTTCATAGGTGCAACATAGTGCAACAGACGGACGTTGACTCCCAAGATAGCAAATATCGAGGAATAGTAATCCTAGCTGGGAACACCTAGCTGATCCGATCCATACCGGCAGCAGATATAAAAGACCTTAGACAATTAGAGAAGAAGAGAGAATCCATTTGGGTGTCTTGCTGACGGAAGTCGGCAGCTCGGAGGGAAGGCGACTTTCTCAGGGGGTAGTCATCCACGGAGTCTTCTGACACCAGGACCAGCCACCATATCCAACAGTCCTTAAGGAGAACACAATTCCAGCTCGAAAGAATCTTTTGTGTCGAACCATCGCCGCCATTGTCATCAATGAACGTGGAGAGGATCAACAATAAGGACGACATCCGACATACTGTGATGTTTGTGGACGCAGTATCTGTGATCCCCATGCTCCTGAAATTTGTTCAGCTGTAGGAGAAAGATCCAATATAAATGTGTTAATCGAGCCAACCACAGCTAAAGTGAACCCATGCTTAACCAAATACCAATATCCACAAGTAATACAATTGGATAACAAGTGAAAGTAGTAGAATAATACGGGAGCTGGCTCACTAGGCAATATATAATGTCAAAAAAGGGGGTGGGGGTTACCCTAATTAGTCACGCAAGATCACCCCAAAGAAATGGCGAAAGTGGGGTTGTTTTGTGATGTCTTGTTTTGTCTTGACTTTTTCTCACCCCAAAGGTGTGTGTGTGTGAGGGGTGCAAACGTCATACGTAAAAATGTGTGGTTGTTTAGAGTGATCTTTACCCGAGTAGGGTGTGTAGGAGTGTGATATGGGTGTTTTGTCATGCGTAGAAACTTGTGATTGCTTGTGAGTGAGGGGTGCAAATGTCATGCGTAGGATTTTGTGGTTGTTTAGAGTGATCTTTACCCAAATAGGGTGTGTAGGAGTGTGAGAGGGGTGTTTTGTCATGCGTAGGAATTTGTAAAACGATATTTAGGCGGAGGAGGAGGAGGAGGGGAAGTTGTTTTATTATGCGAGGCCGTTTTGTTGATTCAGTTAGGGTTGTATATGACATCTGTTAGTGTAACCTGTCTACGGCCTTGTGGTCTAAAGGTGTTGGCTTGAGGGATATTTATACTTTTGTGGTGTGAAACAAGCGTGAGTTCGATATCCTCCCCCTCTTAGGGAGCATTAGATGGGAAAGCGAGCGTGAATATCTAAAGTATATTGCTTCTAACTTGTTATAAGTTAAGGGGAGGGTAATCTTAAATGTTTCAATTCTATAGTGGAGGTGGGGGTGGTGGTGGTGGTGGTCCTAACAGAATATACACAAAAACAAATGAGATCGTTTATTTAGTCAAATACGTTTTTATTTAATCATATTCTTGTTAAATTAGTTTCCATTGAGTTTTTTAAATAAATTAATGTATCTTTCCATCAATTTTAAGGCATTTTCTTCTTTCTTTTCAACATGCATACACCTGCAAGTGTCAGGTCAAACTTTTCAATCATCATATGCGCATGCACAGGATGATAGGTGTTCTCCATACTTTAAATGAATTACTGGGGTGTCTTCTACATCTTTAAAAAATGTATAAATTGATTTCAATTTCGTAACATGTTCCTTGAAGATCTCACTTCCATGCTCCTTTAAGAACTCTTCAATTTTTGAGGAAATCATTTTTTCTTTCAACGCAATAGTCTGAATGTTTATCTTAAACTAAAGTTTGGTAGAGATAAATAATTGTATTATACTTAGAAAAAAGATGTTAAAAATTGCAACAGCTGATGATACCCCCACCCTCGAATTCCTATTATTCCCAAGAAATCCTTGAACATCAATTGCAACAATGTATTTACTCATGATTGATTGATTGATTAAACTATACGATCATGTATGAGCATGCAATATACTTGAACATTTTCGATAGTGGGCTTGGCAAGTTCAATTGAAATCCTAACATCAATGGGACCCGATATTTCATTTTGATATGATAAGTCTATTACGATAATAGGAGCTTTAGTCTTAAACTCTGTGGGTGATAGTAAAGGAGATTCACTTCGGTTATAGTAGCTAGTTTGAAACTTGCAATACATTTCATATAGGTGAGCAAATCGATCTTTTTCAAAGTCCAAGCTTAAGTCATCGTAGGGATATGTTTCAGAGTTTAAGTAGACCTTTAGATTTCTTAAATTGTTTGTAATCAGATGGTGGTTATCTTAAAATCCAATTAAAGCAAATCGTGTACGTTCTCGGTTAGCAGCTAGTTTAACATTCCAAACATGATCTGTTCCATTACTTAGTTCCCAAGTACGGAATGCAATCGGTGGATTGGTTCCACTTTTTATAATGTCATGCATTTTAATTTTCGTTGAATCGATCGGTGTTATATGAGGAATTTTCCATGTACTATTAGTCATATTGAGATGATATTTTCCGACTAATTGGGCATTCTTAAATTTATCTTGCTTAAGTACATCATTAAAATTTTTTGATATTAATAGTAACCAACTCCAGTAGCTGGCAAAGTGCAACAGACGGACGTTGACTCCCAAGATAGCAAATATCGAGGAATAGTAATCCTAGCTGGGACCACCTAGCTGATCCGATCCATACCGGCAGCAAAGTAAAAGATCTAGTCTGATATAAAAGACCTTAAACAATTAGAGAAGAAGAGAGAATCCAATTGGGTGTCTTGCTGACGGAAGTCGGCAGCTCGGATGGAAGGCGGGGGCTTAAATTGAAATCGGATTCTCCACTCCATCCAGAATTGTTAAGTCTCTTGCTCTCAAATTGATTTAAATAAACAAAGTTTTTTATTGTAGAAGTAATACCACTAAATCTTGTTCTATCTATCTTAACACCATTTATTTCATAGCGTATTTCTAAAATAAGTAAGTTTCTAAAAAGTATGCCATACAATTAATTCTCATCCTCTCAAAAACATTTTGAGTTTCTACCGCTCCCCCTTCCTTAGTTAGGGTAATATTTCCTTAAAAAATTTAGAAGACTCTCATGGGAAGGTACATATAAATCTTGATTTTGGATTGTAATTCTTATCTCATCATTTGGTTTAAATGATTGTTGATACGGTGAATAACTGTGATATTCTTTCTTTGATATACTATCAACAGAGAAAGGTTTTTCTCGTACTGCCAATATTTCATTCAACCCCATAACTTTAGTTAAACTCGCAGTTTGAAGCCCAGTGATTTAAGAATTAACTTATTTTTTAATGTAAGTGTGTGTCTTTTTGGTTTCGATCCTCTTCCTATAACTTTAAGTTTTAAAGTGTGCTGATGATGGTAAGTATCGCCTCTTTTATTGTATATAATCATTGTATTAATCTTAATTGTTAACGAATTGTATAGTTTTTACCGTGTAAATTTATTATATGTATATATTTATATATATATATATTTATTATTATGTGTATAGAGAGTGTATTTATTTCTCTAGTGTTGAGTGGTAAGTAAATAAGATTGTGTGGTGTGATATTCATTTTATAGCCCGGTGGAATATTAATTCCAAATTCGTATAATGAATGATCTTGTCTACTATCAATATATGATCCGCTTACAATATTACATACTAAGCCTATTGTGTTTATTTTTAAAATGTTGACAGGTTGATCAGATATATATGTTTTTTTCAAGTCGGGGTAAATTATTTTTTTTATTGAAACCAATGGAGTTGTTTCTATTAAAATAAATAGGTTCCTCGGTAGTTGTAATATGAACTTGAAGTGTGTTATTATTACTCACAATTTGAAATGTTTTCTCAAGATCATAATCTTTTAGTTTATTTTTTAGAAAATCATAAATATCATTGAGTTCATATGATCCTATTGGAAGTTGAATTACTTTATGACCAATATGAAATAGACTATTATTTATATCAACATTGGGTATAGAGTTGTACATATGAAAGTCAATGAGTGCACACTCTTATTCACCATTTGTCTGTTGAATGGGTGGGAAATAAGATATGTTTGTAATGGGTTCATTGCCATTTAATGTAAGAGTGAAATAATCTTAGCTTACAGAATGAAACTTATATTCTCGAATAATTATAAATTATCTTCCTAATTCCATATCGTTATCTTTACTTATTGTGAGGAATCCGTATTTATCACGCCAACACTTTTGACAAATTTTCATAAATGAATCATAGGACATATCAGTATTTACATGATCACGATATATATGACGTATATTTAAATCATCTTGTTTAAACATTACAATCATATTCGCGTTATCACGTATTAGATGTTTTGGAATATAAGTATATGTTTGACATAGGTAAAAAGAATCTATATTTTTTGACGTCCCATACAGAAATATGAACGAATGTTGTTTTGTTTTTCACAAGCAACATCATCAAAAATCATAATAGAGTTTTCTTTAGCTTTAGCGGGTGGTAGAACTTCATCAATTTGTGAGAACGTATAATATTCCATTCGGTTTAATTAGTTTCTCTAAATACTCATACTTTGGTTGATATAAACTCTTTGAGAATACATATATATTCTCAAATTTAAGCCCGTTTGGACTTTCAATAAGAATGAGCATAACATTTGTTTTTCCACAGTTTAAGGGACCGACAACCAATGCAATGCTCTTATTGTATTGGTAATAAAGAACTATGTCGTGGAACTGAATTTGTTAGTGAATGATCACCACCCTCGATATTTCTAACACAGATTTCTTGTTTTTGACGTATTAAACGCATATTCACGTGTGTAATGTAGTTCATTCGATGAGAAATGCTCCTTGATTAAACATTATATAAAATGGGTAAATATTTTTATAATTGTTGCAGTCAGAGTTCAAACTTGAAACCAGGTAGTGGTATTATCAACAAAAGTATTAACACACTTCCATTTGAAGCAGATATTCCTGGCTATAATTTTTGTGAACCTGGAACAAAGCTAAAACAAAGGTTGGAGCGCGGTGATCGTGGGATAAATCAATTCAATGAAGCTTGTAGAGTACATGATATTGCATATTCACAATATAAGGATCTAAATGATCGACATAAGGCTGACGCAGTATTAATAAATAAAGCGTGGGAACGTGTTGGTTCAAAAGATAGTAGTATTGCAGAGAAAACAGCAGCATACTTGATTACAATTATTATAAAAACAAAAAAGAAATTCGAAATGGACGTGAAAAAGGGAACAAAGAGAAAGTGTAAGAAAAGGATATCAAAAGTAAAGAGTTTTTCAAATGTTATCCAAACAGGAATACGAGCAGTCAATAAATCAATTGGTAGAAATTAAAAAAAAAATAAGATTCCTCGTACTATTAATGTACCGAAAATTGGTGGTTTTTTACCTATTGTACCCATTTTGACTGCACTAAGTGCATTAGGTAGTCTCGCCTCTGGTTGTGCAACCATTTCTAAAACTATCAATAATGCAAATATGGGGAAAAAACAATTAGAAGAGAGTAAACGACATAATACAAAATGGAAAGTCATAAGGTGGGTTGAGGTATGTTTCTAAAACCTCATAGAAAAGGTTACGGATTATATCTTAATCCATTTGGAGCAAATCCAAAACACTAATTACTAAGCAAAAAACATCTTTCAAATTTCGAAATTTTGACTTTTGCTCAAAAGTACATTCCACATTTCCGAGTTGTGTTTATGAGAGACTCACTACCAAAATCTCCTTGGAGAGAAGAGTCAGGTATTATAAACCTAGATTATAGTTCATCAAATGGTACACATTGGGTAGCTTATTAATAAAATAAAAAAAGTATACATTACTTTGATAGTTTTGAAAATTTGCAACCCCTAAAAGAAATTGTGAAATATTTGGGGAATAACATTAACTATAACTATGAGAGAAAACAATCCTCTAATAGTTCCAACTGTGGACACCTGTCCCTCCAATTCTTATTCTCTATCCCACCCTACCTTTTTCTTTATGATCAAGTAATTTCTCTATGATTCTTGAAACCCACCCTATTTACATGCTATTCGCTGCTATGATTGGTCGATTCTAAATCAAGAATGATTACAGAACCTGTACATGAATTACTCACTGAAAATAAAAAATTGAATAAAAAAGAATATATTAATGATACACATGATATTAAGACTAAGTTCAAGAAAGAGAAAATAAGAGTACCTAAAAGTAAAAAAAAAGGGTACACGAGAGAGTAATCGAAAGTGATAATGAGAGTGATGTTTATGTTGATGCTTTTTCACAAAACTCTCATATAGATGAATCCGACATTTCACAGCAGTCTCTTATAGATGACTCCGATGTTTCAGAACAGTCTCACACAGATGATTTAAATGAAAGTGTATATAAAGAAACCGGGGTGAAGTACAATCTCAACATTAATCAGTTTAAGCAAGAAAAGATTTTAGACAATAGTTATGGACCAAGAGAAGAAAATAATATTTCAATGTTCGGTAATAGTACACTTAAAATTAAAAAAAAATGTAATGAAATAAGGAAGTGGAAATTGATGGACTCTATGACCAGGTCTATACTCTTTAATTTTTCATAATAGTCCTAAGGATTATACTAAGAATGATTTAGAATCATATAAAAACATTATAATTGAAACAAGTGCTCACAAAAGAAACTATCAACCAGATAGTCAAATAAAAGGAAATCGTTCTAAAAAATATTCTTCAATTATTAAACCATTAATATCATCTTCAGTAAATTAAGAATATCCTGGTTCTGGGTATATGAGACTACAAAAAATACCACCAAACTATGTATATTGGGATAATGTTAATGAACTTGTTGAAAGATAGCAACTCTTAATGGCATCAAGAGCTGTTGGTAATAACAACCATACTAATGAAATTCTTTCAATAATAGAAGAATTACGGGGAGCAAAAATAACATATTAATAAAATAGAAAACTTCTTCTCATTTTGTTTAATAGTAAAATGTCTATTGACAAGTTTGGTATCTTTTTAAATGATAGAGATTTTTCATCGCTTTTTAAAAGGGAAGTTGAGAGTCTTACAGGTATATATCTAGAAACTGATGGTCACATAAATGTTCAGAAAAAAAGAATTAAAAACTCTTCAAAACCAATAAATGGAAATGATTTCGCTATTAAATTTTATGTAGATGATAAAATTAATGAAGCGAAATCACATCAAATGGAAACTATAACTAAATCATTTAAACTACGAAATAAAATAATTTCAGAGCTGGAAAGTAAAGTAATAAAAATGATAACTCAAATGTTGTTATATGAGTATGCATATATTTAATTATATTTAATATAATAGTTGTTGGTAATGATAATTTTTTTAATGGATGTGTTTAAGTAGGATGTGTGGTACAGAATTTTTTTTCTTAGTATTTACTCTTAAAAATAGATATGATGCAATATCATTTAATATTAATAATTGGAAAACTGTATTGAAAAATCTAAAAAAAATTGTAATATGTGTTATGAAAATTATTTGAATTAATGAATAATTTTCTGAAATAAATAATTTTGAAAATATGCAAATAAGAATTATGTATTATTTATGGGATATTATCATAAAAACATTATTATCTCTGCTGGCTTAATAATTTTTTAATAATTTAATTGAAAGAATAAAATGAACTCCAAAACCAGTTTTTGAAATTTTTTAATATTGATTAGAAGGAAAGAGACGGAAATAAATATTGTGCATTACATTTACCTTGAAAGTCAGGTCTATGAGGTTGTAAACCAGAGTCTGAATGGTATGGAGTTGGCAGCCATCTTGTTAAAAAATGGTATTTACCAGCGGCAATCAGTGAAATCAATAAATAAGAAAATTGAACTGCAAATACTAAACTATTCTCCAGGGATTGTAGATGGTAAATTGAATTGCAGGTAAATCTTGACTGTACGCCGGGGGGTAGCGGGGTACGTCGGCGCTGGTAGAATGGCGTGGGAGGCTAGCGTTGCAAAAAGGAGACGGAACTTCGGCCAGTCGCCTACGCCTTAAGCCTGCGTACAGGCGGATCCACCCGAACACCGTCTTCTGGGCTACTGGCAGTCCCTCTTCGATCATGTTGAAGCCCGGCTGTATCACCTTCGGGTAGACGTCAGCCCTTAGGATTAAGGAAATGGTGGCTGGCCGATGGAAACGCTCATCCGTGAGCGGTAGCTCCTTAAACTTCTTCACTACGCTCTCACTGAGCGCACGGATGGGGGTGCGGATGCGCACGTTCGGCTCGATCTTGAGGACCACCTCCAGCTTGATGGCCTCTTCGACCTTCGACCGAATCGTCGCCGTGCAGATGCTCTCATCGCCCACGTTTGTTGTCGGCAAACGAAACGCGGCGGCCAGGGATGCATCGAAGGAGCTTGTCGGGGTGCACGGATCGATGTGTCGACGGAGCTGGTGTCGAGGATGTTGAGCGCTGTGGAGGGGCAAGCGTTTGGCGAGTTTTCGGATCTTGCCGGCGCGAACGGTGCGGAGAAGCGGGCTGTTGCTTGGAGCCGAACTTTTTCCGGGAAACAAGTTCGTGCATGTGGAGCAGCGTGTGATGGTTCCGGTTGCACGTTCTGCACCGGTCACCGCTACGACAGCTCCCAGTGGAGTGCTCGTGTGCGAGACAGTTCGCGCAGTACTTGTTTATAAGAACTGCCCGCTTCTCTGCGCTCAGCTTTAGGAACATCTGACACTTCCAAAGAGGATAGATTCCGCGGCAGACTCGGCATCGGTAGTAATGAGTACCTCTCGTACGTCTGCTATCCAATGCCTGAGCGCTACGTGGACGGGGAGCCATTTTCCTGTTTAGAGTGTGGATAAGGAAAAGACAAACAGGGCTGACTTCCATCATCTGGACTTGCAATCTCTTTTTGTGGATAACGCAGACCTTGCAGGAGTTAACCACTGCCTTCGCCAAGTTCTTTATTCTCGGAACCCAGTATCTGGACCGCGTGAGACGCACCACTAACTGGTTACCACCATGTAACGAAATGAGATGCGTGAATTTTACCAGAAGCCGCGAGAGTGCACATTTGTACGGCAGGATTATCGGATGTCGTTCATCATACCGCAAGCTGTCGGAGGCCGTTACGCGGCCACATGCCCTGACGCACAGGACGCTTCTGACGCAAGCAGCGGTATTCTTCAGAAAAATTCCGCTGCGGAAACGTCCTGGGCCTCTAGACGGACCCCGGAAAGCGGTGATCGTCTTCGACATCGTTGGACAAATCGATGGACTTACGCGAGGACCCGCAAAGCTCCATCTAAATTGGTAAAGCGATCTAGGAAATCTTCTGTCGGCATAGACGCCACATGGACTTTAACGGCACGCTTTTCGATCTCAGTCACCGGCAGGTCGGTTCCCTGACTGGGCCAATGATCGCGTGGACGTTGCAGCCAAGTGGGTCCATGCCACCAAAGCGGGTTATCCACCAGCTCTTGAAGGGGAACTCCTCGACTAGCCAAATCGGCTGGATTATGTTCGGGTTGAATGTGCGACCAATTGGCCGCCTCAGTGGACTCGGTGATCTTCGTCACCCTCTTGGCAACGAACGTTGTCCAATGGCACGCTGGTTTGGCTAACAATGCTAGCACAATCGTGGAATCGGTCCAACAATGGAATTTTGAGGTCAGCCTCGGCATATTAGGAAGAATGGCATCGGCCATCTCGGACATAAGGAGAGCCCCACATAACTGCACCATCGTCTTGTGCTCCACTTCTACGCGCACAAAGATCGCAGCACCGTATGCCTTTTGCGAGGCGTCACAGAATCCGTAATGCTCTACGCGGAACTCTGGACGGAAGGAAACCCATCTGGGTATTCTGACCTGGTCTAGGACCGAATAGTTCCGGAGAAAGCTGTTCCACCTTTGGCACAGATCAATTGGAAGTTTATCGTCCCAGCCTAGATCCTGAAGCCAAATCTCTTGCATAAAGATTTTGGCACACACAACAAATGGAGCGAGCCAGCCTGCTGGATCAAACAGCTTGGCAATTTGGGAAAGGACTTGGTGTTTCGGGTGGGTGATTTCCGTTGCTAAATCTGGTGGGACGAAAAAAAAACTCATCGGACGTCGCCTTCCATCGTACGCCGAGAGTTTTGGCTATGCTGTCAGTGTCAATCTCGAGGAAGTCGGTTGTCAGAAGATGATCGCTTTGGATATGAGCTAATATTTCTTTGTGGTTGGAGGTCCATTTCCTCAATGGAAACCCGCGGAATCTAGAGCACTTTGTAGCTCGCGAACAATGAACTTAGCGTCCTCGGCGGAGTCAGCTCCCGAAAGGACATCGTCTACATACATATGATTTCGAATGACGTTGCTCGCTCTTGGATGGCTGCGCTGCACGTCAGTTGCCAACTGTTGCAGGACTCGAATGGCCAGGAATGGCGCGCAATTGACTCCAAAAGTTACCGTCTGTAATTCGAAATCTCGAATGTGCCCCTCGCTGTTGCGGAATAAGATTCGCTGGAACGGGGAATGTTTCGGATCTACCCATATCTGCCGATACATTTTCTCGATATCGGCACTGTAGACGTATCGGAAATATCGCCACTTCAGGATCTGGATAGTTAGATCGGACTGTAAAACTGGGCCAGCATGAAGGATATCATTTAAACTGACCCCATTCTCTGAAGGGATGGAGGCGTTGAAAACCACACGTAACTTGGTGGTTGTACTTTATGGCTTGAGCACGGCATGATGCGGAAGGTAATAACTGGCAGACTTATGGGCAGGACGGACTTCTTTCATGTGATGGAGGTCGAGATACTCTTGAATCGCGGAGTCATATTTGGCTTTCAGCTGACTGTCCCTCTTTAGGCGTTGCTCAGTTCTAAGGAACTGCGACAACGCGGAGGATCTGGAGTGACCGAGGGCGGATTTTACGTTTTGGGAATCACGAAACGGAAGACTTACGACATACCTGCCGTTATCGTCTCTCGTAGTCGTTCGGAGAAAATTTTCCGCACATGTCAAATCGGAAGATTTTGTCACTTTTACTGGCAGATCCTCCACCTCCCAAAATTTGGTGAGAAGCCTATCCAGGGACGTGTCAACTGTGTGGGAGATTCGTGTGGAAAAAACGGAAATCTGATTTTCCCTTGGAGCAGGAACGGGTCCTGTTAGGATCCACCCGAAAATGGTTTCTTGACCGAGGAGAGAGCCACAAATATTCGGCCGGGTGCCGCTTAGGAGAATGGATGGCAGTACGTCGGCCCCGACCAGAATATCTATCTGTGCGCTCTCGTAAAACTTTTGATCCGCTAGTGGCAGTTCGGGAAGATCCCTTAGAAACTGTTGCGGAATCGGACAAGGTGGGAGGTTTCCAGCTAATTGAGGAAGATTTGCAGGCCAGGCCTGGTCGGAGAACGGATGGTAAACTGACAGAGCTTTTTGGATTCAGCGGATACTGTCTGGTTTAAGCCTGATACTTGGGCTCGGATTACCTGGTGAGGCAACTTAATTAGTTTGAACAGCCGCTCAAAAATAAAGGTTGCCTCTGATTCTGAATCTATCAAGCCACGAGCTTTAAAATTCGACCCCAGGTGACATGTCAATTATTGCGGTGCCCAGCAAGACGGATCTATACCCCGTCGCGAAGTAATTTTGGATTGTGGAGTCCGTGGACCCGGAAGCGGTGGCAACTGGTGTATTTGGTCTTGACCTGGGTCTCGGGGAGGGATTCGAAGGCGATTGGGAGGAGTTGCCTCTGTGCAGTAGGGTGTGATGGCGGCCGCGGCACGTAAAGCAACTATGAGTGCTTTCACAATTCCGCAGCTGATGCCCTCGTGCGAAGCAGTTCAGACACAGCTGCTTCCTCTTGATATATTCCGACCGCTCGTTGACCGTTACCTGGAGAAACCGTGCACATGTGCGGACAGGATGGTTTTCCTTCTTACAAAGGTCACATCCTTTTGGCTTGGGTGCTACCCTTGTCTCGTAAGAATTTATTCTTCGAGGCGCTGCAGGGGGGCGGATGCTTTTGGCAGAGATTGACTCGAGCCTGACGGCCGTACGTCGTCTATGGCTTCTAAGGTCCGGTGACGCTCCGTAAGGAAAGCGTTCAGTTCCTGCCACGTCGGAATCTCTGCCTTGTTGTGCAGGGACTGTTCCCACAAGGATAGCGTGAGCTTAGGAAGTTTGGAGGAGCACATGTACACTAAGAGGCAATCCCAATTTTCGGTTTTAATTCCGGACATTTCTAAGGCCGTAAGGCAACCCTGAATGGTACGTTGAAGTTCACGGATAGCTGACCCAGATTCCTGATTAACGGACTGCACATTGAAAGGTATTTTTAACTGGCTATTTACTAACAACCGCTTGTTTTCGAGCCTCTCAGTTAGGTTAGCCCAAGCTGAGCGAAAGCCGTCGTTAGTAAGGGGGGAGTTCGACACTATCGTGTGTGCATCGCCGCTTGTTTTGGCATTTAGGTGAAACAATTTTTCGACTGGCGTCAGCCCTGGATTGTTTATATAAATGGCCGTAAACAGATCCCCAAAGGTCGGCCACAGCAGATAATCTCCGGTGCAAACCTCGGTATCGCACGGAGGCAGCCGACATCCAGAGGGAATGTAAGTCTGGGTAGGAACAGCTTGAGCTTCGGCAGCCTGGGCTGTCATATCCGCGATCTGAGCCCCACATCTCTCGTAAACGGAATAGCAGTAGCCGTATTTAGCCTTGAGAACTGGCAATCTATCAGCTGCGCTGTCTCCGGATTCTGCTATGCACCCGGTGCATTAATCGTATTCTGCCTTGATGCGGTCCCGTATTTCTTTGCGGCGGATGTTCAGCATGGACAGAGTAGGAGGGATCGGCGATGGAGTGTTTGCTCTGGATTCAAACTCACTCAGCCGATCTGAGACCTCAGTAAATTTGCTTAGAGCGATTTGGGAAGTAGTTAGTGCCATTTTGACGTTTGCACGGGTGACCCTTTTTCGGGGCGCCGAGGTCTTGGCGGTTAGTTCGGGTGTGGGCGGATCTACGGATATGCCTGGGACTACGGCAGGTGGAATAGACAACTTGTTGTTATCACTTCCAACGGACATTTAAAAGAAATTACCTTTTTTTGGGTCAGAATCTGCTCGCCTTTGTTTATGTCGGATAAATAGGAAACCTGGCCCACTTGTTGAACAGTGGAACGACAAAAAAGTAGTGGATCGGAGAAATAGAAATTGGAAGCAAGTACCGACCTGGTTACTTTGCGGAATTAAACCCAATGATACGGATTAGGAACGGTGAGTGATGAGTTCGTTATCACTCGTGGAGAAATAATACTATAATATTTAACCTTTTTGGTATATGTATATTGTAATTGCGATCAAGTTTGGTACATATTTGGTTTTTAGTGCTGGTATATTTTTTGCGTTTGAAATAAATTGAGGGGGAAAAAATACCAAATATGTGTTAATATGTAGTCCCCGGTGGAGTAATTGAATTATTTCGCCTCTATTTAAACGTTTGAGTGAAGAAAAATACCAAAATATGCCAATAAGTTGTTGGCCGGAGGAAGCTTTTGGTTGATTATTAAGTATTAGAGTATTGTTTTAATTTAATTTAATGTTCCGAGGGAAAAAATACTGAAATATACCAAAAAAATGGTGAACGGAAGATGCTATGCATGCGCTGGAGTGCTGGTATTATTTGCCCTGGATAAATAAATTTTACGGAGTAAATACCAAATACCGAAAAAAATACTAATAAGTTCGACGGTGGTAAATAAAACACAATGACCAAACAAATTTTCACGTCGGTTGGTGTAATTTTTATTTTATTATTTTTAACCGGATGACCGACGGAAAACTTTAATAAGTCGGAACGGGATGTTGGAGTTAAAAACAAGGGAGAACGCTATAGTCGAGTACCTCGACTATCAGATACCCGTTACTCAGCTAAATGGAGATATGCAAGCAGCAAAGCGAGATTAAAATGCGCCACCTACCGGCGGTATACAGATTTAAGCGTTATGGGCGTTAGAGTGGGCGTGGCAAATTTTTTTTGGATCAATCGATAGGTATTGACGAGACCAATACATTTCAGTTAAAATTTTTTATCTAGCATGAAAATTGTGGGCGTCACAGGGTTTTGCGGTTTGTGGGCGTTTAAGTGGGCGTGGCAAATTTTTTTTTGGGTCAATCGATAGGTATTGATGAGAACATTACATTTCAGTTAAAATTTTCTATCTAGCATCAAAACTGTAGGAGCCACAGTTTTGGGCGGTTTGTGGGCGTTAGAGTGGGCGTGGCAGTCTACTGAAACAAACTTGCGCTGCGTAGGAAGCTCAGGAATCTGCACGCCAAATATCAATAGCCTAGCTCCCATAGTTTCCGAGATCTCAGCGTTCATCCGGACAGACGGACAGACGGACAGACGGACATGGCTAGATCGACTCGGCTAGTGATCCTGATCAAGAATATATATACTTTATGGGGTCGGAAACGCTTCCTTCTGCCTGTTACATACTTTCCGACGAATCTAGTATACCCTTTTACTCTACGAGTAACGGGTATAATTATATGTGAATGTACGTAGATATTTGTGTATGTAGATTTGGATATGTATGTAGATATTTGTATATGTAGATTTGGATATGTATATAGATATTTTTATATGTAGATATGTGTGTATGTATGTAGTGTTCGCAGGTTTAAAATTTATTAAATATTTATTATTGCCGGCGGGATACGTGTTGTGGTGGACGTTTTCGATTGATTGTATGTGGACTGTATTTGGAAAAACGAAAAAATATGTGCAAGTATTTTAGCGGCTGTTTGAGAAAGTCTTGAAAAGTTTTGGGGGCCTGAATTGGCAGAACACTAGAAATTTAAGAATTCTCACTGTATGCTTGGCTTATATTTGCACGAATTTTTTTGCTAGATTTGGTATATGTGTGTGTAAGTATGGATGAGCGGCCAAATGCAATTAAAAAAGGAGTCGGAAAAAATTGGCAATATGGCCGCACGTAGGAAAAGGAAAATCGAAGAAAAAAATGGCGAAGTAATTTATTAATTGCCGTTGTCGGATTTAATCGGACTAGGACTTTGGACAAATCGTACAAAAAGTCAAACGAATTATATTTTCGAGTGGCTGACTGCAGACCGGTAATTAATAAAGACGAAAAGCTTTACTTATCTTATCGGCTCGAATGGATCAAAATGTACGCCGGGGGGTAGCGGGGTACGTCGGCGCTGGTAGAATGGCGTGGGAGGCGACGGCGGGAAACTGGCGGCGTCGGCGGGCTGCTGCGCTGGGCTTCGGCGGGCTTGCTTCTGGTGCGGTTTGCTGCTGGTGCGGAGGAAAGCGTCTAAGCTGTAGGGGAGAAAACCACTCGAAACGCGAATTGCCCCTTGACCGAAAAGAAGTACGCGAAAAAGTTCACTTGTAAAATAGTCGGGGGTACGACCGCGGTTTATTCAATATGACTTCCAAAATTGAACTACCTAAGTCTAAGCTCCGCTCCGCGCTCCAAAGCGCAGCGGAGACCTCACGGTGGGGAGCTGGGAACAGCGCAGGAGAGCGGGAGCGCGAGAGAGCGGTGCCACTGGATAGCGGGCCCGGGCCAGATTCGCCATACAGTGGGCCTGAACAGAGTCTGATATCTTTGACTATATTCTGTTAGTTACATGTTATGAGTTGATATCTGGGATTTGGGGTGCTCAATAATCCTATTAAATAATAAAAGTTTAACCTACTGTTAGGGAAAGATCAGAAATATAACGAAAATAAAGTAGAGGATGTCATTAAAGAGGGAGGTTAAAACCAGATTAAAAATTGTGTACATTGCTAAGAAAGGAAAAGGGAAAATCAAATGAAATGTACAGTTTATGTAGCTGTTACAGTGGTGGGCGTGGCTAGTTGTTGAAGCATGCAATACAATTCTAAACCTGTTTACATGATGGATAAAAGGATATTAGTTAGAGAAGGATGGAAATATCTTAAATATGAATTACATGTACCCATCTAAGACAAACCATCTTTATTAAATATGAGCAACAAATATTTCAAAAGATCAATTTTATTAGAGAAGAGGCACATTAAAACTCATTACTCAATTAATTAGAGAATGTCAAACAACTAGTTTTATCAGGCATTTTGTTGAAAAAATCAAAGTATTGAATTAATATATTTTATTATCCAAGTAGAAGAAATTTACATTTACTAGTATTATTTTTTTTTTTGGTCAAGGGATAATATTTTATGAATATTTTCCATTACCTTGACCTTTGCGCCTGCGTCGAGGGATTTTAGCAATCCCTTGTACCATAACTATTTGTGTTGTTGGTAACAGTTATAAATGGTTCGCAAATAAAAAATACTTTTTTACTACTAACACTTCTGAGAAACATAAACTTGTGTGCCTTGGTAATTCCTAAAATACAACTTATAACACTTGTAAACAGTTAGTTACCATCTAAAACCATCTAAAACTACAGATAGTAACCATCCAAAACCAAGTACTGTACAGGTACTATACAAAAAGTAACCATCCAAAAACAAGACTAAGCGGAAAGTAACCATCAAAAAAATGCTAGGTAACAACTAAATACAACGTGTCCAACGTGTCAAGTCCATGTTGGTATGATTACTACCCTTAAAAATTTAATATCTCTGGATAATCTTCAAAGTTAATATCTATTAAATTCTGGATGGAGCACTGGAGACGAAATTTCTACGGGACCCCACTTCAACTTTTCTGTACCATTAAAAAATTTGTTGGGATTATAAAAAAGTTTTGTTAAAATGTAAACATGAAGTAGTGTTGATGCTAACTAAGATTCTTGGTGATGAGTTTAAATAAATCAGAAATCAACAAAACTTTTAAACTGGAAATGACGAATATAACCTAAAAAATGCCCCATGTAACTCCGAGCGATTTTCCAAAAATTAGGATGTACAATATTATAAAAAGTGGTGTAAACCTACCAATCACATTCCGGAGTTGGTATTCATATGCTAACCCCACAACACAGCTGGAATGTAAAATTGTCGGCTAACCGCGAAAAACCAAGATTTGCCATAACTGGATTTACACTAAATGGAGAACTTATCACAAGTAAGTTATCAAACTTGAAAGTTCACTTGAATTCTGAGTCATATCCATATGGTAATCTGAATGTTGATTTTAGTAAGAATCAGTATGCTCACCTGTATGAAATGTATACAAGATTTCAATCTTGTTACTATAATCGTGAATCACAACCATTTTTGACCCCAAATGAATTTATATTGAAGGCCCTTATTATTGTGGTTAATCTTTCATATCAAAACTAATCAGTGAAAGCTGGTCATATTGAAGTGAGATTTTCAATAGAACTGAAGACACAAAGTCATGAAAATACCCAAGCTTACTCTCCTCATACATGACCGATTAGTTGAATATAACCCATTAAACGGGCTAGTACAACAAGTTGTTTAACATTAGAAAAATGTTGAAAGATACTTTTTCGATTGATCTTCAAGGTTTCTTTGATAATAAAAGTAATTTTATTCTAAAGGAAATTGGAATTATATTCGAAAAAGATCCAAGCTGGAAGAATAGTTTTTTAATTGAACCACCATATGATTTTACTTTGCTAACTGCAAAATCTCGAAAGACTGCAATTTGGTTATCCAATACACATCACAACATTTTTTGGAACGATGGAGAAAGCAGTTTTTCACAAACTCGAAAGTATCTAAGGACAATTACAAGCGGAAAAAAAATTATTTGTAAAGGTGTGCAAAAGAAACGATTTCTACAGACATTTTTTGGGTTTCGTCAGCTCATTAATATCGAGGAAATGAGCTGTCCGTCAATAAACAGGTTTAAAGGAAACCGGTTTCCCTTTTGTGAAACACACCTTAAGGGCGGGGCTTGTTCTCTTAACAATGCATACATTATTTTGACATTTTTTAACAGCAGCTCCAAAACAATAAAATAATTGTTATACATCATATTAAAGTTGATCCTAGATGTGTAAGGACCTACAAGATAATAAAATTAAGAAAATGAAATTTCATGAGGAAATTGGCCAATTTATTAAACAATTTAAAGGACAGATAATTGGTCAGCATTTTCAATATCGTCTAAACACAAAATCTATCTTCATGAATCGAGGTGGACATGATCTCAAAACTACGAGTTATGGTGAACACTTTACAGTTTGTAATCCGGAATTGACGTCGGAAACGTGCGCCTGCCTCTTCTATGCAGATCGGCGGAATGAAGCCGGAAAATTCGTTTCAATATATAATAAAACATGTTCGCAATACCATAATAAATGAATAAATGTATTATTATGATACAAAATAAACTTCCGACCTTTTATTTAGAGGTAAAATAAAGGTACGGAAAATGGTCAGGTAATAGACAGGTGCGCATGCTCGGGTAGCTCTTGCTTGAATCCCTTTTTTGATATGTTTATGACCCGTTTGTGGAAAGGATAGATCTTAGAAAATTTACCAGTTAAACGTTCTGGGGCCAAAAAAATGTCTGTTTGAAAATATTCCACATCTTGTGAGATTAATATTTTTTGGGGTTCTTTTGATTTCTAAATTAGTTTTACAATCATAGAAAACATTATTCCCCAACATGATCGGACATGTCCCTCTAAGGCAATCATCTTTGAATACTTTGGGTGTGCGACCTTTCTCACGTGCAAAAAACCTGTGATAATGGGGCAAAAGGGTACGTGATCACACCTGTCCCCAACATGACAGGATATGTTCCTCTAAGATAACAACCTTCGGATACTATGGTTGTGCGACCTTTCTCACGTGCACCTCTTTCACCTGACTATTAATTGCACATAATGAGGGAAGGGATACATTAATATATTTAAAAAACTCAATGGAAACTAATTTAACACGAATATGATTAAATAAAAACGTATTTGACTAAATAAACGATCTCATTTGTTTTAGGAACCACCACCGCATCCCTCACACACACTCACCTTTGGGGTGAGAAAAACACAAGACAAAACAAGACATGTCAAAACACCCCCACTTTCACTATTTCTTTGGGGTGATCCTCACACCCTTTTCTAACCTTATGAAGTGACCTTTTTATGTTAATTAGGTCATAATAACACCTGTGTGCAACCATGCGTGACTAATTAGGGTCACCACCACCCATTTTTTCTAACACTTTTGTTACTTAATTAATGTATTAGGTGCAAGAGCCCTCTGAGCGACGTTTCACCTTACAATAAATTCGATACTCTCCGCTAACAAAATAATTGTCAATTAATTAATTTTCATTTAAATTGCCAATATTATGTTACTCATCCACGGCTGACGCAGATATATAATACCTAATAAATTTAGAACTCGAAACCATGGTGTGCTAGCACTCTGAGATGGGGGGTGTGCTGACGGGAGAAGTAGAGTAGTTGAAGAACAATGACATAACTTTCGACGGACAACCTTGACAATAGGGGATCGTATTGTGTGAAGGAATATGAACTAATATTATTTTCCAAGCGCTTTAAATATTTATTCTCATTATGTTGGAGAGGAGAGAGGCTTACCAAGATCTCACGACCCGAATACGACGTAGCTTATGCCGGCAAATGGTGCCTGAACATCGGACGCCCCTCCTCCGGCCCAAGTCCCTGTCAGGACTGGGGCACTTATTTGTTTTTGTCTTTAAATTAGTAACCTTAAAGTCCCCAACTTCTGTGACTGTCAGTGTTGAGAGGCCACTCAGACTTTGTCGCGGAATAGAGGCATGACTTTGAAATGCTTCTAACCGTAGAAATTCCCTGTTTTGTTCATGGGCAAATTGACCAGATTTCCCTTAAATCAAGAACTATGAGGTTTCCGTATTATAATACTATGAAACTACGTGCTGAACGACTATTTGTTGAAATTAACGTTAATACAATTTATAGGTGCTTTCTGGCCGACTCCTCACGAGGTACTAGGCATTTGCCAGTTCGAGTCCAGAAAGAGCAGGAGCGCAAGCATTACGTTAACGCATTTAGCAGTTGCGGTGCGGGCCTACAGTTCGTTTGTCGATCCAGAATGGGAGGTGGTGGAACTGACAGGAAAAGCAAAGCCGACGCCCCACGACTTACTAGGCATTTGTCAGGTCGTTTGATTGGCTCGAGTCTTTGCGGTTTCCCCCGACATATTTGGGCGGTGGACGATTTTTAGTTTCTCTGGCCGACGTCCCACAACGTACGAGGCTAGTTAGTCAGGTCGTTTGCTTGGTTCGATTCCAGAGAAATAGGAAACGGTTGTGGAGCCCGAGAATGATCGGTCAAACAACCTGTTTACCGACGACTCGCGGGAGGGGGTTTTTGGACAGATTCCTTGTCTAAACACAGCCGTTCCGTTTGGAACATTTGAGCTGACAAGAAAAAGGGAAAGTAAGGGCATGTTAGATTAGCGGAACCCAGTTGGGTAGAAGCGGCTTACACCCCTAGTTAGGAATATTTGTTTTGTTTTAATGGTACAGAAAATGCTGTGCCGACATTCCAGTGACCGCTTCCAAATGAATCGCTTTGCTCGCTAAGCAAATGAAAACTTCAATGTATGCTTTATAGCAAGTGTGACCTCTGAATCTGGATGACTTTATCTCAATCGCATCAACTCCAGTTGCTTCGAACGCCCGTTTGGGCGGATTGGCACGGTGCGCTGGTAAATCTCCCATTAGTTGGCTTGATGTTGACGGGCGGTGTTTGAAACAGGTTACGCACTGTCGCAGAATCCTTTTTACTGCCTGCTTACCGTTGACGATCCAGAAAACTTGATGAATTGTAGATAAAGTCAGTTGCACACCGCCATGTAAGGTGTTGTGATGAGCGTTCCTTATAACCAAAATCGTCAGGGGGTGGGCCTTTGGAAGGATTATTGGTGTGCGTTGAGACATGGAGAGCTGCAAAGCATTCTTAAGTCTGCCTTTAACTCTCATGAGTCCCTGATCGTCGAGAAACGGTGATAGCTGGCTGAGTTTGTTGTGTTCGGATAGAAATTTTTTGGATCGTAGTCTTGATAACTCTTCCGAATAGACTTCTTGTTGAACCATCCGCACCAGTGCGAACAAAGCCTTTTGGAATTCAGATACCTGAATAGGGCCGGTGAGTCTATCCGCTTTTTTGTGACGAGTATTATAAATGAATCGTTTGACGTAGGCTGTTTCGAATAAGAGTTTATTCTAGGAGGAATATGATTCGATAAACGGTTGCACTTCTATACAAATGTGGGCTCCGATGTGCTTTAAGGATTTCTCTCCTGAAACAAGTTCTGATTTTGGGGACTGAACTGGATTGACTGGCCAATGCTCCTCTGAAAGATGCAGCCAATGTGGTCCGTTCCACCAAAGCGTGTGATGTTTCAGCTGGGAAGGGGTGAGTCCGCGAGTAGCACAATCTGCTGGGTTTTTTTGCGTAAGAACATGTCTCCACTGCGATGGCGAGCTTGCTTCCAGGATGGCTCCAATTCTATTCGACACAAATGTCTTCCAACGCCTGGGGTCTCCGCTGATCCAATACAGCACTATCATTGCATCCGACCAGTAGTGTACGGATATGGTGTGATGTGATGCTTGAAGTTGATTGACAATCCAATCGGCTAATTGTGTACACAGCAGGGCTCCGGATAACTCAATTCTCGGAATTGTTAGCGGCTTAACAGGTGTGACTTGACTGCGGGCGGCTAATAAGTTAACCTGCACGGAACCATCCGTACAACTAGCTCGAAGATAAGCGCATGCTGCATACGCCATGGATGATCCATCACAAAACATGTGTAGTTGCAACGTCGAGACATGTCATAAATCGAAGCCTAACCAACGAGAGATGCGTATCTCTCCAATGTCGGGGAGCTCTTGAATGAGCTGTCGCCACCGCTCGGCGAGTTGATCTGGCAATGGGTCGTCCCAATCTAATGATGCGGGGGGCGCATCTTTGCGCTCGTTACGAAAGCTCCAAACTTCCTTCAACAGGATTTTCGCAGTGATGATCACTGGTGCCAGGTATCCCAACGGATCGAATAAGCGTGCTACTGTTGATAGTATAGAACGTTTGGTGAATATAGGATTGAGAGAAAACTTAAGATTAAAACCAAAACCATCTTTGTTTGGAAGCCAATACAACCCTAAAGTTTTAATGCAGTCCTTATTGTCTATCTCAAAAATGCTACTGTTAGAGAGATCTGTAGTTGGGATGCTTTCTAAGATATCTGGACGGTTGGATGCCCACTTCTTGAGCTCCATGCCTGCTGATTGCAGAGCTGCGATGACATCATTGCGAATTTTTAGAGCTCCGTCGATGGTCTCGTGTCCTGTTCGAACATCGTCTACATAGATTTCTTTTTTAAGGACATGCTCGGCCAGAGGATAGCGTTCGCGCTCGTCGGACGCAATCTGATGTATGACTCGAATCGCCGTGAAGGGTGCCGAGGCAGTGCCAAACGTTTCTGAAGTCAAAAAATATTCCTTAATGAGTCCCTTTTCATTGCGCCAGAAAATTCGCTGATACTGGGCATCTTCTTTATGCATATCTATGCAGCGATACATTTTCGTTATATCGGCCACGAAGACATACCGATGGAGACGCCAGTTGAGTATAACTCCTCCAAGATCGTTTTGTAGGGCGGGACCCGTGCATAAATTATCATTCAAGGACCTCCCGTTAGACGTTTTGCACGAAGCGTCGTATACGACGCGCATCTTTGTAGTTAAACTGTCGTCTTTGATCACAGCATGATGTGGAGCGGTGCACGCAGAGATTGAGAGTTGCCTTTGAGCGTTGATCCTAGTGTGTTCTTCCTCACTACCTTTTACCTCTTTTATCTGCTTTAGATCAAAGTACTCTTGAATAGTGCTGGCATACTGTTGACTGAAATCTGGCCGATGATTAAGTTTTCTTTCCAGGGCGTGGAAACGGTTTAATGCGATTTGCCTTGACCGGCCGATCACCTGTGTCGGGTCAAACAACGTTTTTAAAGGCAAACGAACTAGATATTTCCCATTCGGCTGACGGATATGAGTTTGTTGAAAATGGTCTCCTCTGCGCTGAGTTGTCTTGTTGTGGAAACCTGATCCAATTCGAAAAACCTCTGTACCATGTTGTTTAGGTTTGCCAAATTACAACGAATGGAGATTAAAGTAGTCTGGGCTGCTTCAGTTGGTCCATAAACTATCCAACCCAGCTGTGTGTTTTGTGCAATTGTTTCTGCAACCGTCCCTTTGCGTATGTCCGGAAGCATTATTTGCGGGATAATGTCGACACCGATAAGTAGGTCAATGCGACCTGGCTTGATGAAATTTGGATCTGCAAGGGATAATCCTTGGAGATGTTTACAGGACTTCATGTTTACATTTTGTTTAAGTAAATGATGTGTTAGTAACCGAAGGATGAAGGCTGAGGATACGTAGGCATTAAAACCAGATCCTGAACATGAGATTATGGTGAAGTCGGTGCTGTGCCTGCACTGATTATGCGACTTATTACCAATTCCCGTGATCTCAGCTCGTACAGGATGCAGTTTGAGTCTGAGCTCTTGGACGATGTGTTCCGTGATGAGGTGCCGATGAGAGCTCGAACTAAAGCTGACTGCCCGGTGGAGCTATTTACGATCCGAACCAGTGCAGTAGCAAGAAGGGTCATTGAGCAACTGCGTTGAAGAGTTGCGTCGATGGTACATTTTGTACAGCGACTGCACCACATTGCGAGCAGTTTTGGTTGCTGCTGCATTGACTAAGAGAATGGGAAGAACGAAAGCAATTGATGCATGCCTTCGAGCGGTCGACTATAACCTTTCGCGCGAAACAATCCTTGGCAAGGAAGTCCGGGTACCGTCTTAGAACGTGATTCTGTGGGCAGAGCGAGCACCTGATGTGTCCAGACTCAAGAGTGGTGTGGAGTTTTCCGATGGTCTGGTTGTCTGGCGATGGTTGGTCGATTGTATAGGTGATCTAACTGGAACGGCTGGTTTCCTACTCTCAATTAGGTCGATGCTGACCAATCGATTGTGAAGAAACACCTCCAGCTTTGTGATGGTGGGGATTTCCACGTTGTTGCCCAGGGAATGCTCCCAGGACTGTGTTGTACTGATAGGCAGCTTTGTAAGTAAGTGATGTACCAACCAATGATCACAGGAATCAATGGCAATGTGTAGTCGTCGGAATTCACTAATACATACATTTGCCAAGTTTAACAAATTCCTAAGGTCCACCGCGATCTCCTTGGACAGTGGCTCGATTCCGTACAGTGCATTCATATTGTACATGAACTGCAGTCGAGGGTTGATGTATCGTTTTACCACAAGATTCCATGCCATTGAATAGTTGGTTTCTGTTAATGCCATATGGTTTAATCCTGGTCTCGTCCGTGCGGTAGTGCTTGCTTCAAGAAATGAAATTTTTGAATGTTTGAAAGAGATTGATTTTCATGTATTAGCTGCGTAAAGCTGTCATAAAAAGATGGCCAATCCGCAAAATTTCCTGAAAAGTGGGGTACGGGCAATTTGGGCAGCTGAATTGTGGACACAGGAATGGACACAAGGGTGTTGTTTATGGATTGATCACCTGATACCTGTATTGGGACTGGAAACTTGGTTTCGTATTCATCGGCGAAAGAACAATAAATGTGGCTATATGCTTGCTCAAAATTGTCTTAATATGGATGCGATCGTGGACATTGCTGTAAAATGAGCGCTTGATGATTTGTGTAAAATTGTTTTGAAAGCTCGTTGAGCTTGTTGTGGCGAAACTCATAGTAGGATTTAGTTTTCTTTATTTGACCGTCCTTTGTAGCATTTTTAATTAGTTGGGTCAACCTGGAAGAAGTCCATCTGCATTGCGTACATGTCTGCAAAAGGCTCGACCACAGCCAATGGTGCCGAACTCTGTTGTGCCAATTCACTACCATTACTTTCATTTTTACCCATTTTAATGTTTTCCTATTGCACTCTGCTTTGAAATACCACGCACAAATACTCTCACAAACACACTCACCTGTTTCAGTCGTTCCTCTCGTATTGCGATCAAACTTTGAAGGAAGGGGACGGCAAACTTCACGAGACTAGTGTGTCGTATGAGATGGCAATAGGCATGGGTTGAATCCGCTGTTCTCCTCGACTTCTTGATTCCTCCGTTATTCGAGGCTCCGTTATGGCGATGTACGTGGCAAAGGTTGCGTAACTTTGCTGGTTTAAATTAGTAGTAGATTTGCAAAAAAATAAGCACAAAGATTGAAGTAAGTTTACAAATATTGGAAGCTGATGAAGTTATGAGTGTATGTTCCCCTCATTGGCCACCAAAATATTGTGACGATTCGCACCCGATCGTCAAAGTTGAGCAGAAGTCTACTCTGGGGGTCTTTCACACACTCAGAAATTTGTTGAACCTCACCAGTTGTATTCATTTGTATACTTTCAATCTTTGACTAATTGCTAACTTTTTGATTTACAAATTAGGAAATATAAAAGCTTGGTTATAAACGCGACCAGCTTTTCCTTATGTCTTCTTCGTAGTGTTGTGCTGCTAACATTAGCAGCAGAAATCTAACATTCGCTGTTAAACCTGCTGTTGTCCCCTGCTTCTCAGAGTCGCGAGAAAACAGCTGTCCAGCTTCTCCTAATCAACAGAAACACCCGTTCAGTTATACTAAGCGCAAGAAAAAGGAAATTTTATTGCGTGTATTAATCAGCACAAAGTGACAATTTATGAAAGAAAGCGGAGGCGTTAAAAGAAGGTCCAACCATATAAATTAAGGGGACCAAGAAGAAGGTCTTATTCCAACCCAGCACCGGAAGAGTGACCCGAACAACAACGCGCGGAGAAAATCACCAAGCCCAGAGTGCGAGCGCTCCGGAGACTCACCTGAAAAAGAGCCGTGGGAGCTCGCACAGAATCAGCCAGGACAGGTAGATACCCTGTCCGAGGAAAACAATCTAGACCAATCCACTGAAATGAAAGGAGCCGCTGGTGGGGAGAATCTACCCGTAGGACCGCCAAAAGGAAGATCAAGTATGCTTCCCCAATTTCAGATGCACGAGGAAGACAACTTAGAGGCTGCCGAGCAGCGTGAACAAAGATTAACGGAGCTCTTGAGGCAAAGGAACGAAATGCAGCGTGGTTTGAACGCCCAGATAGAAGCTCTTAAGGCACAAGTATAAGAATTGCAGTCTTCGACATCCAGGGGACCCGAAGAGAAGAGACTGCCCTCGCCGCTCCGAACTGTTCCGAATGCCACTGACAGTTTTTTGAGATACCAAGAGACTCCGTCTCTGGAACCGGTAACGCAGGACATGCTCAATAGCCAGATGCATCGGTTAAGAACACCCAGGCGGATAGATACTCCATCCCAAAGACAATCCAGAACAAACGAGAGGGAGACAAGTCACCAACTGCATCCAGAGATCGATCGGAACTCATCGTTTTAAAGACCGAGACCAAAAGAAGTCAGATTAGACAGATGGAACCTAAAGTTCGATGGAAGCGGTCGCGGCATGACAGTTGAAAGTTTCCTGTTCCGCGTGGACCGATTGCAAGAGTTGTATGACCTCTGCCGCCAACAAGACTTTCGTGAATTCCATCTTCTGCTGGCAGGTGCGGCCACTAAATGGTATTGGCAGCTAATGGATGACAACGGGGACGATTACGATTTTGACTACTACTCATTGACCCAGGGAATGGGACGAACGTTTTTCACTACCGGAAGTGACCTTATGAAAGTCAAGGAATTAATGGAACGCAATCAAGGGCAGCACGAAACCTTCAGCGATTATGTCTCCGATATGCACAACTTGCATTTCAAACTGAAGCATAAAAACGCCGAACATGAATTTTTCGAGATTTTGAAAGACAACATGAACTCCAAGAGGGGGCATTGCTGTTAACATCCCCAATAACCTCAATAGCGGAGCTCAAAAGAGTGGGTCTCCGAGTAGATTGCTGGTTAAAAAACACTGCGAAAAACATGCGCAGCATTACAAAGCTTTAATAATATTACAAAAATTCTTACACCTTGTTCTCCCCGGAAATTTTCACTGTAACACTGTGTCGGGTCACGTAGCCGCAGCAGCTAATTATCGTCTTAATTCGATCTCTTATATTAATTGCATCGCGAGAGGTATCTCTCTCTATCTAGCTCTCTCATTTTATGTACTTGCATTCTTGAGCCCAGCATTCGGCTGGCTGTCCCTTTGTAAAATCAGTACGAATTCTGATCTCGACATTAAACACTCTCTCGTCTCGTTTTCTGTACTCTCTTTCGCTAATAAATTGTTAGCGAGCATAATGCAACCCGTGGTTTCGTATTTTAATTTTGCAATATCTAATAAAAAAGCTTATTAGTTCAACATATGGTGACCCCGACGCGATCTGTACATAAATAATACTAAGTGCGAATCATATAAGTCTATTTATTGACTTTTTCGTTCTTGTGGCTGCGGTGCATTGGCGGAGCAACAAATCATAAGGTCTTAAATGCAGTAAGCGCTATAAATAAATAGCAGTTGGTGATTGCGGAAATTTGCACATAAGGCGCAAAATCAGCTATACATAGGAGCGTACATAGCCAAGTAAAGGGCTGTTATTCCCTCGTTTGCTTTGCGCTCATCTTCCCGCTGGAACCGAATTTAGGGCATTTCGTCTGCTGGGTTTTTTGTTGTTGTTGTTGTAGCCATGCCTACGGAATCCTTTGGAGATGTTACCGCTGATGCAAACAGGGTAATATTTTTAAAGCGCAAGGCAACTGCTTTATTTAATAAAGTAGAGCGTTTAGTGGATTCCCTATCAAGTGCGGCGTTAACTTCATGCGATGAATCCGGTCTGTGAGGTTGGAGTTGATTGTTGAGCTTAAAGATCCATTTAAAAAGGTTCTCGGTGAGCTCGAAGAATTGGATTTCGAGGAAACTACCCCTAATTCAAAACACGCGTCTGGGTTGCGTTTTTTCTGGAGGTTATGGCATTTCCAATGGCTCATCCTTAATGTCGTCTCAAGATGTACGTCTCGCTATTAGGGATAATAGTTTCGATCGGTTAGATGATCTTCTTCGACGATTTTGGGAAGTGGAAAGCTGCGCCGAGCCAATTATACGCGCTTCTAAGGAAGAATTGGACTGTGATGCAAATTTCGTAAGACACGTCGTTCGTTTGTCAGCTGGTGATTATTCTGTTCGGCTGCCTCCTTTAAGGCTCAATATGCAGCATTCATAAAGGAATACCTCGATCTAGGACATACGAGTATATCATCAGTTTCTGCCGCTGACATCGGGTCGTGCCGATACTTCTTGCCTCATCATTGCGTCATAAAGGAAGATAGCTCCACTACAAAGCTTCGACTAGTTTTTTATGGATCGGCAGTCAGTTCCTCAGGCTATTCTCTCATCGATGTTCTTATAGCAGGCCCTGTAATTCTTCTTCTTCTTCGGTTTCGTTCACACCCAGCAGCAATCACAGGAGACATTTGCAGAATGTACGGTTGTGTTAGGGTTCAGCCTGAAGACAGCCCAGTGTTTAAGCTAGACACCGTCACTTATGGCACGAAGCCAGCATCATTTCTGGCTGTGCGAGCTATGCATCAGTTGTCAGCAGACGAGCATAGGTAATTTGTCGCGATTTTAATACGGATGATTTGATATCTGGAGCCAAATACAAGAAAGAGGCAGTCATCATTATGGATCAGGCATCAAAACTGCTAGCCAAGGGAAAATTAAAGCTTAGAAAGTGGTGCTCAAATGTGTCAGCTGTTGTGGATGGAGTTGCAGGATAAGGAGTCCTATTTTAAGTTTGATGATGGCACTGATTTTGCAAAAACCTTTGGTCTCGCTTGGGATCCAGTTTCTGACCAACTATTGTTTTCCTTTTCGGTCTTACAGTCAACATCAAGCCCCTGCAGACGATCTGTCCTGTCTGCAATAGCGCGATTTTACGATCCTCTCGGGTTGGTTGGAGCTGTGATCACAAAATCGAAAATTTTCCTTCAACAACTGTGCAAGGAGAAGTTATCCTGGGATGAAAGCCTTCCTGAGATTTTAATGGGTGTCATCCAATTATATTACCACGGAGTAATTCGGTCACTATTGCCATTATTTCTCACTTTCATGAACGCAATCTGTACACTGGGCCACGGGCACTACTCGGGAACTCCTAGTCATTCTAAACAAGGTCTCTGACCCTAAAACCGTAGAGCTTCAGACCACAATGAAGGCTGTCCTGGGCAACAATGTCGACGTCAGAGCGCTGACTGAGACAATGCTGATCGAGGTAAAAGACATCGATGAGACCACCGACAAAGCGGACATCTTATGTGCGGTTCAATCACAGTTCGATGTGAAACTGCCAGAATCCGCTGTGGTAAATCTAATGGTAACATACGGAGGCACCCAAACCGCCACACTAAGAGTTATGCCCGACATAGGGAGACGACTCTTGGAGAAGAGCAAAAGCTAACACCTAAAAGGTGTTTTAAATGTATGGAGTTTAACCATATAGCAGGGAATTGCAGGGTCCAGGAGGACTACTCAAAATGCTGCTACAACTGTGGCGTAAAGGAGCACCAAGCCAGAGGCTGCAAAGCAAAGACCTGCTGCATGCTACGCAAATTCAAAAAGGAAAAAGATTGCGATCACCCAACAATGAGTGGGAAATGCCCGTACTTCAGGAGGGCTATGCAAGGGCTGAGGGGTAAATGAAGTTCCTTCAGATTAACCTAAACCATTGCGAGGTTGCCCAATCGTTGCTGGAGCAAAATGTCATCGAGAAAAACGTAGACATGGCACTCATAAGCGAGCAATATAGGAATAAAAATTCCGGGGAATGGGTAACAAATAAAAGCAAAAAATCGGCAATATGGAGCTGCGGAAATCCAAAGCGACAGATTAGCAAGAAAAAATGCGGAAATTGCTTCGCTAGGGCTCATGTGAATGGTATAGCTTTCTATAGCTGTTACCTGCCGCCAAGCCTTAGCCTTCCCCAGGCAATATCTGCGCTCGAAAAGATTGCAGAAGACGCCCGAGAAAATCGCCCCGCCGTAATTGTCGGGGACTTTAATGTCTGGGCTACGGAGTGGGGCTCCCCTCGAACCAACGCGAGGGGAAAAGCGTTACTTGAGAGCTTCGCCGCACTTGACCTAGTGCCGCTGAACTCCGGAACAAAACCGACTTTTTCAAGAGCCGGCATTATTTATATTATTGACCTCACATTAGTGAACGCTAGATTGGCCTCGGGCTCCAGCTGGGAGATTAGTGACACCTACACGGATAGTGACCATGCAGCAATAATCTGCACGATAAATTCTAGAAATGGTCTACCACGAGTTCCTAAGACCGTGCCAGGGTACAAAACAGAAAAGCTAGACGTGGAGATGGTACAGATGTTGTTCGAGGACCTCTCCACAAGCGGCTCAGCTGAAGAAAGGGGCAAACCACATCGCAGAATTCACCAAGGTATCCTGTGATGCGTCTATGCAGAGAAGGGGGAAAATCCCATCAAAAAAAAGACAAGCATACTGGTGGAACCAATCCATTGCGGAAGCCAGGAAAGACTGCCACAGGGCAAGACGCGCATGCCAACGCTCAAGAGGAAGGCCCGAGTTTGAGGCACTTCAAATATATTTCAGGGAAAAAAAGACGAGCAATGGAAAAAACTATAAAAGAGAGCAAACGCAGGTGCTTTAACAATATATGCAAAGAAATAGACTCCAACCCATAGGGCTTCGCATATAAACTCGTTATAAAACGGCTGCGGGTATTTAGTCGGCCATCACCGACATGCCCAGTCAGCCTAAAAAAGATAGTGGGAACACTATTCCCAGAGCAAGAGGGTATGGCGCCAACCTCACTGATCGTGAACAGGGCGAGCATAAAGCTCACAAGTGTCGAAGAAGTTGTCCAGGTATTGAAGACAATACTGAACGACAAGGCAACGGGACCAGATGGAATCCCGAATAAAGTTCTCAAAATTGCCATAAAAGCAAATACTAAAGAGTACGTTTAAATGTATAATGCATGCCTAACGGACATGCCTAACAAAGAAACTCCCAGATGCGGAAAGAATCTGCAACGAAGAGGGGAAACGAGCAAGCGCATGGCTCGACTCCAAGGGACTCGCCTTGGCAGCGCACAATACTGAAGCAGTCCTGATAAGTACCAGGCAGAAAGTAGAGGCAGTTACTATCAAAAATTGGATAAGCCACAATTACATCGCGTCCAAGCCTAAAATACTTGGGCGTCATGATCGACCACCGGCTTTCTTTCAAAGAACATCTAGCGTACGCTAGTGGCAAGACAAGTAGGACCGCGGCCGCGATTTCGCGAATTATGGCGAACACTCGGGGACCAAGGCAACCAGGACGAAGATTACTGGTTAGTGCTGCCACATCGACGCTGATGTAAGCTGCTCCCATATGGGCTCGAGCCACAAAAAATGGAAGTTATATGCAAGACGGCGACTCCGTGCAGAGATTGTGTGCCCTGCGGGTATGCTGTGCGTTCCGCACGGTATCCCATGACGCGATGCTGGTAATATCGGGAGGCATACCGATTGATCTGCTGGCAGTGGAATCAGCTAACATCCACGCAGGCAGCACAGGGGTCGCAACTGCAGAATCCCTACGGAAAAGGTGCAGAGAACTCACCATTGCTACGTGGCAAGAAAGGTGGGTAAATAGTAGCAAAGGACGATGGACGTATAAGCTTATCCCAGAACTGCAGAGATGGCTGGGACGGAAGCATGGACATGTGGACTTTTACTTAACGCAACTGTTGACGGGACATGGATGCTTTAAATACTACCTGAATAGGTTTAAGCATGAACGTTATCCGCACTGCCCACTCGGCGAGTCGGATAATGAAGACGCAGAATACGTGTTTTTTGTCTGTCCGAGATTCGAAAATGAGCGAAGAGATCTGAGCATAAAGGTTGGGAGGACACCAGCCGCTCGTAACCTGGTGGTCTGCGGTATGTAACATGGCCACAATAGTACTCAAAAAACTGCGCTCGCAGAAAGACTGCAAAATTCCAATAGGATAGAATCCCAGAGAGCCCTAAGGGCACTAACACAACAAAAAAATGAAAAAAAAACTACTCGGCATAATTCGATCCCAATGTTGGCCTATTGGGGGGAGGAAGACGATGATGAAGGCAGTAAAAAAATGCATTAGATGATATCGAATAAAGCCTCGAGTAGTGGATTATATAACGGCGGATATTCCAAAGGAACGACTTGATGCATTCGTAGTCACTGGCATTGACTTTTGCGGCCCATTTCTCTACAAGTCAGAGGTACGCTATCGTTTCTACATGGCCTCAAACGATTTATATGCACTAGAAGAAGGCCGCGGCAGATTTGGTCTGATAATGCAACCAACTTTGTTGGCACTCGCAATGAGCTGTTCGAACTAAGGCTCCTATTCCTCAGCAGTGATCGTCAGATGGCTACTTTGGACTTTTGCCTAGCGGAGGCTATTGATTGTAGTCTCATTCTTCCTAGGTCGCCACACTTTGGCGGTCTTTGGGAAGCGGCTGTGAAGATCACTAAGCACTGCTGTTTTAGCCTTTGAAGAGTTGCGGGCTCTGGTGGATCACATTTCGGCGGTTGTTAATTCTCGACCATTAGTCTCGATTTCAGAAAACCCCGCTGATCTGGATGTATTAGCCCCTGCACGTTTTTTGAATGGTGCACCGCCTTCCTCTTTCGTCGAGTCGGATGAGACCAGTTTTACCATCAATCGCTTGGATGGATGGCAACACGTGGCTTATTTGCAGCAGATCTTTTAGTCCCGATGGAAGGAAGAATACTTAACACTACTGCAGCAGCGCTCCAAGTGGCGCACCCCAAATCCTGGCCTGGTTGTCGATGACTTAGTTCTAGTCCCATGAAGTTGCCCCTCGGCATAGTGATCGTATTCGTATTTTAATTTAACAATAACTTATAAAAAACTGTAAAGCGTACAAAAACAAGGAACAAATCGAACATTTGTGATAAAAATGATTTATTCGATCGTCAGTTAGATCAAAAGATGAAACATGAAGGCCCAGATTCCATGCGCCAAGTTTTAAAAAATACTAGAGTACGAATATGCCTTTAACATGAAGCAACAGAAGGGAAGATATCAGCCTGGACAGCTCAGCCGATAAAACATGAGACTCTTGATCACAGGAGTGGGTCGAAGCCACACGTGAATGGGCTCCTAAAAAGGAGAAAAAAAAACACAAAACAGGCAACGATGGTCGTACGCAGATTCCATTTGCGAAGTCATTCCATGTGGTCCGCATCTATCACTTCGAGCCTGTTACGTACGCCCTACATATAGAGAAACAACGACGAATCTTGAGTCGGGGGAGGGGTGCATTTGACTAACCAGACTCATTCCGGTAAAGGCAGAAGAAAATGCAATTCGGCCATTCTCGGGTCTCGCGTAGCCAGAACAACGGCCACGATCGACCTAATGGTAATCATACTCCAATAGCTGGCAAAGTGCAACAGCCAGCCCTTGACTCCCAAGAGAGCAGATATCGAGGAATACTAATCCTAGCTGGAAACACGTAGGTGATCCGATCCATACCGGTAGCCAAGTAAAAGCTCTTATCTGGTATAAAAGACCTTAGACAATTAGAAAAGAGGAGAGAATCCATTTGGGTGTCTTGCTGAAGGAAGCCGGCAGCTCCGAGGGAGGGCGACTTTCCCAGGGGGTAGTCGTCCACGGAGTCTTCTGCCACTAGGACCAGCCACCATATCCAACAGAACTTGAGGAGAACACAATTGCAGCTTGAAAGAATCTTATGTGTCGAACCAGCGCCGCCATTGTCATCAAAGAACGTGGAAAGGATCAACAACAAGGACGACATCCGACTTACTGTGATGTTTGTGGACGCAGTATCCGTGATCCCCATGCTCCTGAAATTTGTTCAGCTGTAGGAGCCATCCGTTCAGAGGCGTAGCGACCAATACCATACGTCGGAGAAAGTAGTGATCCAATATAAATGTGTTAATCGAGCTAAAGTGAACTCCTGCATAACCAAGGACCTATATCCTCAAGTAATTCAATTGGATAACAAGTGAAAACTAAAAAAACATTGGATGCATTCAAACATGTATTGAAATACATTTAAACCAACCGAATCAATAGACAAAGTGCGAATCATGATGAACGATTAGTGAAAACGAATCTCTCCACCAGCCGTTAAAGAAGTCGCATTCCTCTTGCATAATATATATAATTAAAGATTTGTACCATAAGTGTATTAAAAAAAATCTTTATTTAATTTTACTTTTACACTGGTTATAATATTTTGGAAGAACACCGACCTACTGTTTATAAGTCTCAAACTGAACTCATTCTCTAACTCCTACTTCACTTACGATCATACCTCGGTTTTAAGCTTTCGAGCTTTCTGTGAGTGGGATCTATTGCAATTGAGTGATTCTTTAAATTTAGACTTTTGACTCCTGATTCGTGGGAACGTGCCGATAGTCTGAACAGCGGCTCGTTTTAATTGTTTAGTCTATAAAGTTTGGTTTTTTGTTTCATGGAAATTTCCTCTGGCTTGCCTTTAGTTCGGTAATTTTCCATTAGCTTGTTTACAATTAAATCTGGATTCTTATTTCTTAAAGGGTGTCTTGAGGGTGACTGCATAATGTGTGTATGTATGTATGTGTGGGTGTGTGGACATGTACATAGGAGTATGTGGTAGTATGGATATGTCACTATATATATTTTATGGTTAGGTGAATTGGTATCTTAGGACGTAGATATTTATATGTATATCCAATATAATATTTTCCCAAAGCCCAGAATCCGGAACGTCGAGATCTCACCGCCCAGGATTTGGTTCTCCCTCAACACTGTTTCTCTAAGTGACTTTGGGACGCACATCTTCCACGACGCGACGTCTTCGCTGCCCGCTCTGTGTGGTATATTTCTATATAGTGTCTCACCTTCCATCACGTAGTCTGCTGCTGGGCCCTTATCTTTTCGCCCATGTCCTTGATCGAGCTGCACTCCCCTGAAGCTATTGCCGCTGTCGCCTCCTTTAATCTTCGTAGCATATCTGGTAGTGGTTGTCTTGACAAAGCGTCGGCTACCACGTTTAGCTGATCCTTTCTGTACGCTATCTCGAAGTCGTACTGCTGTAACTCCGGAGTTCATCTGGCGATTCTTCCTGAAGGGTTTTCGATGCTGTTCTAAAGTGGTAACCTTTCAGATACGGCTTGAGCTTTCGGATCGCGCAGTCAATTGCCAAGCACACCTTCTCCGTTGTTGAATAGTTATTTTCCGCGCCGTTTAGTGTCCCCGTCGAAAGGAGATTCCTTTTTCGCCCATTTCGGTTTCCTGGGTCAGTATCGCTCCGATGTCGTAGTCGCTGGCGTCTGTTTGTAGAATGAAAGTTCTACTGAAGTCCGGGCATGCTAGCACCGGGTCTGCCACGAGTCTTGCCGTTACTTCCTCAAACGCCATCTGGTGCTCCGGTGACCACTCCCACTTGCTGCCTTTGCGTAGCAGATGATTAAGGGGTTTGACGATTCTTGAAATATTTGGTACAAATCGGCGTTATCACCACGCTACTCCTGGTTATTGCCGAAGTTCTTGGGCGGTCGAGGGTGGTTCCAGTTCAGCGATGGCGGCTACTTTTTCCGGACCTGATCCTATTTCCTTGCTAGTCACTCGATGTCCCAGGTACAGCAGTTCCTACTTAAAGAATTGGCAGTTTTCTGGATTTAGCCTAAGGTTTGCTTCTCTTAGACGCCGGAACACTTCTTCATCTCGGCATGCCAATAACTTGGTCCAAAGCCCGCTGAAATGTTACCGACGCCGAGGGGAGTCCGAACGGTATTACCTTACACTGAAATATACCTTTGAATGGCACCCTGAAAGCCGTGTATTGCCTGCTTTTTCTGCCAGTATCCATCCTTCAGGTCCAAACTGCTGATGTACAGTGCTACTCTTAGTTGATCTAGGATGTAGTTTAAGCTGCGCATTGGGTAGGCATCCTTCATTGACTTCGCGTTGATCTGTCTGAAGTCGACACACAGTCTCCACTTGCTTGTCTTCTTTTTCACCTTCACGATGGGAGAGCTGTATGGGCTCTTTGAATGCTCTATGAATCCCATTTGGAGAGGCTCGTCAACCTATGCGTAGTATCTCTGCTTGATTGGCTTGTCATTCATCATTTTGATCTGGTGCTCTGCCATATTCGATGTTTCCGTCATTGCGTTGAATTCTGCCGGCTCTGTTTTCAAGTACGTTGTAGTATCGTTCACCTCGCTTGTCTGTTGAACGACCACTGCTACCGATAGCTTCTCCTCGAGCCATCCATTGTGTCGGTTCCTGTCTGCTATTATGACCTCGTGTCCAGCACACTTTATTTCGGTTCCGTCTTGTGTAAGGAAGTTCCATCCCAACACCAAAGGATCCACTACTCCTGTTAAGATCAACAGGCTCATGGTCCACTTGTTTGTTGCCGAATTTGACCTCTACCTAGAGCTGTGCATTTATTCCGCCGGACCTTGTAATTCTTCCTAGACCAGCAATATTGTCCGCAAGTTCTTCGCTAACGAAGCTTGCCGTTGCCCCGGTGCCGATTGTGGCATTGTAGCTGTTCCCACCAATCATCACCGCTGCGGACAACTGCTGCTCCCTTTAGATTAACTTGCCAGTTAGTGTGTGTTGTTTGGCTGCCTCTGCTGCTGTTGGGGTGGTGTCCATTGTCCTCCGCGTGGTTCGCCTGTTGCCTTCTGCCGTGGTGGTCTGTCTGTTCGAATCTTCTGCATGTGACCTGCGTTGGTGATGCCGATTTGGTCTTCGAGAACTTGTTCTCCTGCGCGAACGCTTCCCGCTCTTTTTCAAGTTCCTCATACTCAACGGCTAAGAGCACTAGAGTACCCAGGTTCGACACTTACGCTCTTAGGAAGATCCTTAGACTGGGGGTGCAGTTCTCTTTAATGATCCTTAAGGTCCTGCATGTCGATCATGTAGTCCTTGAACGACTCGCTGAGGCCCTGCTTCCGTTGCCTGACCTGATCCGCCAGCTTGGTGAAGAAATCTCTCGGCAGAAAATAGGTCTGGAAGCTTTCTATAAACTCCGCCCAGGTTCTCCTCTGCTTGTTGTTGGCAATGAACCACTTCAAAGCCCTTCCCTTCATCGCTCGGGGGATCATGTCTAAGTCCAAGCCGTATGTGTTGGCGGACCATTCTACTTGCTGCAGGAACTCGAATGGTTTTTACGCCCTGTCGAACCTGAACCACAACTGGCGGTCTTGTTTAGCGACCTGAGCATAGTCTGACTGGCTGGGTCTCGAGGTTAGCGCTGCTGTATTCCTTTTCTGTCTTAAGGACAGGAGAGAGCTCCTGCGGCCCTCCTTTTGCAAGTTGTCAATGCTTAGGCTTGCAACTAGGTTGTCCCCTTTGGCGTCCGGATCTGTCGTGGTATGCTGCTTCCAGCTCGGCCCACATATCGACGAGTTGTGGGTCGTTCTCCGTTTCTGAATAATATTCCGACAAGGCCTTTCTCATGTCGTCTAATCGGCAGATATTAATCCTCCAGGGCGATATTAATCCTCCTTCTTGAGGCGGTAAATCCACTTATTTCCCGTTCTGATTCTGTTGCTCTTACTTTTGGGACAATCACGTTGGGCGCCAGATGTAACGAACTGATTTTATTGGTCTGCTCGCTACGAGATTCGTGCGGCTAGTCAGTAGGTTGTGTGCTCGTCCCACCAAATTTATATGAGGTGACTGCCCGTATATAAGTGAGAAAACACAACAATATGACAGGGGGTTAATTTTCGTATAACTTACTACAGCAGTTGGTCTCGGTGTCGTCTCGTGCTGGTTCCACTGGCTGCTGATACTGCTCGTCTCGTCTCGTTGACTCGGTGATCGCTGAATCCTTCCTTTATCTCGCAGTGTCCTTCGCCGCTGCTCGCTCGCTGACTCGCAGAGAGGTCGGCCTTGCCGGCTTAGGGAAGCGTCACCGTTCTCAGACTAGGGTGAACACGGACAAGGACCGCCTGTCCCTTGCTCTGTCCCGGACGGTCCCAATAGGGTCTTGCTCAGTTCGCGCAGTCAAGGCTAACGCCAGGAAGCTGCCTAGCGGTCCACTCCAGTCTCACCCTGTTGCTTGACGTCCGTGACGTTCCTGCGCTCCTCAATGAGTTCTCCGCGGCGGTGGTTGCTGGTGGTGTCTACTGGTGTTGCTGCCAATGTCGACTGAGCGCCCTTTCTGGCTGGTAGTGTGGTTCTCTGGCACTTCGCCGGTAACCGCTGGGCTCTCCAGGACAACGCCGCTAGAAACCACAAATCGATCGACCGCTCGTCCTTCGCGCCAGGTTCTGCTCAGTCGGGCAAGGCACACTGGGTCTAGACAACTTTCCCCTCGAGTTACGATTCCTCGTCGTAGGACTCTATCGCTTGACTGTGACGGACCCGCCGGGCGATATGCCAGGGTGTGGTCGCGACAAAGTAAGAAACGAAACCGCCTTGACTTAGCCGTGTGATGCCCTGTGGATCTCAGCTACCTGTGAATCAATTCGGAGATCCCTGATGTCCCGATCTTGCTCCTTGTAGGCTTTCCACGGCGCTGCTTATGACGACTTGACTTGTTGTTGTTGACTTCTTGTTCTCGTGCTGCTGGTTGAATAGGTTCTTAGCTAACTGACTGATTTTGTTGGATTGACTCCTCGTGGTCGAGTGATGATGCTCCCAGCGCCCTGCGGTCTTATACAGAGCATCTGGGAACCGTTATTTCACTTTTGCGCACGACCCGCTGGTACTCTTCAGTCCAGGTGCCAGCAGATTCATCTTTTTAAAATTCTTCAATTTTTCGTTTGTCAATAATAATAATGCAGTTGCTTGACAGTAAGACCATGCTAAACTTTGAATACTTTGACCACACTACAAATAATACGATTTTTAACAAACATAAAAAACGTTCATTAACATTGTGAGGAGTTGAATAACTCCCCACAAATATAAGCAGTAGTAGATACGCGGCGAATTCGCGTAGTAACGGCGCGGCGAGGAGAAGATGGAGAACAAGAGAGTTTGGAGACCAAGGGTGGAAATCCAGAGAGTTCGGAGACCAAGGATGGCGATCAAAAGAGTTTGGAGACCAAGGATGGAGATCCAGAGAGTTTGGAGACCAAGGAGCTGATAAGGAGAGAGTGGATACTTGCCGGGCAGAGCAAGTGTGCCATGTGGGGATAACGGAACTCCACCGTACCTTGGACTCTCCCGTGAACTTTGGACCGGGAGAAGAAGCGCCACATCTCGGCAGTGGAGCGGCACACAGGCGTGCCGCAAGCATCGCGGGAATCAGCGGGACGGCACCAGTGCCAGAACGCCAAGCTACTAGTCAGGAAAAGCGAGCAAACGACCCGTTGAAACAGTCACTAGGCGTTGTCCTGGAGAAGCTCAGCGGCAAGACAGGAGACAGCGCAGAGGACATCGGCAGCGACGCCAGCAGACATCACCGGCAGCCACGTTACCATCGCCGCGCGGAGCTCATTGGGGAGCGCAGGAGCGTCGCAGACGTCAAGCCATAGGGTGAAGCCGGGTGGAACTGCTAGGCAGCTTCCTGGCGATAGCCTTGACTGTCAGCGCGATCTGAGAAAGAACATAGCGGGACCGACCGGGACAGAGCAAGGGACAGGTGTTGCCTCGAAAGACGTTGGCCTTGTTCACCCTGGTAAGGCTTGTTCACTTTAGTCTGGGAACGGGAACTAAGCCAACAAGGCCGAACTCTGCGAGTCCAATGCGCGACAAGCGACCCCGAGGCAGTGCATTGGCAAGCGAGCAGAGGCGGCCACTACGAGCGTCCCGAGACACAGGAGCCTGCGGACGTCGAGTCAACGCGTCGACAAGCCAGGACAAGAAGCGCTAGCAGCCGGCGGAAACAGAGCAAGGAGATACCGAGGCCAGCCCCGCCACACACCCGCTGTACCACAAGAATAAATCCCGCTGTTACGTAATATAAATTTGGTGGGACGAACACACAATCTTCTGAGCTAGCCGCACGAATCTCGTAGCGAGCAGACAACAAAAACAGTTCGTTACATCTGTCGCCCAACGTGATTGTCCCAACAGTGAGAACAGCACAATAAAAAAGGGGAAAGAAGTGGATTTACTTCGCCCATGTCGCACAGAAGCTTAATGTCGCCCTAGACGACATGAGGAAGGCACTGTCGGAATACTACTCCGAAACAGAGAACGACCCACAACTTGTCGACATCTGGGTCGAGCTGGAAGCAACATACCACGACAGAGCCGACCCAAGCATTACGTTAACGAATGCTGAAGGTGACAACCTAGTGGCAAGCCTGAGCATTGACAACATGCAAAAAGAGGCCCACAGGAGAGAGTCAAGCCAAGATAGGAAAACAGCAGCGCTGACCCCGAGGCCAAGCCAGTCGGACTATGCAAAAGTCGCAAATGGTCGTTCAGGTTCGACGGGGCGCAAAAACCATTTGAATTCCTGGAGCAGGTAGAATGGTTCGCCAACACGTACGGCTTGGACCTAGATATGATTCCCCGAGCGATGCCGGAATTGCTTATGGGAAGGGCTTTGAAATGGTTCATCGCCAACAACAAGAAATAAAGAACCTGGGCAGAGTTCATAGAAAGCTTCCACACCTATTTTCTGCCGAGAGATTTCTTCACCAGGCTGGCGGACCAGTTCCGGCAACGGAAGCAGGGCTTCAGCGAGTCGTTCAAGGGCTACATGATCGACACGCAGACGATGGTGGGGCCACTTAGCTATTCTACGAAAGAGACGTTAAGGGACCTGTCGGACCTGGATTCGCTAATGATCCTAGGCGATGAGTATGGAGAACTTGAAAAGGAACGGGAAGTTTTCGCACAGGAGAACAAGTTCTCAAAGACCAAGTCGGCATCACCAACGCAGGTCACATGCAGAAAATGCGAGGAGACAGACAACCAGGACAAAGGAGGAAATGACCAATGGTCACCACCACAGCAAGCCAGACGACAGCAGGCAACAGACGCACCACGCGATGGCCAATGGACACCACCACCACAGCAACAGAGACAGCCAAACAATACCTTGAGGAGGCCGCCAAGTAACACACAGACGCCACAAGATGCCACCCATATCACAGACCCGAAGGAGGCCTGTCGGAAATGTGGGGGGAACGGACACTGGGCTAGAGGCTGTCGAAACCAACGGCTGTTACTCAGCTGGATATGTGGCAAGGTGGGTGTCAGGAGCGTCGATTGCTGCCAGCGATCGGGAAATGGCCAGCGATCTCAGCCGCAGAGAGGCGAACGGGTATCGCACAATGATACCTCTCAAAACTAACGGGCAAGCTAATCGAGGAGAAGCAGCAGTTGTCCGCAGCTGTGATGATTGGTGGGAACAGCTACAAAGCCACAACCGACACCGGAGCAACGGTAAACTTCGTTAGCGAAGAAATGGCGGACATATTGATGCTCTATGAAGGATTACAAGGACGAGACGGCAAGTTAGGTTGGCAGACGGAAGATGCGGCGGAAATAATGCGCAGCTCGAAGTGGAGGTAAAATTCGGCAACAAACAAGTGACCGTTACCCTGCTGATTTTACCCGGAGTAGTGGATCCGTTGGTGTTGGGATGGAACTTCCTGAAAGAAGTCGGAACCGAGATAAGGTGTGCTGGACACGAGATAATAATACTAGCTAGGAACCGACACAATGGATGGCTCGAGGAGAAGCTATCGGTAGCAGTCGATCAACAAGTAAAGTAAAGTAAAGTAACTACAGCGTTCCTGGAAACAGAGCTGGCAGAATTCAACGCATTGACGGGAACATCGAATATGGCAGAGCACCAGATCAAAATGAAGAAGGACAAGCCAAGCAAGCAGAGATACTACCCCAACAAACCAAAAATCCAAGCGGAAATCAACGCAAAGGTTGACGAGCTTCTCCAAATGGGGTTCATAGAGCATTCGCAGGGTAGGACCAGAGAAACTGGGACGAGAATCCACTGGCCATACACCGGCGTTTCTTACCCAGGGCATGGAACCACGTTTACCCAGCAGCCTATATGATAAGGAAACCCTACGGAGACCCCTGAGGAAAATGCCAACAAACTAAGGGAGGTATTCGAGATCGTACGGCGAAATATGGAAAAGGCGTCCCAGGACCAAGCCAGACACTATAATCTGAGAAGGAGGCAATGGTCAACCGCGTTGGAGACATAGTGTGGGCCAAGGAACATCACCTGCCCAAAGCGGCTGAAGGCTTCGCTGCAAAACTAGCCTCGAAGTACGATGGCCCTTACCAGGTTGTAGATTTCGTTTCTTCAGTGATCTGCAAAATACGCCTCACACAGTCGAAGAAAGAAAGGACCGTTCACGTTGGCGAGCTCAAGCAACAACAAAACGAGCAGACAGTAGAAACGTCGGATGACTAACAACAGGTACAAGGCGACAGGATTAGGGGTCAGGCCGAAGCGAGGGTCATCCATACGCCACACGGAAAGGACAATCAGGATAGCACAAGGACATGGATAAGGATTTCATATTGATTCAGACTGCGAGGCCACAGGATTATGCGTCAGGCCTAAGCGTGAGTCTTCCACACGCCACGCAGAAAGGTCAATCATAAGGATAGGTCACAAGGACATGGATAAGGATTTCACATTGATCCAGGTCACAAGGACGTGGATAAGGATGGATGGTGATCCCGATCGCATGGCAACAGGATTCAGCGTCGGGCATTTGCCATAGTCATCCGCGATTACGCCAGGCGGAATAGACACTTTCGAGGACGACACAAAGACACGAATTTCAGCGTCGTTGAAGAGAGTGTGCGCGGAGGGAGACAAGCAACACAAGTCGCGCAGTCCAGACATACACCGTAGCATCCGGAGATTCTATACGGAATGCGCCGGACGAGCTCGTCTAGTTGTTACCCGAGGAAAGGGGGAGGATGGCGTAGAATCAGATCTACACCGTAGCCAGATGGTCACAAAGGAAAAGGGAATTGGTTTCATGGCAATATTAGTAGTAATACAGATCAGAAATAACAAAAAATGAAATATTCTTGACGTGAATTGCTTGCGAGGGCACAAGAGGCGCATTCATGGTAACCGACGAGCGGACCAAGAAACCAACACGCCATATCTGCCTTAAAACATTTTGCAGTAATTCCAGCCTCAAACGGCATATGCTTACCCATAATCGTGAGACAAATCCGATGAAATGTTCTAGACATGATTTACGTTCGGCGGCACAAGAAGCGCATTCATAGTAACCGACGAGCGTCGATCGAAAAGAAGTAAAAGCCGAAAGTGCAACTCACTACGGACAGAAAAGCGCTGCTGCAAACGATGACCAATCGCTATGCAAATCCGCTGGGCCATTGTACTTGGGGTCAAGAACAACGAACGGCATAGGCTGGAAGGAGCTGAGAAAATAAAATGGAAAATACAAGTCAGCCAGAAGCTGTGCGGGCAGATCGAAAGTTGCCAAATCACCACGAGCCAGGGAAGGGGCGCCTCGATAGGCGATCGATTGGCACTGGACGATAGTGCGATCGATGGGCACACGAAAATGGAAATATCGGCAAAAGGTGGAAACGCCGCACCGTCGGTATCGATAGTCGAAGAAACATCGATCACGCAAAGATGGTGTGACCAGGCGGAGGAACCGTGGAATGGAGTGAACCGTAGCAATGAGCATTGAGCTGGGGATCGAAAGCTCATGAGTATCGATGTCCCAGTGGAAACATGTTAAATATCGGTGCGAGAGATTTCATGTTGCTACGAGGAGGATGACCAGCGCCGTAGAAACTCAGTGGAGTTAAGAGCGTTGAGGGAGCAACAGGGGAGCAACGAGGGAGCGCCGCGGGGAGCATCACAAGGACACGAAGGATAGGATATGCAAGGAAACGCCGGAGAGTAGGAACAAGTTTTAAATGTTTCCCGAAGAAAGGGGGGAATGTGAGGAGTTGGATAACTCCCCACAAATATAAGCAGTAGCAGCAGCAGATGGCCGGCTGCTTACCAGATACGGGGCGAATTCGCGTAGTAACGGCGCGGTGAGGAGAGGATGGAGAACAAGAGAGTTTGGAGACCAAGGGTGGAGATCCAGAGAGTTCGGAGACCAAGGATGGAGATCAAGAGAGTTTGGAGACAAAGGATGGAGATCCAGAGAGTTTGGAGACTAAGGAGCGGATAATGATGGAGTGGAGACTTGCCGGGCAGAGCAAGAGTGCCATGTGGGGATAACGGGACTCCACCGTACTTTGGACTCTCCCGTGAACTTTGGACCGGGAGAAGAAGCGCCACATCTCGACAGTGGAGAGGCACACAGGCGCGCCGCAAGCTTCACGGGAATCAGCGGGACGGCAACAGTGGGCAGAACATCGGTTGGAAGAGGTACGTAAAGAACAAGTGGATCAACCAGGAGTCACGGACCTTGGACCCGGAGTGGAGAGATCCAGCGGGCCGTGCGCAAAAGGGAAATAACATTTCCCGGAGGCCCCATATAAGGCCGCAGAGCGCTGGCAGCTGGATCAGTCGATCACGAGGAGTCAAGCCATCAAGATCGGTCAAAATACCAAGGTGAACAGTCAGTCAACCAAGTAATCTACGAGGGAGCCACAACAAGGCGAGTCGTCGGAAGCATCGCGGTGGGAAGCATACAAGGAGCAAGACCGCCACGTCGAGACGTTCAGGATTGGGACATCAGGAATCTCCGAGTTGAGACGCAAGTGGCTGAGGTCCGGAAGGCATCACACGACTAAGTCAAGGCGTTGTTTTCCAACTTTGTCACTACCGTACCCTGGCGGATCGCCCGGCGGGTCTGTCAGAGTCAAGCGAAAGAGGCCTACGACGAAGAACCGTGAGCTCGGGGAGGAAAGTTGTCTAAGACCCAGCGTACCTTGCCCGACCAAGCAGGACCTGGCGTGAAGGACGAGAGGTGGATCGATTGCGGTTTCAAGAGGCGTTGGCCTGGAGAGCCAAGCTACTAGTCAGGAGGGGCGAGCGAACGACCCGTTGAAGCAGTCAATAGGCGTTGTCCTGGAGAAGCTCAGCGGCAAGACAGGAGACAGCACAGATAACATCGGCAGCGACCGGCAGCCAAGTTACCATCGCCGCGCGGAGCTCATTGGGAAGCGCAGGAGCGTCGCGGACTTCAAGCCATAGGGTGAAGCCGGGTGAAAAGTTCGTTTGCGCTAGGCGTAAACCACAGTGAACTGCTAGGCAGCTTCCTGGCGATAGCCTTGACTGTCAGCGCGATCTGAGAAAGAACATAGCGGGAAAAATTTTGCCTCTCAAAAATAAACAATTTTTAAAACTATCTGGGTATTCCCTAAACTGTTGAATTGTTGAATTTCGATCAGCTGTTCCATACAAAGTCAACTGTCAGAAATTTCAGCAATTCAGTGCTATAGTGCTATCAGAAATATGCAACTTGGTTCATATTTTTTGGGCTCAGAGCACGCGTTCGGGTGTGATTTTTATTTTTGTCAAATCTTTGCTTAGTTTAGCCGACCTTTCAACTATTTGAGAAATATGCTATAAGCCTATAAGCCTATAAGCCTATAAGCTTATAAGCTTATAAGCTTATAAGCCTATAAGCCTATAAGCCTATAAGCCTATAAGTCTATAAGCCTATAAGCCTATAAGCCTATAAGCCTATAAGCCTATAAGCCTATAAGCCTATAAGCCTATAAGCCTATAAGCCTATAAGCCTATAAGCCTATAAGCCTATAAGCCTATAAGCCTATAAGCCTATAAGCCTATAAGCCTATAAGCCTATAAGCCTATAAGCCTATAAGCCTATAAGCCTATAAGCCTATAAGCCTATAAGCCTATAAGCCTATAAGCCTATAAGCCTATAAGCCTATAAGCCTATAAGCCTATAAGCCTATAAGCCTATAAGCCTATAAGCCTATAAGCCTATAAGCCTATAAGCCTATAAGCCTATAAGCCTATAAGCATATAAGCCTATAAGCCTATAAGCCTATAAGCCTATAAGCCTATAAGCCTATAAGCCTATAAGCCTATAAGCCTATAAGCCTATAAGCCTATAAGCCTATAAGCCTATAAGCCTATAAGCCTATAAGCCTATAAGCCTATAAGCCTATAAGCCTATAAGCCTATAAGCCTATAAGCCTATAAGCCTATAAGCCTATAAGCCTATAAGCCTATAAGCCTATAAGCCTATAAGCCTATAAGCCTATAAGCCTATAAGCCTATAAGCCTATAAGCCTATAAGCCTATAAGCCTATAAACCTATAAGCCTATAAGCCTATAAGCCTATAAGCCTAAAAGCCTATAAGCCTAAAAGCCTATAATAAGTTTCAAAATAGTAACAAGGTTGAGTTTTTCGGAAAAATTCATGGAGATATTTTTAATCAAACCAAACTGCGTGTTAACAATGAAACAAGAAAGGAAGTTAACTTCCTCTGATAAGATTATTCATAAAAATAGTACCAAGCATAATTCTACGGCTTACTAGACTAGGCAAATTAATTAATAGCAATCTACTCGAGTAAGAAGGCAACCTGACGTTTTGACCCCAGTTCAAACCTTGTAAGGCAAAAAGAAGACATTTTTTCTGTACGGTCTCTATACGGTCAATGTACACTTGATGACTGGACAAGTGAGGTAAATAATAATTTGGTAGTGTATGGATCATCAAATTCTTTAGACCAACGCTTTATAAACCCAAGAACACTCATAGCTTTATTTACAGTAGAGGTTATGTGGGAGTCAAATTTAAGTTAAGGATCTAGGAGAACACCTAAATCGTTTACTGAGTATATTCGTTCCAAGGACATGTTCTGAAGAGAGTAACTCATGAACTTTGGCGTACGCCTAAAAAAGTCATAACGTTGCATTTAAGATAGTTTAGATTCAAAAGATTGTACTGACACCATTCCTGGAATGTATTCATGTCTGACTGCAAGCAGAAACCAGATTCAATATTATTATATGAAAAACAAAGCTTAACATCATCAGCATACATTAGTACACGAGAGTGATTTACGATAGAAGGAAGATCATTTATAAACAGAGTAAACAGCAAAGGGCCTAAATGACTGCCCTGAGGCACTCCGGATATATATATATATATATATATATATACAAGTTTGAAAACTACGTTGATAGATAGAAATAAATAAATTAATAATACCATAAAAATACATATATACAATATAAAAATACATATATACAATATGCTATATACAATTAATTTTTTTTTCTAACCTATTACAATTTTTACAATTTATATATTTAATTATGTTACCTACTACAAGCTACACTTTAAAAAATTCCATCGTGGTGGCTATATGGTGTCTCATAAGTAATGGCAAGAGCTTGTGGAATTCGAGAATCTGAAAATATCCAATCAATTTGTGTTATTTGTTTTGTTGTGGGAGAATCATTGATTGAAAAGAGGTTATAGGCATTCAAGTGTTCCTCCAGAATATCAGTCCCTGTGGATCTGCAAATAATAGAATCTCCTAATATTACTACTTTAGTATTATCCATTCTATTATTCCAAATCAGCTTTAATTTCATTTCGAAATCTTGCAATAGGAAATCCGGGACTCCTTTAAACAATTATAAATGTCGTGTCAAGATATTTAAATGCAATCGATTGATACGTTGCCTTTGTGTTTGTGGACTTCCTTGTCTCAAACAGAAATGCTGAATCTTTATCTGCTTTGATTTTTTGTGGTTTTCCCATTTCATTGAATACTTTCATAATAGCTCTTTTGGCTTCTAACCAGTCTCTACCTGTGACTTCTACTAGGGTAGCAAATTTTGAGTATACATCGATACATGATAAAAATTGTTGGTTACCTACCATATAAAAATCCATAAAAAATTTTTCTCTTATGTTTTGAATTTCTGGGGTAAGTTCAAATGTTAGTTTAGTATTTCTATGTTCTGTTTTAGCGATGTTACAAATTTCACATTCATTTATTATATTTTGAATTAACTTTTGATAATCAGGGAAATAATATTTTTCTCTAAACCACTTGGTAGTTTTCTCGATTCCTGGATGTAATAGTTCTTTATGTTTTTTCAAAATTGTTTCTTTAAGGTCTGTATATGTCAATATGTCTTCGAGTCTGGCTGTACATCTTACTAATTTTGTTAAATGGTTTGTATTTATGATTTCTACGTAGGCTTTTTGTAATGTGAGGAAATCTGAGTCATTATGGAAATAAACTGCGCTCTTTTTTGTGCATAAATATTCTTTAATTATTTCCTTCGCTGATGTTTCTGTCATTTCTTTATAAATAATTTTGATTTTTAATTTATGGAAATAGTGTGTTATTTCTGTTGTATCTTCATTTCCTTTAATTAGTTCGATCTGTCGGGAGAAGTAGTTAAATGGTCTTTCAGTTATAGAAATGTAGTTTTGGTTATCTTCTTGGGCACTATGCGCTGTTGCGTCTGCGTTACTAACAGTTTCTTCTGGTACGTTTTCCTCAGAATTTTCTGTGTACATAATTTCTTCTATTTTGGTTCTAGATAGTGCGTCGGCTACGTAATTCTCTTTCCCTGGCAAATATTTTATTTGATAATCGTATTCATTTAGTTTTATCTTCCATCTTTGTAATTTCATATTCGGTTCTTTAATATTGTTTAACCAAACTAGAGGTTTGTGATCACTTAATATTTCAAAAGGTCTGCCGAATAAATATGACCTGAAGTATTTGGTGGCCCATACAATTGCTAAGAGTTCTTTTTCTATGGTGGAATAATTTATTTCGTGTTCGTTAAGGGTTCTGCTGGCATAACAAATGGGTTTATGATTTTGAGATAATACTGCTCCTATCGCCATGTTGCTTGCGTCTGTTGTCAAAGAGAATGACTTACTAAAGTCGGGGTAAATTAGAATGGGATCGGATGTAATCAAGATTTTCATTTTTTCGAATGCTTCTATGTATGGTTTGTCTTTAATGTTGATTGTTGCACCTTTCTTTATTTTTATTGTCATGGGTTTTACAATATTTGCAAAGTTTGGTATGAATTTCCTATAAAATCCACATAATCCTAGAAATGATTTTATCTCTTTTGGAGTTTTTGGTATCGGGAAATTTATAATAGCACTTATTTTTTTCGGGTTTGGTTTTATGCCTGTCGTTGTTACTATATGACCTAGGAACTCTGTTTCTTTTTTCATAAATTCGCATTTATCCAATTGTAGTTTTAAATTTGCGTCTCGAAGTTTTTGGAAAACCTTTTTTAATGATAAAATGTGTTCCTCCAATGAAGTGGAAAAAATTATAATATCATCTAGATATACTAAACAATCTTTATAGATTAAGTCCTCTAATAAATTGTTCATACATCTTTGGAAAGTAGCGGGGGCGTTTTTAAGGCCAAATGGCATTCGAGTGTACTCGTAATGGCCATGTTTGGTTGAAAATGCTGTTTTTGCTATTGACTCAGGTTCCATTTGAATTTGATGGAATCCTTTAGCTAGATCGATGGTAGTGAAATACTGACATCTTCCTAACTTGTCCAATATTTCATCCATTCTAGGTATTGGGAATTTATCGTTAATTGTGATTTCGTTTAGATTTCTGTAATCTACAACTAATCTGAATTTTGGTTTACCCGATGCATCACTTTTTTTTGGAACTATCCAAATTGGTGAGCAATAGGGAGATTTTGACTTGCGAACTATTCCTTGTTCGATCATTTCGTTTATTTGTTTATTCACCTCCTCATCAAAAGTTTGAGGGTATTTGTACGGTTTCCTCTATATAGGGTCTTCGTGTTTCGTTTGTATCGAATGTCTGATAGTACTTGTGAAAGTCAAATTTTCACCTTCCTTGTACTGAATATCATTGTATTCGAACAAAACCCTTTTTAAGTTTTCTTTCTCTTCTTCGTTTAAATGTTCTAGTCTGTATTCATTGCATTCCTTTAATTCGTTATTAATAGCAAAGTTAAAAGATTGGTCCTTTGATAAGGGCGGATTAAGGCATTCTAATGCGGTCTTATCCTCTTCAATCTTGTCCTTTACTACATCATTTTCGCCATATCTTATATAAAGTAGCGTGTTTCCTAACATGACTGTTTCTTTTTCGTAGTCTATTTTTGCTTTACTATCCCTTAAATAGTCTCTACCTATTAGGATATCGTAGCTGTTGGAAAATTTGTGTAAATAGAACTTTTGTTTAGACGGACAAATTTTGGAAGGGTCCAATGTTATGCTTTTATTTATTTCCATTGAACCATTTATTGTAAATACTTTTAATTTTTCTATTTGTTTTTTATTATCTCCAAAATTTTCTGTCATTAGGTTGATAGATGACCCGGTATCTACCATTGCTCTAAGGATCTTTCCCTTAATCATCACCCTTACATATAGGCAACATCTTCTGAATCCGAGGCAGTTTGCTGAAAATTTACGTCCATTCTATTCTGTGTACTCTCGTTTTACCTCTGTCTTTTGACAGGTGCATTTGGAGAATTATTTGATGTGGATGCCTGGAAATTTAAGGGATTTTGGGCCCTGCCTTGATCTAAGTTTCTCCTAAACTCATGATAATTTCCCTGGTTTCTAGGGGGAATATGATTTATTTGATTTCTGTTCGTCGAACTTTGAGGATTTGTTGAGTTGTTCATGTTGTTATTGTAACTATTTCTTGGGTAATTATGTGTCTGAGAATTATATTTTTGGTAATAATGATTCTGATGCGAAAGGTGTTTATTAGTACACTTTGAAACATGAACTGCTTAAGCCTAACTTAACTTAAGCGCTCCAGAGCAGAGCGGAGACTTAGGGGAGAGATGGAGAGGGAGAGCGGACGGCAGTGCGAGCGCGCGAGATGTAGACATCTGGATAAAACTGCCGCTCGACACTGCCTCCTGAAATTAAACGCCCTTTTGGCGTGAACATTCTCCCCCCCCTTGCGAGGACACCCGTAGCAAGAACCTCAGAATAGTAGGCTCAGGAATATGTTGGAAGTGTAGATCGGTCGTCCGTATGTAGGAGAGTGTGGTGGGCCTTTCCACACTTGTGGCAGTGATGACCACTGCGGCAGGAGTCCTTGGAATGATTGTGAGCCAAGCAATTGGAGCAGTACTTCTGGATATGTACTTCCTGAAGCCGATTCTGGGGGCTTAGCCGTAGAAAGTGGTGGCACTTCCGTAGAGGATGGATCTTTTGGCAGACTCGGCATTGGTAGGATTTAATACCTCGAGTACGTCTGCCATCCAAGGCGGGGTATGGAACCAAATATTCGGATGGAGTATTCTTAGGAGGAGCTTTTTGTACGGAAACTTGCGTTGAATAGGACGCAATGATGTGTGGAACTGAGGCGGATACTGGCCTTGGAGGGTCGGATGGAATCGTCGGAGTAGTAGAACCACTGTTTCGATGCAGCAATGTGTGATGCCGATCTTGGCAAGTGAGACAGTTGTGAGCGCTTGTGCAATCCCGAAATTGATGGCTATTTGCAAAGCAATTGGAGCACAACTGCTTCCTTTGGATATAGGCTAAGCGATCTTCTACCGTCATCTGTAGGAAGCGTGGACATAAACGCACGGGGTGGTTCTTCTTCGAACACAGATCGCAGCCTTTGGTTATCGGAACTAACCTTGTGTTGAAGGAATTTATTTTTGGAAATTCTGCCTCTCGATTTGTGTCTTTGGACTGGACGTGGTGGAAATTGGCAGATCGGAAGCTATCGACGGCCTCAAGAGTTAGATGGCGCTCCGTCAAATATGAATCAAGCTCAAGCCACGTAGGAATTTCGGCTTTATTTTGGATGGATTGCTCCCATAATGAGAGAGTGAGCTTTGGTAGTTTTGTCGAGCACATATAAACCAGGATAGGGTCCCAATTCTCAATATTAACACCGGAAAATTTTAAGGAAGTTAAGCAACCTTGAAAAGTGCGTTGAAGTTCCTTTAAGGCTGCTCCCGACTCCTGTGCTATGGATTGCACATTGAAAAGTGTTTTCAGGTGACTGTATACCTGCAATCGCTTATTTTCGAAACTCTCAGTTAGGTTATTCCAGGCTGAGCGAAAGCCATCATTGGTGAGTGGGGATCGTGAAACTATGGAATGAGCTTCGCCACTTGTTTTTGAATTTAAGTGCCTATGTATATTGCCGTGAAAAGGTCCCGGAAAGTCGGCCAGCGAAGATAATCGCCAGAGAAAACCTTTGTGTCGATAGGAGGGAGCCGACAGCCATAAGACGTAAAATTTTGGGACGGAGTTACTGGAGCTTGAGGTATTTGGGAGGAGCCCTTTTGGATTTGTTCCATCAGCTGCGCGGCAAATATTTCGTAAGTGGAGTACGTTTGGTAATACTTGGACTTTAGTATGGATTTTGTGTCTGCGGCGCTCTCGCCTGCAGCTATAATGCAGTCGGAGCATATGTCGTATGCTGCCTTTACCGTTTGCCACAAGGAATTGAGGTGATCGCGACGGATTTAACAGGCGGATAACGTTGGTGTAGGAGCACCTGGAGCGTTCACAGTGGCCTCAAAGTGGATCAGACAGTCATCTGTGGCCATAAATCGGGTTAAAGCGGATTTTACTGATGTTGCCATGACGTTAAATAATTTAGAATTTTAGTTCTGATGTAAGGAAACGGATTGGAATCAAATTGGAATTTAGGAACCAATTAAGATTGTAAATATATACGGTCACACTGTCGGATAGGCAATAAATATTTATTATATCGGATGGTCGGACTTATGTAAGGAATTACGGACCTTAATATTGTTTGTTTGAAAGGAACACTTTTTGTGAGCTCTTGACCCACTGTGCACTGCCGATATACGGTATACGTATGTATGTACACTGTACGTATGTATATATGTGGGGTGTGAATAGCAGAATAACGTTGCGGGAATGGGAAAGACTTCGCTTATGTTTGTATGTCGGTGCGTTTGTTTGTCACCTGCACAACTAAATTGCAAACGATTTGCTGGAGTAAATTTGTGGATATTGTCACTTTGTTTTTAATTTTAGAAATAGTTTAGCCGTATTTGTAGGTCGAGAAAAGTAGTTGGAGTGGACTGTATTAGAAAGAGTAGTTAGAGTGGACTGTATTAGAATATTTATGTAAATATACACACGCAGCTGGAACACAGTAAAAAATAAAGAGTGCAAATCTCAAGAAAAAATTTTATGACCGGGAATTTTTTACTGCGGCTGAGTTATATTTTACACACGATTGGAATTGAAAATATATTTGACAAATATTTTCGTTGAATAGTAGCACTGAAATATTTACTGGAATTGTTTCAAGTGTGCAACTGTGGGCAAAGGAAACTGGAATATTGTCGGGCACAAGTAACGGAATTGAAATACATATATTAAATGCTGTTGCGTCGGATTAATCTCTTTTGGATTTAGACAATATATCATACAGAAAGTTAGTCGAAATAGGGTTCGAAAAACTGGCTGTATGACCGGCAATAATAGTAAGCGGAACTTATCTGGAGTGTTTCAAGCCTGCTGGGACAAAATCAAAGGAAACTCCAGGAGAGGAAAAGTCCAAAGATTTCGAAGTCCGGCTCGAAGGACCAAAATGTTGGGGCGGTGCGGCTTGATCGATGAAATAATCGAAGCCCCAAGATCGAGTGGTACGCATAAAAATACGCGGGTACTTTTGGGTTTTTACGCGACGTGCGTAGGTGTTTATTAGTACACTTTGAAACATGAACTGCTTAAGCCTAACTTAACTTAAGCGCTCCAGAGCAGAGCGGAGACTTAGGGGAGAGATGGAGAGGGAGAGCGGACGGCAGTGCGAGCGCGAGATGTAGACATCTGGATAAAACTGCCGCTCGACACTGCCTCCTGAAATTAAACGCCCTTTTGGCGTGAACAGTTACTTCCCGAATTCCTTCGGTTATCATAACGTTTTGGTTTATAATTATCAAAAGAGTCTGAATCCCAATGACCTAAAATCATTGCTGATTCTTTTAAGTTAGAAAGTGTTGAGATATCCTTTTTGGATAGGGAATTATATAATCTGTCGGGAAGTTTTCTCTCAATACAATCTTTAATTGTTTTGTTTAAAAAATTTGTATAAATGGATCTTTCCATTGGATCCAATTCTAACTCTAACTTATTATTTACTTTTGAAGACCTAAACTGTAGTTCATTAACGAACTTACTTATGCTTCCTTGATACTGGGTGTCCCGCACATGTTGTATAATGTCCTCGTATGGTCTATGATCCTTGAAGGCCTTGATTAGGGCTGCTTTAGTTGTTATCCATGTATTAGATTTCTCCTCTTCGATGACTCTCTGGGCTGAATCGACAATGGTCCTCTCTATGGCTCCGTATATGATGTGAGTTTGTCGGACGTCTTGAGTAGGGTATAGTTGTAAAAGGTACTCCACTCTGGCTATATATCGACTTAATTCCGATGGGTTTCCATCGAAATATGGCAATTCCTTAATTTGGCCGATTAATTGATTCAAATGAATCTCGGACAACTGTGGTAACGTTGAGGGGTTTGCCATTTTTATTGTTCTTTTCAATATTTGCACTTTAAGTTTTCTTTAGCGCGTATTGACCGATTTGGATTTTAGTTTTAGTCTATTGGTTGTATAAATTACACATAGCCTCTTTTGTTTTTTCAATATTGGCACTTTTTATTTTAGGTTTTTAAGCGCACATTGACCGAATTGGATTTTGTTGTTGTAAGTTCTTCGTGCGAAATTTGCACATAGATTCTTATGCGGATCTCGGTGATTGTCTTTTATTTGTTCACTGATTATTTGCTGATCCGGATAAACTAGTTGTTTAGTATTATCCTTGTAGTTGATCAGTACCGGTGACTTTTCAAAAGGACTTTTGAGATCCTACCGACTGCGCCAATTAAAGATTCGCACCATAAGTGTATTAAAAAAAATCTTTATTTAATTTTACTTTTACACTGGTTACAATATTTTGGAAGAACACCAACCTACTGTTTATAAGTCTCAAACAGAACTCATTCTCTAACTCCTACTTCACTTACGATCATACCTCGGTTTTAAGCTTTCGAGCTTTCTGTGAGTGGGATCTATTGCAATTAAGTGATTCTTTAAATTTAGATTTTGGACTCCAGACTTGGGTCCCGTAATCTGAGTATCCTGATTCGTGGGAACGTGCCGATAGTCTGAACAGCGGCTCGTTCTAATTGTTTAGTCTATAAAGTTTGGTTTTTTGTTTCATGGAAATTTCCTCTGGCTTGCCTTTAGTTCGGTAATTTTCCATTAGCTTGTTTACAATTAAATCTGGATTCTTATTTCTTAAAGGGTGTCTTGAGGGTGACTGCATAATGTGTGTATGTATGTATGTGTGGGTGTGTGGACATGTACATAGGAGTATGTGGTAGTATGGATATGTCACTATATATATTTTATGGTTAAGTGAATTGGTATCTTAGGAACAGCCTCATTTTTGTGCACGTATATTTTTATATGTATATCCAATATAATATTTTCCCAAAGCCCAGAATCCGGAACGTCGAGATCTCATCGCCCAGGATTTGGTTCTCCCTCAACACTGTTTCTCTAAGTGACTTTGGGACGCACATCTTCCACGACGCGACGTCTTCGCTGCCCGCTCTGTGTGGTATATTTCTATATAGTGTCTCACCTTCCATCACGTAGTCTGCCGCTGGGCCCTTATCTTTTCGCCCATGTCCTTGATCGAGCTGCACTCCCCTGAAGCTATTGCCGCTGTCGCCTCCTTTAATCTTCGTAGCATATCTGGTAGTGGTTGTCTTGACAAAGCGTCGGCTACCACGTTTAGCTGATCCTTTCTGTACGCTATCTCGAAGTCGTACTGCTGTAACTCCGGGGTTCATCTGGCGATTCTTCCTGAAGGGTTTTCGATGCTGTTCTAAAGTGGTAACCTTTCAGATACGGCTTGAGCTTTCGGATCGCGCAGTCAATTGCCAAGCACACCTTCTCCGTTGTTGAATAGTTATTTTCCGCGCCGTTTAGTGTCCCCGTCGAAAGGAGATTCCTTTTTCGCCCATTTCGGTTTCCTGGGTCAGTATCGCTCCGATGTCGTAGTCGCTGGCGTCTGTTTGTAGAATGAAAGTTCTACTGAAGTCCGGGCATGCTAGCACCGGGTCTGCCACGAGTCTTGCCGTTACTTCCTCAAACGCCATCTGGTGCTCCGGTGACCACTCCCACTTGCTGCCTTTGCGTAGCAGATGATTAAGGGGTTTGACGATTCTTGAAATATTTGGTACAGATCGGCGTTATCACCACGCTACTCCTGGTTATTGCCGAAGTTCTTGGGCGGTCGAGGGTGGTTCCAGTTCAGCGATGGCGGCTACTTTTTCCGGACCTGATCCTATTTCCTTGCTAGTCACTCGATGTCCCAGGTACAGCAGTTCCTACTTAAAGAATTGGCAGTTTTCTGGATTTAGCCTAAGGTTTGCTTCTCTTAGACGCCGGAACACTTCTTCATCTCGGCATGCCAATAACTTGGTCCAAAGCCCGCTGAAATGTTACCGACGCCGAGGGGAGTCCGAACGGTATTACCTTACACTGAAATATACCTTTGAATGGCACCCTGAAAGCCGTGTATTGCCTGCTTTTTCTGCCAGTATCCATCCTTCAGGTCCAAACTGCTGATGTACAGTGCTACTCTTAGTTGATCTAGGATGTAGTTTAAGCTGCGCATTGGGTAGGCATCCTTCATTGACTTCGCGTTGATCTGTCTGAAGTCGACACACAGTCTCCACTTGCTTGTCTTCTTTTTCACCTTCACGATGGGAGAGCTGTATGGGCTCTTTGAATGCTCTATGAATCCCATTTGGAGAGGCTCGTCAACCTATGCGTAGTATCTCTGCTTGATTGGCTTGTCATTCATCATTTTGATCTGGTGCTCTGCCATATTCGATGTTTCCGTCATTGCGTTGAATTCTGCCGGCTCTGTTTTCAAGTACGTTGTAGTATCGTTCACCTCGCTTGTCTGTTGAACGACCACTGCTACCGATAGCTTCTCCTCGAGCCATCCATTGTGTCGGTTCCTGTCTGCTATTATGACCTCGTGTCCAGCACACTTTATTTCGGTTCCGTCTTGTGTAAGGAAGTTCCATCCCAACACCAAAGGATCCACTACTCCTGTTAAGATCAACAGGCTCATGGTCCACTTGTTTGTTGCCGAATTTGACCTCTACCTAGAGCTGTGCATTTATTCCGCCGGACCTTGTAATTCTTCCTAGACCAGCAATATTGTCCGCAAGTTCTTCGCTAACGAAGCTTGCCGTTGCCCCGGTGCCGATTGTGGCATTGTAGCTGTTCCCACCAATCATCACCGCTGCGGACAACTGCTGCTCCCTTTAGATTAACTTGCCAGTTAGTGTGTGTTGTTTGGCTGCCTCTGCTGCTGTTGGGGTGGTGTCCATTGTCCTCCGCGTGGTTCGCCTGTTGCCTTCTGCCGTGGTGGTCTGTCTGTTCGAATCTTCTGCATGTGACCTGCGTTGGTGATGCCGATTTGGTCTTCGAGAACTTGTTCTCCTGCGCGAACGCTTCCCGCTCTTTTTCAAGTTCCTCATACTCAACGGCTAAGAGCACTAGAGTACCCAGGTTCGACACTTACGCTCTTAGGAAGATCCTTAGACTGCATGTCGATCATGTAGTCCTTGAACGACTCGCTGAGGCCCTGCTTCCGTTGCCTGACCTGATCCGCCAGCTTGGTGAAGAAATCTCTCGGCAGAAAATAGGTCTGGAAGCTTTCTATAAACTCCGCCCAGGTTCTCCTCTGCTTGTTGTTGGCAATGAACCACTTCAAAGCCCTTCCCTTCATCGCTCGGGGGATCATGTCTAAGTCCAAGCCGTATGTGTTGGCGGACCATTCTACTTGCTGCAGGAACTCGAATGGTTTTTACGCCCTGTCGAACCTGAACCACAACTGGCGGTCTTGTTTAGCGACCTTAGCATAGTCTGACTGGCTGGGTCTCGAGGTTAGCGCTGCTGTATTCCATTTCTGTCTTAAGGACAGGAGAGAGCTCCTGCGGCCCTCCTTTTGCAAGTTGTCAATGCTTAGGCTTGCAACTAGGTTGTCCCCTTTGGCGTCCGGATCTGTCGTGGTATGCTGCTTCCAGCTCGGCCCACATATCGACGAGTTGTGGGTCGTTCTCCGTTTCTGAATAATATTCCGACAAGGCCTTTCTCATGTCGTCTAATCGGCAGATATTAATCCTCCAGGGCGATATTAATCCTCCTTCTTGAGGCGGTAAATCCACTTATTTCCCGTTCTGATTCTGTTGCTCTTACTTTTGGGACAATCACGTTGGGCGCCAGATGTAACGAACTGATTTTATTGGTCTGCTCGCTACGAGATTCGTGCGGCTAGTCAGTAGGTTGTGTGCTCGTCCCACCAAATTTATATGAGGTGACTGCCCGTATATAAGTGAGAAAACACAACAATATGACAGGGGGTTAATTTTCGTATAACTTACTACAGCAGTTGGTCTCGGTGTCGTCTCGTGCTGGTTCCACTGGCTGCTGATACTGCTCGTCTCGTCTCGTTGACTCGGTGATCGCTGAATCCTTCCTTTATCTCGCAGTGTCCTTCGCCGCTGCTCGCTCGCTGACTCGCAGAGAGGTCGGCCTTGCCGGCTTAGGGAAGCGTCACCGTTCTCAGACTAGGGTGAACACGGACAAGGACCGCCTGTCCCTTGCTCTGTCCCGGACGGTCCCAATAGGGTCTTGCTCAGTTCGCGCAGTCAAGGCTAACGCCAGGAAGCTGCCTAGCGGTCCACTCCAGTCTCACCCTGTTGCTTGACGTCCGTGACGTTCCTGCGCTCCTCAATGAGTTCTCCGCGGCGGTGGTTGCTGGTGGTGTCTACTGGTGTTGCTGCCAATGTCGACTGAGCGCCCTTTCTGGCTGGTAGTGTGGTTCTCTGGCACTCGTGGTTTCGGTGGGTTGCTGTTCCGGGACTTCGCCGGTAACCGCTGGGCTCTCCAGGACAACGCCGCTAGAAACCACAAATCGATCGACCGCTCGTCCTTCGCGCCAGGTTCTGCTCAGTCGGGCAAGGCACACTGGGTCTAGACAACTTTCCCCTCGAGTTACGATTCCTCGTCGTAGGACTCTATCGCTTGACTGTGACGGACCCGCCGGGCGATAAGCCAGGGTGTGGTCGCGACAAAGTAAGAAACGAAACCGCCTTGACTTAGCCGTGTGATGCCCTCTGGACCTCAGCTACCTGTGACTCAATTCGGAGATCCCTGATGTCCCGATCTTGCTCCTTGTAGGCTTTCCACGGCGCTGCTTATGACGACTTGACTTGTTGTTGTTGACTTCTTGTTCTCGTGCTGCTGGTTGAATAGGTTCTTAGCTAACTGACTGATTTTGTTGGATTGACTCCTCGTGGTCGAGTGATGATGCTCCCAGCGCCCTGCGGTCTTATACAGAGCATCTGGGAACCGTTATTTCACTTTTGCGCACGACCCGCTGGTACTCTTCAGTCCAGGTGCCAGCAGATTCATCTTTTTAAAATTCTTCAATTTTTCGTTTGTCAATAATAATAATGCAGCTGCTTGACAGTAAGACCATGCTAAACTTTGAATACTTTGACCACACTACAAATAATACGATTTTTAACAAACATAAAAAACGTTCATTAACATTGTGAGGAGTTGAATAACTCCCCACAAATATAAGCAGTAGTAGATACGCGGCGAATTCGCGTAGTAACGGCGCGGCGAGGAGAAGATGGAGAACAAGAGAGTTTGGAGACCAAGGGTGGATATCCAGAGAGTTCGGAGACCAAGGATGGCGATCAAAAGAGTTTGGAGACCAAGGATGGAGATCCAGAGAGTTTGGAGACCAAGGAGCTGATAAGGAGAGAGTGGATACTTGCCGGGCAGAGCAAGTGTGCCATGTGGGGATAACGGAACTCCACCGTACCTTGGACTCTCCCGTGAACTTTGGACCGGGAGAAGAAGCGCCACATCTCGGCAGTGGAGCGGCACACAGGCGTGCCGCAAGCATCGCGGGAATCAGCGGGACGGCACCAGTGCCAGAACGCCAAGCTACTAGTCAGGAAAAGCGAGCAAACGACCCGTTGAAGCAGTCACTAGGCGTTGTCCTGGAGAAGCTCAGCGGCAAGACAGGAGACAGCGCAGAGGACATCGGCAGCGACGCCAGCAGACATCACCGGCAGCCACGTTACCATCGCCGCGCGGAGCTCATTGGGGAGCGCAGGAGCGTCGCAGACGTCAAGCCATAGGGTGAAGCCGGGTGGAACTGCTAGGCAGCTTCCTGGCGATAGCCTTGACTGTCAGCGCGATCTGAGAAAGAACATAGCGGGACCGACCGGGACAGAGCAAGGGACAGGTGTTGCCTCGAAAGACGTTGGCCTTGTTCACCCTGGTAAGGCTTGTTCACTTTAGTCTGGGAACGGGAACTAAGCCAACAAGGCCGAACTCTCTGCGAGTCCAATGCGCGACAAGCGACCCCGAGGCAGTGCATTGGCAAGCGAGCAGAGGCGGCCACTACGAGCGTCCCGAGACACAGGAGCCTGCGGACGTCGAGTCAACGCGTCGACAAGCCAGGACAAGAAGCGCTAGCAGCCGGCGGAAACAGAGCAAGGAGATACCGAGGCCAGCCCCGCCACACACCCGCTGTACCACAAGAATAAATCCCGCTGTTACGTCATATAAATTTGGTGGGACGAACACACAATCTTCTGAGCTAGCCGTACGAATCTCGTAGCGAGCAGACAACAAAAACAGTTCGTTACATCTGTCGCCCAACGTGATTGTCCCAACAGTGAGAACAGCACAATAAAAAAGGGGAAAGAAGTGGATTTACTTCGCCCATGTCGCACAGAAGCTTAATGTCGCCCTAGACGACATGAGGAAGGCACTGTCGGAATACTACTCCGAAACAGAGAACGACCCACAACTTGTCGACATCTGGGTCGAGCTGGAAGCAACATACCACGACAGAGCCGACCCAAGCATTACGTTAACGAATGCTGAAGGTGACAACCTAGTGGCAAGCCTGAGCATTGACAACATGCAAAAAGAGGCCCACAGGAGAGAGTCAAGCCAAGATAGGAAAACAGCAGCGCTGACCTCGAGGCCAAGCCAGTCGGACTATGCAAAAGTCGCAAATGGTCGTTCAGGTTCGACGGGGCGCAAAAACCATTTGAATTCCTGGAGCAGGTAGAATGGTTCGCCAACACGTACGGCTTGGACCTAGATATGATTCCCCGAGCGATGCCGGAATTGCTTATGGGAAGGGCTTTGAAATGGTTCATCGCCAACAACAAGAAATAAAGAACCTGGGCAGAGTTCATAGAAAGCTTCCACACCTATTTTCTGCCGAGAGATTTCTTCACCAGGCTGGCGGACCAGTTCCGGCAACGGAAGCAGGGCTTCAGCGAGTCGTTCAAGGGCTACATGATCGACATGCAGACGATGGTGGGGCCACTTAGCTATTCTACGAAAGAGACGTTAAGGGACCTGTCGGACCTGGATTCGCTAATGATCCTAGGCGATGAGTATGGAGAACTTGAAAAGGAACGGGAAGTTTTCGCACAGGAGAACAAGTTCTCAAAGACCAAGTCGGCATCACCAACGCAGGTCACATGCAGAAAATGCGAGGAGACAGACAACCAGGACAAAGGAGGAAATGACCAATGGTCACCACCACAGCAAGCCAGACGACAGCAGGCAACAGACGCACCACGCGATGGCCAATGGACACCACCACCACAGCAACAGAGACAGCCAAACAATACCTTGAGGAGGCCGCCAAGTAACACATAGACGCCACAAGATGCCACCCATATCACAGACCCGAAGGAGGCCTGTCGGAAATGTGGGGGGAACGGACACTGGGCTAGAGGCTGTCGAAACCAACGGCTGTTACTCAGCTGGATATGTGGCAAGGTGGGTGTCAGGAGCGTCGATTGCTGCCAGCGATCGGGAAATGGCCAGCGATCTCAGCCGCAGAGAGGCGAACGGGTATCGCACAATGATACCTCTCAAAACTAACGGGCAAGCTAATCGAGGAGAAGCAGCAGTTGTCCGCAGCTGTGATGATTGGTGGGAACAGCTACAAAGCCACAACCGACACCGGAGCAACGGTAAACTTCGTTAGCGAAGAAATGGCGGACATATTGATGCTCTATGAAGGATTACAAGGACGAGACGGCAAGTTAGGTTGGCAGACGGAAGATGCGGCGGAAATAATGCGCAGCTCGAAGTGGAGGTAAAATTCGGCAACAAACAAGTGACCGTGACCCTGCTGATTTTACCCGGAGTAGTGGATCCGTTGGTGTTGGGATGGAACTTCCTGAAAGAAGTCGGAACCGAGATAAGGTGTGCTGGACACGAGATAATAATACTAGCTAGGAACCGACACAATGGATGGCTCGAGGAGAAGCTATCGGTAGCAGTCGTTCAACAAGTAAAGTAAAGTAAAGTAACTACAGCGCTCCTGGAAACAGAGCTGGCAGAATTCAACGCATTGACGGGAACATCGAATATGGCAGAGCACCAGATCAAAATGAAGAAGGACAAGCCAAGCAAGCAGAGATACTACCCCAACAAACCAAAAATCCAAGCGGAAATCAACGCAAGGGTTGACGAGCTTCTCCAAATGGGGTTCATAGAGCATTCGCAGGGTAGGACCAGAGAAACTGGGACGAGAATCCACTGGCCATACACCGGCGTTTCTTACCCAGGGCATGGAACCACGTTTACCCAGCAGCCTATATGATAAGAAAACCCTACGGAGACCCCTGAGGAAAATGCCAACAAACTAAGGGAGGTATTCGAGATCGTACGGCGAAATATGGAAAAGGCGTCCCAGGACCAAGCCAGACACTATAATCTGAGAAGGAGGCAATGGTCAACCGCGTTGGAGACATAGTGTGGGCCAAGGAACATCACCTGCCCAAAGCGGCTGAAGGCTTCGCTGCAAAACTAGCCCCGAAGTACGATGGCCCATACCAGGTTGTAGATTTCGTTTCTTCAGTGATCTGCAAAATACGCCTCACACAGTCGAAGAAAGAAAGGACCGTTCACGTTGGCGAGCTCAAGCAACAACAAAACGAGCAGACAGTAGAAACGTCGGATGACTAACAACAGGTACAAGGCGACAGGATTAGGGGTCAGGCCGAAGCGAGGGTCATCCATACGCCACACGGAAAGGACAATCAGGATAGCACAAGGACATGGATAAGGATTTCATATTGATCCAGACTGCGAGGCCACAGGATTATGCGTCAGGCCTAAGCGTGAGTCTTCCACACGCCACGCAGAAAGGTCAATCATAAGGATAGGTCACAAGGACATGGATAAGGATTTCACATTGATCCAGGTCACAAGGACGTGGATAAGGATGGATGGTGATCCCGATCGCATGGCAACAGGATTCAGCGTCGGGCATTTGCCAGAGTCATCCGCGATTACGCCAGGCGGAATAGACACTTTCGAGGACGACACAAAGACACGAATTTCAGCGTCGTTGAAGAGAGTGTGCGCGGAGGGAGACAAGCAACACAAGTCGCGCAGTCATACACCGTAGCATCCGGAGATTCTATACGGAATGCGCCGGACGAGCTCGTCTAGTTGTTACCCGAGAAAAGGGGGAGGATGGCGTAGAATCAGATCTACACCGTAGCCAGATGGTCACAAAGGAAAAGGGAATTGGTTTCATGGCAATATTAGTAGTAATACAGATCAGAAATAACAAAAAATGAAATATTCTTGACGTGAATTGCTTGCGAGGGCACAAGAGGCGCATTCATGGTAACCGACGAGCGGACCAAGAAACCAACACGCCATATCTGCCTTAAAACATTTTGCAGTAATTCCAGCCTCAAACGGCATATGCTTACCCATAATCGTGAGACAAATCCGATGAAATGTTCTAGACATGATTTACGTTCGGCGGCACAAGAAGCGCATTCATAGTAACCGACGAGCGTCGATCGAAAAGAAGTAAAAGCCGAAAGAAAAGCGCTGCTGCAAACGATGACCAATCGCTATGCAAATCCGCTGGGCCATTGTACTTGGGGTCAAGAACAACGAACGGCATAGGCTGGAAGGAGCTGAGAAAATAAAATGGAAAATACAAGTCAGCCAGAAGCTGTGCGGGCAGATCGAAAGTTGCCAAATCACCACGAGCCAGGGAAGGGGCGCCTCGATAGGCGATCGATTGGCACTGGACGATAGTGCGATCGATGGGCACACGAAAATGGAAATATCGGCAAAAGGTGGAAACGCCGCACCGTCGGTATCGATAGTCGAAGAAACATCGATCACGCAAAGATGGTGTGACCAGGCGGAGGAACCGTGGAATGGAGTGAACCGTAGCAATGAGCATTGAGCTGGGGATCGAAAGCTCATGAGTATCGATGTCCCAGTGGAAACATGTTAAATATCGGTGCGAGAGATTTCATGTTGCTACGAGGAGGATGACCAGCGCCGTAGAAACTCAGTGGAGTTAAGAGCGTTGAGGGAGCAACAGGGGAGCAACGAGGGAGCGCCGCGGGGAGCATCACAAGGACACGAAGGATAGGATATGCAAGGAAACGCCGGAGAGTAGGAACAAGTTTTAAATGTTTCACGGAGAAAGGGGGGAATGTGAGGAGTTGGATAACTCCCCACAAATATAAGCAGTAGCAGCAGCAGATGGCCGGCTGCTTACCAGATACGGGGCGAATTCGCGTAGTAACGGCGCGGTGAGGAGAGGATGGAGAACAAGAGAGTTTGGAGACCAAGGGTGGAGATCCAGAGAGTTCGGAGACCAAGGATGGAGATCAAGAGAGTTTGGAGACAAAGGATGGAGATCCAGAGAGTTTGGAGACTAAGGAGCGGATAATGATAGAGTGGAGACTTGCCGGGCAGAGCAAGAGTGCCATGTGGGGATAACGGGACTCCACCGTACTTTGGACTCTCCCGTGAACTTTGGACCGGGAGAAGAAGCGCCACATCTCGACAGTGGAGAGGCACACAGGCGCGCCGCAAGCTTCACGGGAATCAGCGGGACGGCAACAGTGGGCAGAACATCGGTTGGAAGAGGTACGTAAAGAACAAGTGGATCAACCAGGAGTCGCGGACCTTGGACCCGGATTGGAGAGATCCAGCGGGCCGTGCGCAAAAGGGAAATAACATTTCCCGGAGGCCCCATATAAGGCCGCAGAGCGCTGGCAGCTGGATCAGTCGATCACGAGGAGTCAAGCCATCAAGATCGGTCAAAATACCAAGGTGAACAGTCAGTCAAGCAAATAATCTACGAGGGAGCCACAACAAGGCGAGTCGTCGGAAGCATCGCGGTGGGAAGCATACAAGGAGCAAGACCGCCACGTCGAGACGTTCGGGATTGGGACATCAGGAATCTCCGAATTGAGACGCAAGTGGCTGAGGTCCGGAAGGCATCACACGACTAAGTCAAGGCGTTGTTTTCCAACTTTGTCACTACCGTACCCTGGCGGATCGCCCGGCGGGTCTGTCAGAGTCAAGCGAAAGAGGCCTACGACGAAGAACCGTGAGCTCGGGGAGGAAAGTTGTCTAAGACCCAGCGTACCTTGCCCGACCAAGCAGGACCTGGCGTGAAGGACGAGAGGTGGATCGATTGCGGTTTCAAGAGGCGTTGGCCTAGAGAGCCAAGCTACTAGTCAGGAGGGGCGAGCGAACGACCCGTTGAAGCAGTCAATAGGCGTTGTCCTGGAGAAGCTCAGCGGCAAGACAGGAGACAGCACAGATAACATCGGCAGCGACGCCAGCAGACATCACCGGCAGCCAAGTTACCATCGCCGCGCGGAGCTCATTGGGAAGCGCAGGAGCGTCGCGGACTTCAAGCCATAGGGGGAAGCCGGGTGAAAAGTTCGTTTGCGCTAGGCGTAAACCACAGTGAACTGCTAGGCAGCTTCCTGGCGATAGCCTTGACTGTCAGCGCGATCTGAGAAAGAACATAGCGGGAAAAATTTTGCCTCTCAAAAATAAACAATTTTTAAAACTATCTGGGTATTCCCTAAACTGTTGAATTGTTGAATTTCGATCAGCTGTTCCATACAAAGTCAACTGTCAGAAATTTCAGCAATTCAACAGCCTCGGGGCTGTTGAAAATTTTGTTGAATTGTTGAAAACCACAGTTGTCGCTGTTCTCGACTTAAAGTCGGTAAAAGAGGGTAACTTTGGTCACTTGTAAACATGGAGGAATTGCTAGCGTATAAAATATGCAAATAAAGGATATCTGTTAGCAGTTCTAGTAGTTACGTTTTTTGGCTTATTCTCGGCATTTTCCTTAGTTTTAAACATAATCTTTGGTAAACACAGCCAGAAATTTTGACAATCTGACAAACAGCAGACATCATAAATTGAACATTCAACAGGGAACTTTTCTGTTGAATTTTCATCAATTCAGCAATTCAACAGTTTAGGGAATACCCTGTATATATCAAATTATTATTGTAAGACAATTATTTTATTTCAAACGATTTAAAAAAAATGTTTGATCAATATTTTCGTGACGATCGTCAGCATATATGTTTGCTAGCGTGTTTGCACACAACGCTTGGAAAAGGTCAGCAAGCTAACTTGTGTGTTTGTTCTTAGATTTAGTGTTGCATTTAGTGCTATCAGAAATATGCAACTTGGTTCATATTTTTTGGGCTCAGAGCACGCGTTCGGGTGTGATTTTTATTTTTGTCAAATCTTTGCTTAGTTTAGCCGACCTTTCAACTATTTGAGAAATATGCTATAAGCCTATAAGCCTATAAGCCTATAAGCCTATAAGCCTATAAGCCTATAAGCCTATAAGCCTATAAGCCTATAAGCTTATAAGCTTATAAGCTTATAAGCTTATAAGCCTATAAGCCTATAAGCCTATAAGCCTATAAGTCTATAAGCCTATAAGCCTATAAGCCTATAAGCCTATAAGCCTATAAGCCTATAAGCCTATAAGCCTATAAGCCTATAAGCCTATAAGCCTATAAGCCTATAAGCACATAAGCCTATAAGCCTATAAGCCTATAAGCCTATAAGCCTATAAGCCTATAAGCCTATAAGCCTATAAGCCTATAAGCCTATAAGCCTATAAGCCTATAAGCCTATAAGCCTATAAGCCTATAAGCCTATAAGCCTATAAGCCTATAAGCCTATAAGCCTATAAGCCTATAAGCCTATAAGCCTATAAGCCTATAAGCCTATAAGCCTATAAGCCTATAAGCCTATAAGCCTATAAGCCTATAAGCCTATAAGCCTATAAGCCTATAAGCCTATAAGCCTATAAGCCTATAAGCCTATAAGCCTATAAGCCTATAAGCCTATAAGCCTATAAGCCTATAAGCCTATAAGCCTATAAGCCTATAAGCCTATAAGCCTATAAGCCTATAAGCCTATAAGCCTATAAGCCTATAAGCCTATAAGCCTATAAGCCTATAAGCCTATAAGCCTATAAGCCTATAAGCCTATAAGCCTATAAGCCTATAAGCCTATAAACCTATAAGCCTATAAGCCTATAAGCTTATAAGCCTATAAGCCTATAAGCCTATAAGCCTATAAGCCTATAAGCCTATAAGCCTATAAGCCTATAAGCCTATAAGCCTATAAGCCTATAAGCCTATAAGCCTATAAGCCTATAAGCCTATAAGCCTATAAGCCTATAAGCCTATAAGCCTATAAGCCTATAAGCCTATAAGCCTATAAGCCTATAAGCCTATAAGCCTATAAGCCTATAAGCCTATAAGCCTATAAGCCTATAAGCCTATAAGCCTATAAGCCTATAAGCCTATAAGCCTATAAGCCTATAAGCCTATAAGCCTATAAGCCTATAAGCCTATAAGCCTATAAGCCTATAAGCCTATAAGCCTATAAGCCTATAAGCCTATAAGCCTATAAGCCTATAAGCCTATAAGCCTATAAGCCTATAAGCCTATAAGCCTATAAGCCTATAAGCCTATAAGCCTATAAGCCTATAAGCCTATAAGCCTATAAGCCTATAAGCCTATAAGCCTATAAGCCTATAAGCCTATAAGCCTATAAGCCTATAAGCCTATAAGCCTATAAGCCTATAAGCCTATAAGCCTATAAGCCTATAAGCCTATAAGCCTATAAGCCTATAAGCCTATAAGCCTATAAGCCTATAAGCCTATAAGCCTATAAGCCTATAAGCCTATAAGCCTATAAGCCTATAAGCCTATAAGCCTATAAGCCTATAAGCCTATAAGCCTATAAGCCTATAAGCCTATAAGCCTATAAGCCTATAAGCCTATAAGCCTATAAGCCTATAAGCCTATAAGCCTATAAGCCTATAAGCCTATAAGCCTATAAGCCTATAAGCCTAAAAGCCTATAATAAGTTTCAAAATAGTAACAAGGTTGAGTTTTTCGGAAAAATTCATGGAGATATTTTTAATCAAACCAAACTGCTTGTTAACAATGAAACAAGAAAGGAAGTCAACTTCCTCTGATAAGATTATTCATAAAAATAGTACCAAGCATAATTCTACGGCTTACTAGACTAGGCAAATTAATTAATAGCAATCTACTCGAGTAAGAAGGCAACCTGACGTTTTGACCCCAGTTCAAACCTTGTAAGGCAAAAAGAAGAAATTTTTTCTGTACGGTCTCTATACGGTCAATGTACACTTGATGACTGGACAAGTGAGCTAAATAATAATTTGGTAGTGTATGGATCATCAAATTCTTTAGACCAACGCTTTATAAACCCAAGAACACTCATAGCTTTATTTACAGTAGAGGTTGTGTGGGAGTCAAATTTAAGTTAAGGATCTAGGAGAACACCTAAATCGTTTACTGAGTATATTCGTTCCAAGGACATGTTCTGAAGAGAGTAACTCATGAACTTTGGCGTACGCCTAAAAAAAGTCATAACGTTGCATTTAAGATAGTTTAGATTCAAAGGATTGTACTGACACCATTCCTGGAATGTATTCATGTCTGACTGCAAGCAGAAACCAGATTCAATATTATTATATGAAAAACAAAGCTTAACATCATCAGCATACATTAGTACACGAGAGTGATTTACGATAGAAGGAAGATCATTTATAAACAGAGTAAACAGCAAAGGGCCTAAATGACTGCCCTGAGGCAACTACGTTGATAGATAAAAATAAATAAATTAATAATACCATAAAAATACATATATACAATATAAAACAAGGGAGAACGCTATAGTCGAGTACCTCGACTATCAGATACCCGTTACTCAGCTATATGGAGATATGCAAGCAGCAAAGCGAGATTAAAATGCGCCACCTACCGGCGGTATACAGATTTAAGCGTTATGGGCGTTAGAGTGGGCGTGGCAAATTTTTTTTTGGATCAATCGATAGGTATTGACGAGACCAATACATTTCAGTTAACATTTTTTATCTAGCATGAAAATTGTGGGCGTCACAGGGTTTTGCGGTTTGTGGGCGTTAAAGTGGGCGTGGCAAACTTTTTTTTGGATCAATCGATAGGTATTGACGAGACCAATACATTTCAGTTAAAATTTTCTATCTAGCAACAAAACTGTAGGAGCCACAGTTTTGGGCGGTTTGTGGGCGTTAGAGTGGGCGTGGCAGTCTACTGAAACAAACTTGCGCTGCGTAGGAAGCTCAGGAATCTGCACGCCAAATCTCAATAGCCTAGCTCCCATAGTTTCCGAGATCTCAGCGTTCATCCGGACAGACGGACAGACGGACATGGCTAGATCGACTCGGCTAGTGATCCTGATCAAGAATATATATACTTTATGGGGTCGGAAACGCTTCCTTCTGCCTGTTACATACTTTCCGACGAATCTAGTATACCCTTTTACTCTACGAGTAACGGGTATAAATACATATATACAATATGCTATATACATTTAATTTTTTTTTCTAACCTATTACAATTTTTACAATTTATATATTTAATTATGTTACCTACTACAATCTACACTTTAAAAAAATTCCATCGTGGTGGCTATATGGTGTCTCATAAGTAATGGCAAGAGCTTGTGGAATTCGAGAATCTGAAAATATCCAATCAATTTGTGTTATTTGTTTTGTTGTGGGAGAATCATTGATTGAAAAGAGGTTATAGGCATTCAAGTGTTCCTCCAGAATATCAGTCCCTGTGGATCTGCAAATAATAGAATCTCCTAATATTACTACTTTAGTATTATCCATTCTATTATTCCAAATCAGCTTTAATTTCATTTCCTTTCCTTTAAACAATTATAAATGTCGTGTCAAGATATTTAAATGCAATCGATTGATACGTTGCCTTTGTATTTGTGGACTTCTTTGTCTCAAACAGAAATAATACATTTTGCGAAATGTTTTGTTTAGCATAAATAAGTATTCCGTTCTTCCCAATACCATTCAAACGATTGCAATCTATTCTTCTTATAATGTCGAAATCCCTCAAAGTGTACTCTTCTTGTGGAAGAGTCCAGGTTTCAACAAAACATTCAAAGTTGGCAGAACCAATAATGTTGTCGTTGGCAACATCTTCGCGATGAGCGCAAAGAGATATCCTCATTTTCATTGACCAAAAATTCATAATGCGTAGTCAAAGCCAAATCTCAATAGCCTAGCTCCGAGATCTCAGCGTTCATCCGGACAGACGGACATGGCTAGATCGACTAGGCTAGTGATCCTGATCAAGAATATATATACTTTATGGGGTCGGAAACGCTTCCTTCTGTCTGTATAATACTTTCCGACGAATCTAGTATACCCTTTTACTCTACGAGTAACGGGTATAAACACCGAAGCTATAATTTGTTTCATATTATTTTCCCACCAATTTTCCGATCGTTCCTATATGATGTCGTCGTCCGATTTTGATAAAACTTAATTCGAAATTCAAAACTCATTAAAAACAAGAAAGGAAGTTAACTTCGGCAAGCCGAAGTTTGAATACCCTTGCAAGGTCAAGGTCACAATTCACGAGGAGGAAAATATTATCATTTTTATATATATATACAATTTTGAAAACTACGTTGATAGATAGAAATAAATAAATTAATAATACCATAAAAATACATATATTCAATATGCTATATACAATTAATTATTTTTTCTAACCTATTACAATTTTTACAATTTATATATTTAATTATATTACCTACTACAAGTTATACTATAAAAAAATTCCATCGTGGTGGCTATATGGTGTCTCATAAGTAATGGCAAGAGCTTGTGGAATTCGAAAACCTGAAAATATCCAAACAATTTGTGTTATTTGTTTTGTTGTGGGAGAATCATTGATTGAAAAGAGGTTATAGGCATTCAAGTGTTCCTCCAGAATATCAGTCCCTGTGGATCTGCAAATATTACAATCTCCTAATATTACCACTTTAGTATTATCCATTCTACGCACTTTTTCCACATCAGCTTTAATTTCATTTCGAAGTCTTGCAATAGGAAATCCGGGACTCCTATAAACAATTATAAATGACGTGTCAAGATATTTAAATGCAATCGATTGATACGTTGCCCTTGTGTTTATGGACTTCTTTGTCTCAAACAGAAATAATACATTTTGCGAAATGTTTTGTTTATCATAAATAAGTATTCCGTTCTTCTTAATACCATTCAAACGATTGCAATCTACTCTTCTTATAATGTAGAAATCCCTTAAAGCGTACTCTTCTTGTGGAAGAGTCCAGGTTTCAACAAAACATAAAAAGTTGGCAGAACAAATAATGTTGTCGTTGGCAACATCTTCGCGATGAGCGCGAAGATATATCCTCATTTTCATTGACCAAAAATTCATAATGCGTAGTCAAAGCCTTTTCCCCTCTTAAACGTTCAAGTTCTACTTGGACATTTGTAGCCTCAAATCTAGTTGGAGGGACAAAGTCTCCTAAAAGGAAAAGGCCCGATGCGCTAGTTGCTCTGCTGAAACCTACGTACAACGAAGCTCGCTTAGTGCCTCTTTTAAGATGCACTGCGACTTTGCTGTAGGTTGCTCCTTGGCTCTTATGGATGGTAATAGCCTCAGCAGGAACAACTGGAAATTGTTTTCGATCAATAGAAGAATGTCCCGAATTTCCGCATTGGAATACTCGGGCTGTTTTATAAATTGGAGTCCAGTCTGGGTGATCATTTCCTCGAAGTTTTGACCTAGCTATAGTACCGACAGTGGCATCTGTAAACTTAATCCACAGTTCAGTAACTAATAATGAGCCGTTAACTATACAGTTGTCAATTCGCATTAATTGACCAGTTGCCCCATTTACAAGTCCATCATTTGTGTCAATATTGACGGTATCCATATATTTTGCAGTAGTCTTCAGGTGTAAAATATATGGCAGACCCTGAGTTTCAGAGGTCTTCATGTTATGGGCATGCCTAAGAGTTGATTCTCGACTTCTTTCAGACATATTAGCTGATTTAACTGTGTCTACTGCAGTTGAAACAAATTCTTCAGTTCTAATTTGGGCAAGTTTTAGGGAGTTGTAATGGTTTACGTCAGCATTAGAACAGAATAAGTGAATTGCATCGTCAGAAACATCGGTTACTGGAAGAACTCTTGTCCTGAAAAGCTCAATATCTGCATCTGTCATGTTGGCTTCAGACATATTATTCAAAGCCAAAGCAAAAGCGCGGTCGTCACGTTGCCGCAATATTTCCGTTAGCTCGAAAAACTTAAAGTTATTCCAAAGGTTAGCTCCTGCCAGAATGTTATAGGGATTAGATGTATTTTCTGCGAATATCCAACGATCTCCAACTGGGCTAAGATGCTTTAGATCTCCAAACACTATTATAGACTTGCACCCAAAACTTACATCTTGACTTCTTAAAATTTGACAAAGTCTTTGATCTAAGTATCCAAGCATTTTTGATCCGACCATCGACCATCTCATCTATAATAATTAATTGGATATAAACCAACTTGCAATGCATTGTATTTAAAGTGTCATTGCCTAAGGGTCTTAAAGGACCAGATGTTTGATTAACAGGAAGGGAGAAAACTGAATGAAGCGTTTGTCCCCCAATCCCAAAAGCTGCTTTTTCATTAGGAGCACAAAGTAAAACCTTTGCGGAATCTGTTGCCCCAGGAAGTTTATTTGCTCGCCAAGTTATAGACTGAAATATTGTAGAAATCAATCTGCTTTTTCCCACTCCGGCCCCTCCACAAACATATTCATAAAATGTTTTTTTGGCTGCAACATTAAACATTACGTGGGCGTAATACTGGCGTTGCTTAAAGTTGAGAGACCGGGTAAGCGAGCAAAGGTTATCGTCAGATACTATCGGAGGAAGTCTTATAAGAGGAAGTTCGCCATTTGAATCATTTTCATCTTGGAGTACATTTACGTTTTGGCCGACGTCGGGGACTGCAAAAGCTCTGAACTCTTCATCAAGGTATTGAGAGGCTGGCCCTTCGGGAAGGGGGCCGTTTTCTTCACTATCCATATTTTACAGATCTTGAAGACCTCTCTCTAACTCCATGTCGTCAAACACATCATACTGCTCTTTATTGCGTATAATAATTTTAAAATTATTTCTAAACGTGCTTTTATTGTCGTTTGAAATGAGTTCCGTCTCTTCACTTCTCCATGGGAAAAAGAGCATTACGTGCTCTCTAAAATAATCTGATGGAGAAGAGCTTAAACTGAAGCGAACCCACCTAAGTATTAGGGCATGATTTCGTCTTTTTACCCTACCAGTCCCATCCAGCATTTGGTAACTTTGTGCAGCAACGTTATTTTCTTCATCTGCATCAAAGTCGGTTGGTTCGTCATATTCTTCGTTTGACTGTTCTGATCATGCATTTAGCTTTTAGAATTTGAACCAAGCCGCAAATTCCGCAAGACAACGATTCTAGTTGTTCACGTCTTTGCACGTATCGATCAAGTAAATTTCGCTCAAAAATATCTCTTGAGTTTGCGGGAAGCTGTTCTAATTCTCTGTTAGATCGGACTATCCGGACCCTTTTATCTGGATGGCAAGTGTTAATAAAAACATTCCCTTCACTAGCCTCAGACAAGTGTAAACCTAAAATGTTGTACGCAGCTTCTTGGGCAGATATTTCTGTAGCGTTAATAAACTTGCTCCCTAAATGCTTCAATTTTCTTTTGACGGAAACACTTCCATGGCTTATTTCTGTCATTGCTTCTCGAAGCAGTTGCGACACGCCACGGTTGGATTTATTTATATAGTTAATTATATAACTACAACAGGCGTAAGCATCTAGAATGAAATGAATATCCATGTTTGCTCTATGCAAGCCTAAAATATTTCTATTGTAAGCATTTAGCAACCTATCAGAAAATTGGCGACGAAGAAATACTTGAGGCTTTTTTAAGCTAGACCGAATGGCGAACTTGTACTCCTCATATGAAATTTCAAGATGGCTGAGAAAATATTCAAAACTATTAAACATGGCCGATTCTTCTTCGGAAACAGACTTTAGGAGCTTTTTAACATTTTTAAATATTTCTTTATATTCTTCAACGTTGGATTCGTTTTCTTCAAATGGATACAAAGCAAGAGTTTCAGGCTTTGGTCCTCTCAGTTCCCTTAAACATGAAGCGCTGTGCTTATGGCGCTGATATTGAATTACTTCATGAATTTCAGGATCGTCCCCGCTGGTAGTAATGAAACGATCAATAAAGCAGGTGACCTCTTCGGCGTTATCGGGTCCTTCTAGCTTTGGGGCACCAGAAAACCAATACATGCCATGAGTCGTTGCATTTCATAAAATTTGTACATATAAAAAACTTTGGGCACTACTGCGCAACGACGGTCGTAAAAGCGAATTTGCGATATTTCTTTTTTTGCATAGGTCGAATTCACTTAAATATTTCGCCGCAAGAAATAGTTGTGAAGGAAAGTTCTTCTGCGTCGTCGTCAAGGGTTAAATTTGTTGGAATGCGGCCTTCTCCGGGAGCCATAGCAATACGCTGAAGTCCACTATCATCGTTTTCTAATAGGATTTCATGACCTCCGGGATTTAAATCACCTTCTTGCTCGTCATTTGATTGAGAATGAGAATGTTGACGAAGAAGCTCTTCTACGACTTCTCGGTCAGATTCATCTGCGAAGAAAGGTATCTCTTCTCCGGCTCCCATTTGATTGAGCCAATCACCGTCAAAGGAAATGTTGTGCTTTCTGTAGAGCTCAGTGTTAACCAAGTGTCGCACAGCTTGAATAACCCGAGCGGGTCGAATAGTTTTCGTTATGAAATGATGGGAATATTCTAACTTTCTTTTTAAAGGAACCTGGATTAAATGGGTCGAATCAAAGGTGCGCGGGAGTACGCTTACAGTATCACGTACTGAAATTGGAACATTGACTACAGCGCCTCTTATTCCGCATTGCCTTTCATATCCAAGAGATATAATGCGCATGAAGGGAATTTGAGGAGAAATAAGGCGCTCTTCAAGACATGTCAAGTTTTTAAGGCATTTCGGTATTTCTGGAAAGTCGAAGCCATTAGAGAGACAAAGGGATGGTATCCTACCTTTGGAAACGCCTTGACGACATGTACTGCAAAATTGATATTTGCCGGACGGACTCGGAAACTTTCTAAATAAAAGGCATTGTCTAGAATAAAGTTGGGGTATTTAGAAGAAATAGTACGTATGTTCAAACTACTTACCTGAGATGGAAACCACGTTCCTCCACAGCACGTACAAAACTTAGTTGGTCCGTCCTTAATGTTACGAAGATATTGTTCCCTTGCCGTAGCTCGACTCCTCCGTCGCTGGCGTTCCCGTTGATCCTCTCGTTCATCCTCCGAAAGTTGTGCTCTTGCAGCAATATTGCGCTGTGACTTTCTGGAAGATTCCGCCTGTCGATTTTGTGAACTCGACCTGTATGTGAGAAGTCGCTCGTCAGCCATTTCCTGAATTTGTTGTTCCCGAAATCTTAGCTGAAGTCTTGTGTTCCGATGATGCACTGTGTTGGTCCTTTGCTCCTGTGTCCTAGTGAAAGGGTTGTTCCTAGTGATCCTATGAGCTAATGCGTCCCGTAAACGCTCGAGTCCTCTATTTTCCTCGATCGATCTCCAGGTAGCATGATCAGCAGTGTTTCGCGACTGCTCTCGTCGTCGCTCCTCGGAATCCGACCTGACTATTGCGCGCGCTACAGCGTCCCGTGCGCGCTCTGGTCCTCGATTTTCCTCGATTTTGCACCTGCTGTCGTCGTCGCTCTTCGGAATTCGACCTGGCGCTTGCGTGCGCTTCAGCGTCCCGCTCTACAGGTAGCGCGATTCTCAGTGTTCCTCAATCGTTCGCTGGCTCGAATTCTTTCGCTTCTCCTTCTCTGAGAGCGAGCAGCGGACGAGCTGCTTCTGCTGCCTCCAAATTACTTGTACGGGCCAAGGCAATGTGCTGGGCATTACGGGTCCTTATTTGTGACGCATTTTGAGCATATTGGGATCGGCTTCGTCTAAGCGCAGCTTGGCGGCGCTGCTCTTGAGGTAAAGAAGATATGCGCGGAATTCTCTTTATTTTGTTGTTAAAAAATAATTGTATAAAAGTTACGGGGTTATAATTTGTCAGAGATTTTCCAAATCTCTTTGGTCGGGATTCTGGTAAATATTTATTGATGTTCATTGATGTTCCACCTGAATTTCATCACTATAGAGCGTATTTGCAAACAATTTGAAACTATGGGAGTGACGCCTTTGAAAATCCCTTGGCCCCCCAACAGCAGGGGAATATGTTTATCCGGACACGAATAAGACCCTTATAAATATGTTTCAAAATAGAAACAAGGTTGAGTTTTTCGGAAAAATGCATGGAGAGATTTAAGAACTAATTTCACTAATGAAAAAACAGCGTTTTATTAAATGGAAACTATTACTGAATCAAATTAAAGGATACTAGAAGCACAACTTTTCATATATCCGGGCAACAATACACTGTCGTTAGACAACGCAGTTATTTTTCTGGCCTTTTGTATGGTTAAAAACCGCTCATATTCAGGAAACCGAGCCTTAGACCCATTTCAATTTGAACATTTAAAAATTCAACGCTTTAACCTATTGGTTAATGGAGTTCAAGTTCCTTCCCAGGCTCTGGAGTTCGATTACTCAAACGCTGAAAAGGTTCAAAGCTCAAGACGTTATAATATGCTTTTTAGATCATGTAAAATTAAACATTACGATAGTGGACTACAAATTACCAAGGAAATGTTTGATTCAAACAGTTTATTAGCCTTTGACTTAACTGCTGATCAATCAAGTCCAACTATATGTTCAAATTTAATCTCTCAAGGTACTATAAGAATCGAAGGAAGATTTTCGGAACCACTTGCTGAAGCAGTTACTTGCTTGGTATACTGTGATTACGATTCAATGATTGATATTGATAAACACAGAAATATTCGTACGCTCTTTAAAATGAATACTTTACAAATTGAACACTTTCTTTTTAAGCATTCAAAGACAAAATCTGTTTTTAAAGGAGTTTTTCCCTCGGATAGGTTACGAAAAACTATTTTAAAGTATCCCGCACTAATAATTGCGAATACCGACACTTCAGATCAACCTGGAACTCATTGAACTGCATTTTATTTTGATAGTCGTAGGTCAGCAGAATTTTTCGATTCATATGGTCAATATCCACAGAAAAAATTTTTAAAAAATTTTTAAAACAACTACAGGGATACTTTTGTAACACTTGCGGACGTTATTGTATGCTGTACTGTCTTTTTAAAAGTAAACAGAAAACACTAGATTTTTTTTTTTTTTTAATTCAAGATAAACGATTATTTATTTAATGATAAATTAATAATAAAAATGTTTAAGAAACATTTTAAAAAATAAAACATAGATATTTAAGTAAAATCAATTCGTTTTATTTATGGTTTTGGAGAAATACGTTTGCTTAACTTATAAAATTTAATCATAAAGCTAAGGGCTTTCTCTATCAGTGCAGGCAGCATATGACACTGACATGTGGCTGGTCCAGATGAGGCATCATCGTCGCTCCAGGGACAAAGTTTATAATGGAATCCAAACATCGAATGGATTAACTCTTTTTCCTCTTAATCCTCCAAAGTAGCTTTTAGGAACTCCATCTGTTGAGCGTACATTTTTAAGAAAAAACTATTTCTTTTTCAGACTGATTTATGACTGTTATTGGATTTCAAAACTCAGCTCTTTATATTGCCGAATTTGATTTACTTTACTTATTTACTGATAAAAAATCAATTTGAGCACAACTATATGTGTTCAGCTCTTTTCCTGTATATAGCATATGAGCTATTCCTTATCAGTTAAATTCAGAGCTTTTTTAGTTCCATAAGGTGTCTTTTTCAGCTTGCATCCAGTCATCTTATACTCAAATCCAATACATAGATTTTTAAATACTAATATTAATACAATATGTCTTCATTATATGTACCAAAATACTTATTCAAACTATGTAATACTTGAGAATAAAGTCAGAAATACATATCAGTATGTCTATCTCTTTTTATACCCGTTACTCGTAGAGTAACAGGCAGAAGGAAGCGTTTTCGACCCCATAAAGTATATATATTCTTGATCAGGATCACTAGCCGAGTCGATCTAGCAATGTCCGTCTGTCCGCCTGTCTGTCTGTCCGGATAAACGCTGAGATCTCGGAAACTGTATGAGCTAGGCTATTGAGATTTGGCGTGCAGATTTCTGAGCTTCTTACGCAGCGCAAGTTAGTTTCAGCAGAGTGCCACGCCCACTCTAACGCCCACAAACCGTCCAAAACTGTGGCTCCTACAGTTTTGATGCTAGAATACAAATTTTAACTGAAATGTATTTGTTCGTACCCAAAGGTACTCAACATGACCACACCCAACAAATCAAGCAGTAGCCAAGTTGGGAACAGTACCAGGCGCACAGTAGCGCCCACTGCATATGAGAATTGCTGATCACCATATTATATGTCTCACTAACTCACCGTCTCACCGACTCAACGGCACATTGACCGGCCAATGCAGTCAGCACAATTTGCAGCGTCTGCCGAGCCAACTACACAAACTGCTACCATAATCAAAACTCCCTGACCTACCTACCTACTTTAGAATATAGCGTACTTCACTAATCATTACACTAAACTTCCGTCTTCCAAGTAGTATATAAACATGTACCAAATGAAGAATAAATCAGTTATCAACACACCTCATAACTCCGCGGTTCTATCTCCTACCTCTGGGAATAGGGCTCGTAATACACTATCTCAACTAGCAGCTAACCACGTTAGCTCAACCTCAGCGCAGTTACGCATCGCCTGTGGTCCGGCATCGCAGTAACCATCGTTACCATTGCCGCGACGCGATCGTCCTGCCAGCAAAGCGTCCCCGTGCCAGCGACAAGTGCTCATTACCCCCTTGTCCCGCGGTGTGACCCGGAAGTGTCTACTTCGGTTAGGCACAAACAGTATTGTTCTTATCAATACCTATCGATTGACCTAAAAAAAAGTTTGCCACGCCCACTTTAACGCCCACAAACCGCCCAAACCTGTGACGCCCACAATTTTCATGCTAGATAAAAAATTTTAACTGAAATGTATTGGTCTCGTCAATACCTATCGATTGATCCAAAAAAATTTGCCACGCCCACTCTAACGCCCATAACGCTTAAATCTGTCTACCGCCGGTAGGTGGCGCATTTTAATGTCGCTTTGCTGCTTGCATAACTCCATTTCCCTTTGGTCCCTTTAGCTAAGTAACGGGTATCTGATAGTCGGGGTACTCAACTATAGCGTGCTTCCTTGTTATATTTATATAAATCTTTCAAAAGCGTTAAAATAAAGTGAGTGTATATAACGTAAGAATAGTCCCTCAGATCCTATATAAGATACATTTTTTATAGAAAAGTCATTTTATTTTTAAAAACATCGAAATGGTGAAGTATCATTGCGAGTTGTGCTCAGAAACAAAATCCGAATTACGACTCGCAGCGGCCTAAAAGCGCATACCTTAAAGATACACAACTTCGCCTATCAGATATCTAAATCATCCTTTTATTATTGTTATTTCTATCCTAAAGTACGGAAAATTTGGTTGCGATACGACTTTAATATGCACCGTCTGTTGGTTGTTGTTGAACGTTGATGCACTAAGAGCAGTACAAACAAGTGGCCCAAACGACACCAAGCACGTGCTTATTACGCGCGGGCCCATTTTTATTTCGGGCAAATACGGTTCGCGAGGAAGGTACATAGAACAAATAAAGACAGGACAAAACATAGATCAACAAGATTAAAGCAAATGAGCTAAGATTTTAGTTTTTAGTACAGGGATAGAAGTTGAGGAACAAATTAAATGATATAGGTTGTTATAATTATTAGAAAGAACGCGAAAGGGCTCATGCTGACTAAAATTAGATGAACATCGTGGCAAGTTGATAGGATGGTAGTTTCGCATTAGTCTAACAGGAACATTGAAACTTAGGCGGCTTACCAAATCTACAGAATCAATATCGCCTCTGATAAGATTATTCATAAGAATAGTACAAAGCATAATTCTACGGCTTACTAGAGTAGGCAAATTAATTAAAAGCAATCTACTCGAGTAAGATGGCAACCTGACGTTTTGATCCCAGTTCAAACCATGTTTCTGTACGGACTCTATACGGTCAATGTGCACTTGATACTGAGGACTCCAAACGGAAGAACAGTATTCTAAATTAGGTCGGACAAGTGAGGTAAATAATAATTTGGTAGTGTATGGATCATCAAATTCTTTAGACCAACGCTTTATAAACCCAAGAACACTCATAGCTTTATTTACAGTAGAGGTTATGTGGGAGTCAAATTTAAGTTTAGGATCTAGGAGAACACCTAAATCGTTTACTGAGTATATTCGGTCCAAGGACATGTTCTGAAGAGAGTAACTCATGAACGTTGGCGTACCCCTATAAAAAGTCATAACGTTGCATTTAAAATAGTTTAAATTCAAAAGGTTGTACTGGAATTCCTGGAATCTATTTATGTCTGACTGCAAGCAGAAACCAGATTCAATATTATTATATGAAAAACAAAGCTTAACATCATCAGCATACATTAGTACACGATAGTGATTTACGATAGAAGGAAGATCATTTATAAACAGAGTAAACAGCAAAGGGCCTAAATGACTGCCCTGAGGCACTCCAGATGTCACGTTGATCATCTTGGAAACAGCGTTTTTGAATAAAACCCTCTGAGATCTACCATTCAAATAACTTGAAATCCAAGTTAACAGATTATTCGGAAACCCAAGCTGATCTAATTTGAATAAAAGAAGAGAGTGGTTAACAGAGTCAAAGGCTTTACTAAAATCTGTATATATAACGTCCGTCTGCAATTTTTTGTTAAATCCATCTAGTACAAAAGATGTCAATTCGAGCAGGTTAGTGGTGGTCGATCTACGCTTAACAAAACCATGTTGACACGGCGATATTAAAGAGGAGCACAAATGTTGCAACTGAGAGGTAATAATGCGTTCAAATGTTTTAGGAATTGCAGACAATTTGGAGATTCCTCTATAGTTCTGAACATTAACCTTCGCACCCTTTTTGTGGAGTGGAATAATAAAAGAATCTTTCCAGATAGTAGGAAAAACAGATGATGAGATAGGCAAATTAAAAAGTTTAAGAATGGGTTTACAAACAGTTCGGGCACAAAACTTAAGAACACACACAGGGAGTCCATCTGGCCCCGGAGAATAGGTGGGCGTTACAGTTTCTAAATCACTTAAGAGAGAACTCTCTGTGATTACAGGAGAAAAAATACAATTTGCCTGTTTAAGGGGGGCACTCTATGAAATGGGTTCAAAAATTCGATTTTTTTTTATTGCTTTAATCGATAGATATATTATCTGAGAACATAATTGCAAAGTTTCAAAGTCGAATTCCTATTACTTTCGGAGATATAATTTCTAGAATTTGCTCGTGCATAGTCATGCCAGGTGTTCGTTACTACAGCGTTTTTTCTGAACCTAAACTTTGAAGCGCGTTTTCTCAAAACCAAGACGGACTCTAACCGTCTTCACGATAAAAAAAAAACCATTGAACCGATTTTCAAAAATGAACACTCATTTTGTAGGATATTGAACAGAAAAGTGCATGAACCACATAAATGCATGAAAAAATTTTTTTTTTCAATGTTTTTTTAATAAAAACAACAGACCAAAAATTCACTTTTTTGTTTTTATATGGTTTTGTTGCTAATTTAAAAAAATTTCAATAGTTTTTGAGGTTCATGCACTTGGGACAAGCCTGCTGATTAATTTGATATATAATTTGTATGTTTCAGACTTCAACTTGAGACGATATCGTGAGGACGGGGAGACAACTTTTTTAAAACCAGCCGTGGGCGATGTTCAATATGTCCGCCATTTTTAATTTTTTTTACAAACAAAACCTTGTTTTCTTAACTTCAGACTTATGTCTAAAGATATTGTAAACGGGAATATCCTGTGTTTTTTGGTTGATTTACAATAAAAAGAAGAAAACTGACAATCTTTTCTGCCGTTTCATAGAGTGCCCCCTTTAAGTGATTAGGGTAGCTAGAATTAGACCATGAAACAGAACTATAAGTAGATTGGAAGAATTCAGCAAATAAATCTGCAATTTCCGGATCCGTAGATGCCTCAATAGAGTTTAATCGTACGGATGATGGCAATGCTGAAGACTTTCGCTTAGCATTGACAAAGTTATAAAATTGCCTCGGATCCTTTGAAAATTCAAATTTACATCGGTTCAAATACATGGAATAGCAATGACTGTTAAGTACATTAGAATTAGTACGAGCCACCACATATCTTGAAGAATCGGATGGCCACCCGACTTTTTGTACTTTTTATAGAAGTTTGTTTTTAGGTTTCTAAGTCTTTGCAACTGATTGGTAAACCAAGGTGGCCTGTCTAACTTAGGAGGAAAACTGTCAAGAACACATTCACTGAAAAAAGAGTTTCGGACACTATAAAATAGTTCCGTAGCACTTTCAATATCCAAGCAGTTATATAAATTTGTCCAGTTATATTGTGAAATCAAGTTGTTGAGTTTACTAAAGTCACATTTACGAAAGCATCTACATTTATTTGGAGAAAGTGAAGGAGAGAGGGTATCAACGCTGGGAAGACAAATTGTAAGTTCTAATGTGGGATGATACTGGTCTTCAGGCACAACTAGTGGGTCAATTCTAGATACAGTGACTTCAGACGGATCTAAAACAAATACTAGATCTAATTGTCTGTTTAGTGAATTACGTATAAAGCTAACTTGCTGTAATGATAATTCTAACAGACCGTCAACGAAGTCATGGTCAGATAAAGGGGTAGAGACAAGTGAGTCAGTGGAAAGGGACCAAGAAATGTCAGGGAGATTTAAATCACCCAAAACAATTAAAAGATCCCTTTCGGAAAGATGAGATAGAACAGTTTTTATTGCAGACAAATGTTGCTCATAAATTGTTAAATCAGATCCAGGTGGAATATAAGAACAAGTTACATAAATAGAAAAAGATTTCAAAGAAACTTTAACACCAACGAATTCTATGTCATTGGGATTAAGAAAGTATATTCTCTCCGATGATAAAGAAGAGGTAACGGCAACCAGCACCCCACCCCCCCTACGAGGAGAGCGATCAGTTCTATACGTATTAAAATTTTTGGACAGAACTTCGGAGTCTAATATCTCCGGTTTCAGCCAAGTCTCAGTAAAGGCCAGAATGTCTTCAGAAAAGGCAGAGGAGTCAGCATAAAGCTTAAGTAGCTTCATATTGAGTATAAAAGTTATTTTCCGTATAAAAGTTACGTGATGGTAAGAAACAGGAAAAGGTGGCTACAACTCGCTTTATACACTATTTAGAGTGAGGGTGTTTCCGCTTCAGCGATTAAACTCCGCTTCAGGAGACGTGAAAATGTCGCTAGTACTCGCTGAAGCGGAAAGCACGCGCAAATCGATTCAGTATTTGGGTGTTTTTATTTATTATACTTTACGAGCATGGGAGATTTTTGTAGTCGGCTTTTCAAGATTTATTTGAGAAGGAAATACATTTGGACTGCATCGGCGTTGTTGTAAGGAAATTGTTGTTTAAGAAAATGACCAACCTCCAGCGTTTGGCAAAAACTGGCACCTGTTGCACCAAACGTACATTATTTATTTAAAGTCTTTCAAAGGCGCATCCATCTTCCAAAATTGGTTTAAATTGAAGTTCAAAAATATAAGAAAATATAATAAAATACTTAAATAAATGAAACTTTTCGTGACAACACTGTTGGGACACAAAAGTCCCAATTCAATTTTGCCTACGCTTGTCTGAATGGAAACCTTATGGAATTATCAGTTGCCGCTGAAAACATTCCCACATGCTAGCGTTCAAATTGTGTTTAGTTTTGAGTTGTCTTGCATATTGAATTCCCTTTGGATACGATTTGCTTCGACATTGGCACGAAAAAAGGACATAAACTATAAAGCATATTTGAAAGGTTTTTTCTGCAGCATATGTGTTTTTCACCTTCAGACGAAGCATTTCATTTAGGACTGCTTTCAAAATAAATAAGAAATAAATACATAATTTGTATATTCGCGTTAAGCTGAGTCGTGCCCTAAAATGCCCATCTCTAGTCGATTTCTTCGGTATATTATACAGTGGTAAATCTTCTTCGATAGGTAAAAAAATACTTCATATACTGAAAACTACCAACAACAGATACCAAATACCCAACCAAGTCAAAAGTTAAACCTATGTGAATAAGAGGTAAGCTGCTCATAGGGAAATCCGGTTGCAGAAACAACTCATCGGAATAAGCAAATTGAAGCCATAGAATAAAAGAACAAATTTAGAAGCAAATTCAGTTTTCACATAAATAAAAACGACAAAGAAGAACGTTATAGATCCAAGTTATAGATCCAAGTAGCAACGCCACATTGTCTACATACAGCTATCACAAAAATAAAAACGACAAAGAAAAACGATTTAGATAGAGATACCCAACAACAAAGCCACATTTTCTACACTTGGTGCCACCTAGCACCAGTTAAACTATTAAGTCATAATTTATAGGTAAACGCTGTTTTCTACCTGTTATATAATTTTTGACGAATACTACATACCCGCTTACGCTACGAGTACCGGGTTTTAAACACTAGCAAGAGGAATCTTTTCCGCGGAAAATAACGCCAGCTTACAAAATAAAATCGATGAAATACGCCTCGAAGGAAACCTTTGTTTTCCGGTAAGGTACATCTCCCTGATTAAGAAAAGTGCACTTAAAAGTGTAAAACGTTTTTCGCCCTTTTTTGGTTTTCTAACTCGAGTTCTAAAAACCAAATTCGGTCATCAAAGACTAATTTTCAGGTAATAGAATGCCCTTTAACTTTCTTCTCATTCACCTCATTGAGTTCCATTCATTAGTTTAGAAGCTATACTTCGTCAAAGTTGAAAAAGTTGGAAATGCGAGAACGCTGGCATAAATGGCTTCTTTTCAAATACACGCCTAAAAATTTAAGTTAGTTTTATGTTGTTTTCTTGAAAGCTGAACTTTAACGGAGAATATGCGATTAATCACGACAATCCGTTGGTAAATCGATTTTTTACAGATTTTTAAACTTATATACCTAAGTTCAGTATTCGGGAGCAGCGGCCGTAAAAAATTATTTTAAATTTTCAGTGTTGGGTAACGTAAGAATTTGGTGCAAGTAGTTATGCATAACGTCAGATTCCTTGCTATTAGTGCTGGGCCAGCTAAAAAGTATGCGATTGCAGTTACGTGGAAACCATTTTCATATATTTTTTGCAAGGCAAGCATCGTGAAAATTAAATCTAAGCTGTTAAGAGCCAGCAATCTTCTGGAAAAGGTGACGTCTTTGGAGTTTTAACATATTAGATCAGTCCATACCCTTTAAAGTATTTATAACACCGTCATCGCGTTCATATATTTAATACAATCGTTTCTCTGAGCAACGAAATGGGAAATTTCTACATTGCTATTAGCAAATATGTAGCGTGTAACGTTTATCAAACAATAACAACTCTTAACGATGTAAAAATCTAGGGACGATCTCACATTCAACAAACAAAAGTTCTGATATCAACTTTTGTGACGAAAATGTATTATTCGAATTACTAAATAAATACACTTTCTTAATTAAATTCAATTTTTATACCCGTTACTCGTAGAGTAAAAGGGTATACTAGATTCGTCGGAAAGTATGTAACAGGCAGAAGGAAGCGTTTCCGACCCCATAAAGTATATATATTCTTGATCAGGATCACTAGCCGAGTCGATCTAGCCATGTCCGTCTGTCCGTCTGTCCGTCTGTCCGTCTGTCCGGATGAACGCTGAGATCTCGGAAACTATGAGAGCTAGGCTATTGAGATTTGGCGTGCAGATTCCTGAGCTTCTTACGCAGCGCAAGTTTGTTTCAGTAGACTGCCACGCCCACTCTAACGCCCACAAACCGCCCAAAACTGTGTCTCCTACAGTTTTGATGCTAGAATAAAAATTTTAACTGAAATGTAATGTTCTCATCAATACCTATCGATTGACCTAAAAAAAAGTTTGCCACGCCCACTTTAACGCCCACAAACCGCGAAAACCTGTGACGCCCACAATTTTTATGCTAGATAAAAAATTTTAACTGAAATGTATTCGTCTCGTCATTACCTATCGATTGACTCAAAAAAAAGTTTGCCACGCCCACTTTAACGCCCACAAACCGCAAAAACCTGTGACGCCCACAATTTTCATGCTAGATAAAAAATTGTAACTGAAATGTATTAGTCTCGTCGATACCTATCGATTGATCCAAAAAAAATTTGCCACGCCCACTCTAACGCCCATAACGCTTAAATCTGTATACCGCCGGTAGGTGGCGCATTTTAATCTCGCTTTGCTGCTTGCATATCTCCATTTAGCTGAGTAACGGGTATCTGATAGTCGAGGTACTCGACTATAGCGTTCTTCCTTGTTTTATATGGAATCGTTTATAACAATTTAAATGATTCCATGATCCTAAAAAAGCGTTTGGATTGAGTTGAGGAATCACAAGGGCAATAAAGCTTAAAGTTTTAACCGAAATCGTTTTTCAAAAATAAAAAAAAAATAAAAATTCGAAAAAAACGGTTGCCCATAATTTTTGAACGATGACATTTAGACAACTCATGTTAAAAACGCGTACACAGTATTTCGAAATACCTTTCTAACGAATTTCTAATGCTGTAGCTTTAATAGTTACAAGTTACGAAAATGAGCTATTTATTGCTGTTTTCCCGCCAAAATACCACGTTTTTTCAAAAGTGGTAAACTTAAGATTTTTATACTAGGATTTTTAAGGGGCAGTCAGGTATTAAAAGTTAAATCGGCCACAAAGTGCGAAGTTCGCCAAAACCTTGTTTCTGCGTATAACTTTTAAACGGAGCATAGGATTTTAACGAAGCGTATTTTAAGTGAAAATACAACTGGACTAATGAACTTGTGTATTTATCCCCAAAGGCCCCACCAAATCAAACTGTTTAGATTTTAACTTTTACACTTTCACTTCTCTATCTCCGAAGTTAATTGATTTGTTTAGGTCTTTGTATGCAATCCTTTTAGTTTTTGCAATAACTTTCGATTTTTCACTCGTTACGGTCGGACTATCACAGTATAAACAAGGGCTAGATTCAAAACAGAAAGAATTTAATTATGCATAAGGATAGGCAAAGAAGCAAAGTCGAGAATTAAATGAAAGAATTTGGCAAAACACTGTTGGTATTGTGTTCGCGGTACGCCAAGCCTACCCATGATCACCTGCCGCTAGAGCATGGCTCTGGTGACCCCATGACCCTAGGACGGTAGAAACATAAGCTTAGTTCAGTTAATTGAATTTTTAAACTTTCATTTTAATAATCTTTTAATTATTCATTCGTAATTTTTCTTCGTAAAGTTACATGCCGAAAAATTATTCGTCGAAAAAAAATATAAATTATAATAATTACAGAACCGCATAGAGGGAGCACTAAATGGATTAGAGTAAGGTGACGAGCTCGTCAAATCTCATATGTGGCGTCACGCAAAAAAGACGATTTCTCTACTTTGATCGTGAGATAATTATACCCGTTACTCGTAGATTAAGAGGGTAATATTTCTGTCCCTATATAATATATTTATCTTCTTGATCAGGGCCACTAGCCAAGTCGATCTAGCCGCGTCCGTTTATCTGTCCGTCCGTATGAACGCTGAGATATCGGAAACTAAAAAAGATAGAATATTGGAACTTTGCATGTAGATTCTTGAGCTTCTTGTGCAGCGCAAGTTTGTTTCAGGAGAGTGCCACGCCCACTCTGACGCGCACAAACGCCCATAACACTAAAACCCGTCTAGCACACACACTGTAAAATATGATTAAAAAGTTTTAATATGATTTTGACTTGTTTATCAGTCTTGGAGACAGACGCTTCCCTCGCACGGTAACGGGTATCTGATAGTCGATGGGATCCACAATAGCGTACTTTTTTGTTTATTTTTTTAAATTTTTCTTGAATGTTGCCTACGCTGGTTATTTACTGTTACAGTATTTGGAGTGAAAGCTCTCAGAGCAAAATAACCAAATTCTTTATAACTTAAAATTGTAATTTGCAAGTTATATTTCCTTTTTTTCCAGGGTGGATATAACCGTAAATTCACCGTGCACTTATGAACCATTACATAATCTATAAACCTATTCAATATTTTCTTACTGCTTTTTTGTCCTGTAAGGGTCAGTTTATTTTTCGGCTACGTTGGCATTTCTCGTTAGAACATTTCCCATGGTAATTAAAATAAAAAGCCCAGATTCAACCCTTCAAGTTAGGATCTGATCCGACCCTCGCCCAAATACCCAAGAAAATACCATTTTGATCGATTTTGGGTATTTTGTGCATCTTACGTCTACTCTACACGCCATAATGTCCTCCTCTTTTCTGGATGCTTCTCTTTTTTTATATCCGACCGCATCTATAATTCCGCGTGTGAGTTTCTTTGAATTTTATGGATTATTATTCCCAATATTGGTGGTAAGATAATTGGGACGGAATATTGGTAATATCTAACCGTAATTTCCGAAAAATGGCAATGACCAGCGACCATCTGCGCTCAGCAAGGAGCAGATGCCGCGTGCAGCGGTTAATCTCGCCAGAATCTGCACTAAAGATTTCCATACCGCATCCCACGTGAGGTATTCAGCTTACCAACCGCGTAAGGTTTCACCCTAGCAAATCGGCACCAGTCGGACCAAGTTTGAGTTGGGATGAATATCTCACAGGCGCCGATCCGGCGATAAAAAGAAGCTAAAACGCAAAGAAAAAAATTTAAGTTAAGTTAAGTTAAAAAAATTAGTGACTTAAACAAGTGCATATTTATTTCAAGGATCGTAACTGTTATAAGTTTTATTTTTAAAATCACTTTATAATAGTAATGTCATGATTTTTTTTAAACTTATGAAATAATCGTTTTTTTGTGAGTTTTATATTAAACATAAGAAATAAAACTTATTCTCAGAGTTTTTTGTTCCGCTTGAAAAATAACAGATATCCCTTGAGTTTTATATAAAAATCAAGTAATATAACTTATTTTGTGAGTTTTATTATTTCGTTCAAAAATAAAACATAATATCATATTGTGGGGGTTCTGTAGTTCATAGAAATGTGATTAAAAATTTATAATAATAAATGCGCAAATGGCTATTTTTTTAAATTTTTTTTAGATACTATAGATAATTATTTTTATTAATTGATGTCGCACATGGAAAAAAATCAATGTTTTAATAGTAGGCATACATTCATACATATCCGACTAGTTATATATAAGAGTACACTTTCGGTTAACAATATGATTTTGAGTTTAATTTTTGATCTAACAAATAAAACTCAGAGAATAAGTTTTATTATTCGATTTTTATATAAAACTCAAAGTACGAGTATAACTGTTATTTTTCAACAGAAAAGTAATACAGAAAATAAGTTTTAGTTGCCAAGTTTAATATAAAACACACAAAATAACGATTATTTCATGAGTTTTAAAGAAATCTCTGAAAAATAAAAATCATTGCGGTTATGTAAAATACAATATTTAATAATGTCAGTGGTGTAGTTGGATTTTTTCCAGGACTTTCCCTTGTTATTGATTTTTTCTTTTAAAAAAAAAAAACAGTTATTTTCGAACCATGATTTATTTTTTTTATTATAATAGCTAAGTGCCACGCAAAATGAGCTCAATAAGCAACGAAAGAAAAAAAGAGGGACTAAAAGCAGCTAAATTTATCAGCATCAGTTACAGCTACGGCAACAAAACATACAACAACCACAGCTACGTCTATTATTGCGGAATCGAAATCACGGCAACAAAAACCACGACAACAAATCAAAACCAAAACAAAATTCGGCAAGCGGGCTTGGCCATACAAACCGGATAACATCGCTGCATCCATATCAAGCGTAAGCTTAGCCCGCGGTAGGTAACAAGTCCAAAAACAAGGAAGAACGCTATAGTCGAGTACCCCGACTATCAGATACCCGTTACTCAGCTAAAGGGACCAAAGGGAAATGGAGATATGCAAGCAGCGTTAGAGTGGGCGTGGCAAATTTTTTTTTGGATCAATCGATAGGTATTGACGAAACCAATACATTTCAGTTTATCTAGCATGAAAATTGTGGGCGTCACAGGTTTTGGCGGTTTGCGGGCGTTAAAGTGGGCAAAGCAAATTTTTTTTTTGGGTAAATCGATGGGTTTTTATGAGAAACATACATTTTAGTTAAAATTTTTATTCTAGCATCAAAACTGTAGGAGCCACAGTTTTGGGCGGTTTGTGGGCGTTAGAGTGGGCGTGGCACATTGCTGAAAAAAAATTGCTCTGCGTAAGAAGCTCAGGAATCTGCACGCAAAATCTCAATAGCCTAGCTCTTATAGTTTCCAAGATCTCAGCGTTCATCCGGACAGACAGACGGACAGACGGACATGGCTAGTGATCCTGATCAAGAATATATACACTTTATGTGGTTGGAAACGCTTCCTTCTGCCTGTTACATACTTTCCGACGAATCTAGTATACCCTTTTACTCTACGAATAGCGGGTATAATAAGAAGATGATATGCGTAAACTGGCAAGAAAACCACACGGCAAACTAAAGGGGCTGTCCGGTCTACAAGGATATGACGTTCAGCAGATCCAAGTACAGTCACAAAGCACTCTGGAAACTATGATAGTCCCCATGCAACAAAGTATGATTAAATTCATGTCATTCATGAAAGCGACCATGAAGCACTGGTTTAAAACCAGAACATGGTGTTACAGCTGTGTTTGTGCCTAACTGAAGTAGACACTAGCAAGGCGATCGCGCCGCGGCAATGGTAACGATGGTTACTGCGATGCCGGACCACAGGCGATGTGGAACTGCGCTGAGGTTGAGCTAACTTAGGTTAGCTGCTAGTGGAGTAGGGTATAACGAGCCCTATTCTCAGAGTTAGGAAGTAGAACCGCGGAGCTATGAGATGCGTTGATAACAACTGATTTATTCTTCATTTAATACATGCTTATATAATACTTGGAACACGGAAGATTCGTGTAATGAATAGTGAAATAAGCTATATTCTAAAGTAGGTAGGTGGGTAGGTCAGGGAGTTTTGATTATGGTAGCAGTTTGTGTAGTTGGCTCGGCAGACGCTGCAAATTGTGCTGACTGCATTGGCCGGTCAATGTGCCGTTGAGTCGGTGAGACGGTGAGTTAGTGAGACATATAATATGGTGATCAGCAATTCTCATATGCAGTGGGCGCTACTGTGCGCCTGGTACTGTTCCCAACTTGGCTACTGCTTGATTTGTTGGGTGCTGGTCATTTTGAGCACCCTTGGTTACGAACAAGCTGCTTGCAGCTAAGCAGTCCAAATAATCGATGGCCAATGGCGTTTCACGGCACAAACTTAAGGTAACACAATTCCTGAATGAAAATCATATCGACATTATGATACTGGTAGAGACGCACCTCACGAGCAAATACAACTTCCAAATAAGAGGCTACACTTTCTACCGCACAGATCATCCAGATGGTAAAGCCCACGGCGGAACCGGCATCTTAATCAGAGCACGCATTAGGCACCACTTTAACCAAAGGTTTGCAACTGATTACTAAGTGCATTCAGGTAAAGGAAACCTCTGGTGGTCGCTTTATAGCTGCAGGGCATTATAATGCCAAACACACGCACTGGGGATCACGCCTTGCGACTCCCAAAGGAAGGCAATTATATAATGCAATCATACAACCGAGCAACAAATTAGACTACGTTTCTCCTGGCAGCCCCACATACTGGCCAACAGACCCCAGAAAAGTTCCAGACTTAATTGCGTAATGTTAGTGGGCTTACTAGGGATGGCAACTGGCACCGCGAGCTAAAGTTAGTGACTGGCCAGGAAATAATCACTGTCAGTGCAAACTACGATCAGTTACTTGCCAGGGATTTGCCACTAACAATGCAAACTACGGTTAGTTATTTTTATCGGTTACGGAGTCGCTGCTGGCCAAGGAGCTCCACTGGTCCTCAGCCTAACTTCGGGGTCGGGGCATTGAATGCAAAGATGGGAGATTCACTGTAGAATAAGTACACTTGGTTAATCTATTTAGATCTGGGTAGGTATCGCGGGTATGCTATGTCCCTAATACTGCCCGTTATGCAGCGGGAAAATATCTGTTCCGAGAGTCTTACCCGGAGCACGCGTCCGTCCGCTGGCACGATCGAGAAAACAAGAAAGCTTTTCGATATCGCTCCGCTCGCTCTATAATCCATACCCCGATTGTTATATTCGATATTTGATTGGGGTTGTGAGAATACTGTTCAACTGTTACTTACTGTTGAAGCATCTACTTGATCGGTAGACGAAGACTTAAACTGCTGTACCTAGTGTGACCTTAGCTAAAATCGTACTATCGCTTAGTAAATAAGACAGAATGTTGGGATTGAACTTAACTTATTTATCCTCCGATGGACTTATAAATAATTACATGGCTAAAATTCTATTGTAATGAACTGATTTTTGTGTCTTCTCGCTACGAGATTCGTGCGGCTAGCTCAGAAAATTGTGTTTTCGTCCCACCAAATTTATATGTCGTGATTGCCCTGTAGATCAATGAGAAAATAAAGGGTTCAAATGGTAATAGTGGGATTTAGTCTCGTGGTATAAGTACAGCGGGTGTGTGGCTGGGCTGGCCTCGGTATCTCCTGGCTCTGGCTCCGCCGGCTGCTGGCGCTCCTCTTTCTGGCTCCTCGACGCGTTGACTCGGCTTCCACTGGATCCTGGGCTTCGGGACGCTCGTAGTGGCCGCCTCTGCTTGCTTGCCGACGCGCTGCCTTGGGGTCGCTTGTTGCGCCTTAGACCCGCAGAGAGTTCGGCCTTGTGGGCATAGGGAAGCATCACCGTTCTCAGACTAGGGTGAACAAGCCTTGCTCTCCAGGCCGACGCCTTTCGAGGCAATAACTGTCCCTTGCTCTGTCCCGGACGGTCCCGCTAGGTTCTTGCTCAGATCGCGCTGACAGTCAAGGCTGCCGCCAGGAAGCTGTCTAACAGTTCACTTTGCTTTATGCCTAGCGCAGACGAACGTTAAACCCGGCTTCACCCTAATGCGTGACGTCTGCGACGCTCCTGCGCTCCCCAATGAGCTCCGCGCGGCGATGGTAACGTATCTGCTGGAAATGCCTGCTGGCGTCGCTGTCGATGTCCTTTGCGCTGTCGTCTGACCAGTGTCTCGTCGTTCTGGCACGCGGGGAGTTGGGCGGTCGCAGGGCTCTCCAGGCGGCCGCCTCTTGAAACCGCAAATCGATCTACCGCTCGTCCGTCACGCCAGGTCCTGCTTGGTCGGGCAAGGTACGCTGGGTCTTGCTCCTTGTGTGCTTCCCACGGCGCTGCTTCCGACGACTCGCTTGGTTGTAGCTCTCTCGTAGACTACTTGCTTGACTGACTGTTAACTTGGTACTTTAACTGATCTTGAAGGCTTGACTCCTCGTGATCGACTGATCCAGCTGTCAGCGCTCTGCGGCCGGGAACCGTTATTTCCCTTTTGCGCACGGCCCGCTGGATCTCTCCCCCCCGGGTCCAAAGTCCGTGACTCCTGGTTGACCCACTTGTCCTTCACGTACCGCTTCCAATCGATGCTCCGCCCACTGCTGCCATCCCGCTGATTCCCGTGATGCTTGTGGCACGCCTGTGTTCCGCTCCACTGCCGAGATGTGGCACTTCCTCTCCCGGTCCAAAGTTCACGGGAGAGTCCAAAGTCCGGTTGAGATCCGTTATCCTGTTTCTGCACACGGCACTCTTGCCTTGTCCGCGAAGTTTCCATTCATTCTCGATCTCCATGCTTGGTCTCCAAACTCTCTCGCTCCGTCCTTGGTCTCCATACTCTCTCGATCTGCATCCTTGGTCTCCAAACTCTCTCGCTCTCCATCCTTGGCCTCCAAACTCTCTCGTTCTCCATCCAGTCTCCAAACTGTCCTCGCCGCGCCGTTACTACGCGAATTCGCTGCGTATCTGGTAAGCGGCCTGCCATCTGCTGCTGCTTCTATTTGTGGGGAAATATTCAACTCCTCACACTATGTTATTATACGAGAATATTATTATGGGAAACTATATCTAAGAGTTTTGTAAGTTGTTTAGTTTAGTCTTAAATCGTTCAAGAATGTCAGTTAGGCACAGCAACGAGAACCTAGTTTCTCTAGGGGTGGATAACTCAGTGACGTGCATCCTCTGCAATGAAGTAGTTTTCGATTTGGATTTAACTGAAACTGCTTGTAAACATTACTTTCACAAGGCTTGTCTACAAAACTGTCTGCAACCATGTTCTGAGTCCCAGAATGGAACTATTACGAATCCCGCTGTTCGTACCCAAAAGTGCTCAACATGACCACACCCAACAAATCAAGCAGTAGCCAAGTTGGGAACAGTACCAGGCGCTCAGGGGCACCACTTGCATATGAGAATTGCTGATCAGCATATTATATGTCTCACTAATTCACCGTCTCACCGACTCAACGGCACACCCACCCGCCAATGCAGTCAGCACATTTTGCAGTGTCAGCCAACTACGCACACTGCTACCATAATTATAATTCCCTGACCTACTGTAGAATATAGCTTATTTCACTAATCATTACACTAAACTTCCGTGTTCCAAGAAGTATATAAGCACGTATCAAACGAAGAATAAATCAGTTATCAACACACCTCATAACTCCGCGGTTCTACTTCCTACATCTGGGAATAGGACTCGTAATAGACCATCTCAACTAGCAGCTAATCACGTTAGCTCACCCTCAGCGCAGCTCCAGCATCGCCTGTGGTCCGGCATCGCAGTAACCATCGTTACCATTGCAGCGACGCGATCGTCCTGGCATCAAAGCGTTCCCGTGCCAGCGACAAATCCCCATTACTCCCTTGTCCCGCGGTGTGACCCAGAAGTGTCTACTTCGGTTAGGCACAAACATTGGTGACCCCGACGTGATCCTTTAACAACTCTTCTTCTTCCAGCGTCACAGGAACGTCAGCTTCATCCAGCTTCAGAGGATACTCAGCTTCATCCAGCTTCACAGGGTACTCAGCTTAATCCAGCTTCACAGGAATCACAGCTTCATCCAGCTTTACAGGATACGCTTTTTCTTTCAGCGTCACAGGAACGTCAGCTCCATCCAGCTTCACAGGACACACAGCTTTATCCGGCTTCACAGGATTCTTTGTTTCCAAAACACTAAATATGTCTACTTCATTCATTGAGGAAACAAGTCACACAAGAATCGACTTACACAATCGATTACTAGACATCCAAAACGAGCAAACGAGGTATTTATTATGCCCACAGTCATTGCAGACCAACCGTCAGTACCGATTGCAACCGATCTTAATATTCCCGAGGGACTGCCGTTAGCAGATCCTGACTTTCGGCAACAAGGACCCGTTGACCTAACCTTAGGGGTTGAAGTATTTTCTCGTGTACTAACCGGTAAACTTCTTGAACTAGGACCTAACAGACCGTTGGCCCAAGGCACAAGGCTTGGACATGTAATCACAGTTTTTCTCGATAAAGAAACCTCATCTGATACACAAATCAACCCCATTCTGGTAGAAGACAGAGGTAATTTTGCAGGATAAAGATAAAAGTCCGATGAATAATAACCAATTTGATATAGAAGAAAGCAAACGGCAAAATGAGATTTCACTCGATAAAGAAGGGATTAACTTAACGAACTTAGCATTGATTGATCATAAAATAAAGGAGCCTGAAGATATATGTAGCCAATCAAGAACTAGCGACTTTGACTCGTCCGATCGAGGATCAACATAATAGTTCATTGCAGCTAACTGAACGTTATCCTACAAAAGAAAAGCCAATTAATACAGAACCGACTTCCCATCAACTCAAAACCAATAGGATGTATTGATTGCTATTAGTTGTGTTAATTGTCATCCTTGTTGTTAGTATATTCCCGTAGAGAAAAATGCGTTGTTTTAGTCTCCGTGGCCAACGGCCGCGGGCAGATCTTTATTGTATTGTTGTCAAATGATTGACTTACAGCTAGCTATTCGCGGCTGCGCTGCCTGCAAACATTGGCAGCGGCCGTCATGTATATATCGAAGTATATGCTCACAATTGTATTCGGGCTGGTAGCACCGAGAGCGCGAGATATTGTATATTTTTTTTTAATGCTTTGCTATTTATTTATTAAATCTTCTCCCATTGGATACTAACAATGAGTGTATCAAATCTTACACTAATTAATCTAACTAACAGTCATATGACTGATATTATGCTGTATAATTTCTGTATTGCTGCTGCTGGCGTTACCCCATAGCTGGGAGCCGTATGCCCAGATGGGCTTTAGAGTGGAGTTGTAGAGCAAAACCTTGTAGTCTAGACGCAGGTTGAAGTTGCTGGCTTTTAGTTTTAGTTGTACTTTCTTGCGTTCGATGTGTCTTCTCCAGGTGAGTCGTCTGTCAATGTGGACGCCGAGATACGTTACATCGTTGACTTGGGGAATCTGCGTATTATTCAATAATAGTGGAGAGTAAACGTTATGTGTTTACATTTTTGTTCATTTATTTTAATCCGCCATTCAGATAGCCACCTCTCTTCTACGGAGAGCTAGCTGTGATGTGGCTCGGCCTGGGCACCTCGAGCGACTTAAAATTGCGGTGTCGTCAGCGAACGTAGATGTTGTTAGCTGCTCGTTCATGGGAATATCTGCTGTGTATAGGAGGAAAAGAGTAGGCCCTAGCGCGCTTCCTTGCGGGACCCCAGCTTTGATAATGTAGTCGTCGGATGTTGTTGTGTTGCACCTTACTGCGAAGGTTCTGTTGTATAGATACGACTCAAAAAGCTTGTGAGTGTAATCAGGCAAGTGTGTTTTGATTTTGTGTATGAGGCCATCTAGCCATACTCGATCGAAGGCTTGAGATACATCGAGGAATATTGCGCTGCAGTATTCCCGATGTTCAAATGCTGTGCGTATTTCTGATGTTATTCTGTTTACTTGTTCGATTGTTCCATGGTTTTGACGAAAGCCAAATTGATGAGCAGGGATAACATTATGTGCTCCTAGATATGGTATTATGCGAGTTAGAAGGCATTTTTCGAACAACTTAGACAAACACGATAATAAACTAATTGTTCTGTACGATGACGGAGTTGTGTTGTCTTTTCCGGGCTTTGGTATCATAATGATAATAGATTTTTTTCCATTTTCTCGGATAGTAGCCGAGAGTTATGATACCATTGAAGATCTTACAAATAATCTCAATGGCAGAACTTGGAAGTTCAATTAACATTTTTGGGGTTATTTGGTCACAGCCAGGGGCCTTTTTCGGTTTCAGTTCCCCAATGACTTTCGCGATCTCCTTTGTCTGAAAAAATGGTGGTAGGGAAATAGATTCTGATTCGATTTGTGGTAGGACAAATGAACCAGTGGCAGATTGGGCTGGAAGACGTTTCTGCGATGTAAAGCAAAAACTTCGGCTCTATCATCGTGCTTTTAAGATCGTGCCTTAAGAGAAGAGTTAGTAGCACTGGCGAATGGTCTCAGGAAAGGTCCGAAAGCGCTTTGGCGCTTATTATATTGCGGGGAATGTTTTTTGCCACCGCAAAGTCTATTAGGTCTGGAACTTTCCTGGGGTCTGTTGGCCAGTATGTGGCATTATAGTCCCCTGCAGCTATAAAGCGATCTCCAAGCAAGTTGTAGAAGTCCATGCATTGTCCTTCAGAAACTGTAAAACGAGGCGGACAGTACTCAGCGGCTATGGTGAGGTTTCCGCTGCTTGACTGCACTTTGATAGAGGTGACTTGTAAGTAATTAGTTGCAAGTCTTTGTTGAAAGTGGTGCTTGATGCGTTCCCTGATTAGGATGCCGGTTCCGCCGTGGGCCTTACCATCTGGATGGTCTGTGCGGTAGAAAGTGTAGCCTCTTATTTGGAAGTTATATTTGTTTGTGAGGTGCGTCTCTACCAGTAGCATAATGTCGATATGATTATCATTCAGGAACTGTGTTACTTCAAGGTTGTGCCGTGAAACGCCATTGGCTTTCCACAATGTAATTCGTAGATTTGCCATTTCTTATTAAGACTGCTTAGCTGCAAGTAGCTGTAACACCATGTTCTGGCTTTGAACCAGTGTTTGCATGGTCGTTTTCATGAATGACATGAATTCCATCATACTTTGCTGCATGGTGACCATCATAGATTCCAGAGTGCTTTGTGATTGAACTTGGATCTGCTGAGCATTTCCTAGATCAGATTGGAGTGGGTTTTCCGTCCCTGATCGAAGGGCATCGGCGTATGAGAAGCCCTTCTGGGTGTTTAGTTGACCAAATGAGGATCTTGCAGCCGTGCCGAAAAATACTTTCGGCGTCGTACGCGAGTAAGTGTACGCATTTTGGGTATTCTGATGACGCGGGCCTTCATCTTTTTGTAGATCGGACAGCCCCTGTAGTTTGCCGTGTGGTTACCTTGGCAGTTAACGCATTTTTTTTTTTGGGTCTTCTTTGCTGGCAGGGCAGTTAGCCGAATTGTGGAAGTCTCCACATGCTACACAGACTGATCGAAGTGAACAGTATGCCCTGGTGTGTCCATACTCCTGACAATTTGTGCATTGCACTGGGCCGATCCTTTTATGTGGCTCTTCCACGTTGATTCTTCGGTGCAATAAGTATTGCAGGTTATAAATGGGGTGTACTTCATTTTTCTTCAAGACTCTGCTGTCTGGCTCCAGCTCGACCTTGAAGAGTGGTTGCGGGTCTTTTTTCCTGTTTATAATGTTACTGACGTTCTTTGCAGAAAACCCTTTTTCCTTGAGAGCATCGATAACTTCCTTGGCGGTAACGTCGGGCTCGATTCCTTTTAGTACCACTTGCAGGCCCATGCTGCTTTCTAGTTGGTACGTGTAGTAGCTTTTCCTATCTTCCTCGAGGTATTTGGATACCGCTAGGAAATGTTCTTCAGATTTGGTCTGAAGCTTGGTTTCATGGATATCCCCTTTTGTGACCGGAACAACATGAAAGTTTCCGTCCCTGGTCAGCGCAACAATTTTGTTGACCAGGGCGTTCGAGGTTTTCTCCCTAATGTAAATTGGTGGGGGCTTAGGTTTCGGTTTCGAGCCTCTTCTGGTACATTTTCGTCTAGAAGCGCAAATCTATTGCTGTTGGATCTCCAGGGTAATTTATTTTCTATTTGGACACGGTTTATTTTTGACTTGTTACCTACCGCGGTGTTCTGCGGGCTAAGCTTACGCTTGATATGGATGTACCGATCTAGTAGAAGTTTTATATGTATGCCTTGTATGTGTCTGCACTCAGGCCATGAAAATATGCTGACACTAGCACTTCCCATAAGTTGGGCTCTGAGGCGTATTCATATTTCGGCTGGCCGCACGAGTTTAGCGGCCGGCACTTTTGTATTTGTTTAAGTACACTGTAACACAATGTTGGTGTCGGTACAGTGGGCACTCGATACAATGATACATGCATATTACATCTCCCTCTTTTTGAAAAATAACGTAATGTAATGAAGTTATTTTCTAAAGAATATGTGTTTTTTTTTTTAATGTAATAAAATGAAATTATTTCTAGTTATGAAATTATGTTCTACAACTTAAAATTTAAAAATTATAGAAATTATTTTGTATTGTAGAGGAAGTATATATACAAAAATTTGTTATAATCATAAAATATTGATAACATGATTATTGCTTTTTTTTTTGAATAAATTTATAAAATTTTTTTCTTACTATATGTATATATTAGATAAATAAACATTTAGGGTATTCAATTGCGTTGCAAACGTTTGAAAAGTGTAAAAGTGTAAGCAGTTCCAACAACAATTTCCATACAAAATAGTTTTCAAGGCCTAAAACACCCCAGCCTATGTATACAAATCTGTTGTACTTGTGTAGAAATAGGGGGTTAATAATGGGTAGGAATTTTATCTAAAATACTAAAAATATACTGAAAAGTTGGGTTTAAATCCATGGTAATGACAGTAAAAGTAAAGAAAGAAATTTGAATTTTAAATGCAAAAGAAAAATATTTGTCTTCTGTAAAACAAAATAATTGAATAATAATTTCAATGGAAGAAAAACCCTCAAGGAAGAGAGCCAGGGAGGTCGAAACTAAGCGATGGTCATAGCCTTCTTCTCACAAAAATTTAAAAGTTAGCTTTCTTTTGTACGTCAATATCCTGCAACGATGTTTTGAAATAGAGGGCGTTCACAATTCTTGTCTGGCAAACTTACAAAGTTTACACTTTTGCAACGCAATTGAATACCCTAATTATATTTTTTAATAGTATTTTTTTTTGTAGGTGTTATTTTATTTATTTTTCGAATCAGAAAGTATTATTTATTTAATTTTATTTTAAAGCTTGTATTGTATTTCCATTATAATTATGGTTCTTAGTTTATGTATGGCCATACGAGATATATATATATGATAATTAAAGTGATTAAGAATTACAAATTTTTAGTCTATCCTTATGTTCTGTTTGTTTATTATTTTTATTATTATTTGAAATTACTGTTATCTTTTTCTTCTATACTTTCAACCTTATAGGGACCAGTATATTTAAAGTCTAACTTATGCCCTGTTTCATTCAATCTAAAGTATTTTTGTCAAAGCTAATTTTTTGTTTCTGTTTATGAAATTCTAACATTAATCTAGCTCTCTTAAATGCTTGTTCTAGTCCAAACTTGGATTCTTTAGCGTAGTCATCTATATTATATTGTGGTTCTATTCTATCTACGCTATTGATAGTTTTGGTAAATTCGAAGTTCTACCAAATACTAACTCATATGGATAATAATCATGTGCCATAGATGGTGTCGTGTTGAAGCAGTAAATAAAATATTTTAACCATACATAAATTCATTAAAAGTTCTGTGGCTTCGTTCCATAGTTCCGACAGTCTGATGATGGTGTGCTGTCGATGTTATATGTTTAATATTTACGTTTTTGCATAGGTGTTCGATTAAAGAATTTTGTATTCTGTTCCCATGTCCGTAATGCACGTCTTCATTGGACCGTACTTTAGTACAAATTCTTCGAATATAGCCTTTGCTACTGTTTTTGCATTTTTATTTGGTACTGGTATGGCAACAAGGTATTTTGACAGATCACATATTAATGTGACTGCATATTCATTTCCTTGATCTGATTTTGGCAGTGGACCGATCGTATCCACAATTACCTTATCGAATACCATTTCTGTGGTTTCTGTAAGTGTTAAAGCAGTTTTAGTATATCTTATCGTTTTCGACATTTGGCATTTGAGGCATTTACGTATGTACTGGGTTATGTCTTTACTAACTCCTTTCCAATAGTAGTATCTTTTGACCTTGGCCAAGGTTTTTGTTATACCTGAATGTCCTCCTTGAATAGGATCCTCATGTAGGGTAGACAATATTGCTTCTTGTTTATTATTATTTGTTATTGGGGTCACCGGGTTGAGTAGCGCTTCTCTTAATTAGGGTATTCAATTGCGTTGCCAACGTTTGAAAAGTGTAAAAGTGTAAGCAGTTCCAACAACAATTTCCATACAAAAAAGTTTTCAAGGCCTACAACACCCCAGCCTATGTATGTATACAAATCTGTTGTACTTGTGTAGAAATAGGGGGTTAATAATGGGTAGGAATTTTATCTAAAATACTAAAAATATACTGAAAAGTTGGGTTTAGATCCATGGAAATGACAGTAAAAGGAAAGAAACAAATTTGAATTTTAAATGCAAGAGAAAAATATTTGTCTTCTGTAAATCAAAATAATTAAATAACAATTTCAATGGAAGAAAAAACCTCAAGGAAGAGAGCCAGGGAGATCGAAACTAAGCGATGGTCATAGCCTTCTACTCACAAAAATTTAAAAGTTAGCTTTCTTTTGTAAGTCAATATCCTGCAACGATGTTTTAAAATAGAGGGCGTTCACAATTCTCGTCTGGCAAACTTACAAAGTTTACACTTTTGCAACGCAATTGAATACCCTAAATGATTTTAATATTTCGGTGCCTTTTTTTTTTTAATTTATCTATTGAAATATTTTTAAAGATATTATCCCATGGTGCCACTTTAAGTTGGGTAATTCTTTGTTTACCAGCCTGCAGTTCAAGCCTTGACCTAAGTCAAGGGTTCCGTTAGTATACAAATCTCCAAAATCATATCTGGCTGTAATTTTTTTACCATGTTTGAAAAAACATAAATTATTATTCACATGCAAGGTCACTACTTTACGTACTGCGTCATTGTTAATGACTTCATATACGTTGGGCTTAGAAGCTTTTATTTGAGATTGCCTAGGCAATTCTAATTTATCTTTTTCTGCGCAGGAATTTCGTCTACTTTTTATACCCGTTACTCGTAGAGTTAAAGGGTATACTAGATTCGTCGGAAAGTATGTAACAGGCAGAAGGAAGCGTTTCCGACCCCACAAAGTATATATATTCTTGATCAGGATCACTAGCCGAGTCGATCTAGCATCTGTCTAGCGTCTGTCTGTCCGTCCGGATGAACGCTGAGATCTCGGAAACTATGGGAGCTAGGCTATTGAGATTTGGCGTGCAGATTCCTGAGCTTCTTACGCAGCGCAAGTTTGTTTCAGCAATGTGCCACGCCCACTCCAACGCCCACAAACCGCCCAAAACTGAGGCTCCTATGTATTGTTCTCATCAATACCTATCGATTGACCCACGCCCACTTTAACGCCCACAAACCGCAAAAACCTGTGACGCCCACAATTTTCATGCTAGATAAAAAATTTTAACTGAAATGTATTGGTCTCGTCGATACCTATCGATTGATCCAAAAAAAAATTGCCACGCCCACTCTAACGCCCATAACGCTGAAATCTGTATACCGCCGGTAGGTGGCGCATTTTAATCTCGCTTTGCTGCTTGCATATCTCCATTTAGCTGAGTAACGGGTATCTGATAGTCGAGGTACTCGACTATAGCGTTCTTCCTTGTTTGCCTTGTAGTGACTTATAATATATTTTTCGTAATATTTTTAAGGTCATTTATTGTTATTTTAGAGAGCGCGTCGGCTATATGATTGTCTTTTCCCTTACACAGTAAAATCATATTCTTCTAAGTCTAATCTCATTCGTGTTAGTTTTGAGCTCGGGTTTGTCATTGAAAATAAGTAAGTTAATGGCCTATGGTCTGTTTTGACTGTGAAGTGTCTTCCAAAAATATATGGTCGAAAATGATTTATCGCCCAGTGGATAGCTGCTAACTCTTGTTCAGTTATATTTTTGTTGCTTTCTCCTTTAGTAAATGATCTTGATGCATAGGCTACTGGTAGCTGTGTGTTATTGTAATCGTGAGTGAGAACAGCTCCACACGCTTGTTTGCTTGCATCTGTTGTTATACAAAATTCTTTATTAAAATCTGGATATTGCAGTAGTGTAGGTTTCATTAATTGCATTTTAAGGTATTCGAATGCGTTTTGACATTAATTTGTCCATTCGAATTTAACATTCTTTTTACATAATCTAGTTATGTGTCGTGAGTAATCGGAAACATTTTTAATAAAACGTCTGTAGTAATTGCAAAATGCAACGAATCTTCTAGCGCTGTCTGCGTCCGTTGGGACTGTGTATTTTTCTATTACATCGTATTTCTTACTGTCTGGAAGGTCACTTCGTGTCTGAAAAATGTGCACTTTTCTGGGTGCAATTTGAGGTTGTGCTTCCTACATAAATCAAAAACGTTTGTAGGTTTTTTAATCATATGTTTTTCTGAACAACAGATGACAATTAGGTCATCCATATACAAGAATGACTGTGAAGGTTCGATACCTGAAAATGCAATTGTCATCATTCTTTGGAAAAAATTTGGCGCTATTTTTAAACCATAAGGTAATCGCGTGAAGCGATAGGAGCCATTGCTCGTGGAAAAAAACGTTATGTTTCTAGACGTTTCTTCGAGTTCTATTTGATGAAATCCTGACATCAGATCTAAACATGAAAAGTATTTAGCTCTACCTAATTGGTCAAGAATATCGTCTATTCTTGGTAGTGGAAATTTATCTGATAATTTTTTTTTAATTTGACGGTAATCAATTACTAAACGCCATCTTTTAGTATCGCAATTTGACAATGATTTTTTCGGGACGATTAATAATGGACAGTTGTATTTAGAAACTGAAGGTTCTACTATTTTGTCTTTAGTTAATTTGTCTACTTGTTTTTCTACTTTGTCTTTTGGACTGTGGGGAAATCTATAATTCTTTATGTATACTGGTTCATCATCTTTCATTCTTATTTTTTGTTTGTAAAAATTATTAGTTGATATCGATTCGGATTCTTTTCCAAATATATCTGTGTATTTCGTGCATATTTCGTTAAGTATTTCCTTGAACTGTGGTGGAAAATTTTTGTTCAGTTTGTCTAAAATTTCTTCTTTGCTTACATTTTTATTAGATTTAATTATGTCGTAATCATCCAATGGTTCAACTTTCAATGTATTTAATTGAATGATTGCAGTTTTATCAGTTGTATACAAAATTCGGACAAAAGTGTTTTTAGAATCTGCAATGGAATTTCCAATGAATACACCATTTTGGATATCTTGGTTTGGTATTAATATATACCTGGTTGCTGAATTTATATCAATTTTTCGGACTACTTCGGATATTGCTGGTAGAATTGTCAAATTATTTTCTAGTGTATGGTTTATTGGAATGTGAATCGAATTGTAGAGGTTATCTGGTCTCAGTATGAGCCAATCGTTTTCTGGTTTTAAATCTATTTGACAATTGTATTTTTTCATAAAGTCTATGCCAATAATTCCATCACATGGAATAGGAAAATTTGATGTTACTATATGAAAAGTATGCGGTATAGCATAGTTGCTTGAAAGAAGTTATATTGATACTAATCCCTTTGAGTTGCTTGTTCCTTCACCAACACCGGATATTTGGGTAATATTTTTATAATTAACATTGGTAAAGGAGTCCGGAGTTTCTTTTATTAAAGAGATGTCTGCACCTGTATCAACTAATAATGTATATAACTTATTTGTGTGTTCATTTTTAAGAGAAGCAAAAAGATTGAAATTATGGTTGATAGTATGAACCGTATTCTTTACTGGGTTTTTATCTTAAGGGTCTTTATTGGTTCTTATTATTATTGTTCTGTCTGTTGGTATTCGTATTTGAATTTTTGTTATTATAGCTGTTGTTATTGGTGTTCCCACCACGGTTGTTTTCTCTATAATAACCACGCCCTCTATAATAGTTGTTGGTCTGATTATTATAGTTTCGGTTATAACCGTTATTTTGGCTATAGCCATTTTATTGGTAATATCCATTATGTTTATAATTACCTCGGTTATTGCCCCTACCGCGGTAATTGTTTCTGAAGTTGTTACCGCGATAGTTCTTTCCTCTTTGGGTGTACATTATTCAATTTGCATTGCCTGTCATTTCAGTACTGCATTGTATGTACTTAGTGACGGCTTCATTCATAATTGTGAAGTTGCCTGCCTCTAAAATTGTTTTAGGCGGCCATGCTCACAATTTTTAAACATTGTGGTAATGGCTTCTTTTGTGCTGAATTTGTCAGCTTCAAGGAGCTTTTGTAAGCTATCTATTTCTGATGTAAATTTCTCGGCTGTTTTGCCTTTCTGGCTTGTTTTCGCCATTTTCGCTTTGACTACGTCGGATGTTTCGCCGACTATAGTGTCTAACAATTTCATTATTATTGAATTTATTGTTGTTTCATTCTGTACTTTGTATAGTGTAAATCCTATAATTTTAGATTTAATGACTTCTACAGCCATATCTTCGAATGTGCCTTTAGTTAAGTAAACCAACATCAAGGCTGTTATGAATCTCTGAAGATGTATCTTTTGCCCGTTAAATTCCGGGATTGCATTCGAGATATCTTTTATATATGCCCTTTGGGCTGCTGGATCTGCCAATATGTTTTCTTTTATGTCTGGCACGCTTATATCTGATTCTTTATCTTCTTCTTCTTCTGCTTCTGTTACTGTTATAACTGCAGGAATTGTTAGATCATGTAGATCTTTTTCTTTTATTTCGATTCCTTCGCTCGAATCGGAATCTTTATTTTCCGTTAGGTCTATTTCTTTATCTATTGTCAAAGGGGTATCTGTCGGTATTGATATATTTAAATTATACCTATCTTTGACAATTATTAGATTTGTACGTAACTTGATCAATAATTTAGATAATTTTGACCAATTCGTTTTATTTATTGCTGTCCTATTTTTATGTACTAAAGTTCTTGCATTATTGAAAGAATCTACAAGAATCTTTGCTTATTTATTAATAGTGTCTTTATGTATTGGCCTATTTTGGCTTATACATTTGTAAGACTTGTCAAATGTCCATTCCATACTAATTTATTTTATTTTTTGCATTAATTGTGTATAATTTTTAGCATATTTACATGTCCTAGCACTGGGTGTATGTCTACTTCCGAGAATACTTTACAGTTTCTTACTGTAGACAGTACTTTTTTTTTTTTCAGTATAACAAATTTATTTATTCAACGTTGATTAACAATATTTACAATAATTGAACAATTTCATTGCTTTAGGACTCGAGAGACCTGACGTCCTCTTGTCCAGAGATCACCGGGGTGCCTTCGCTTTAGTCTTCTTCTCATTGTGATTCGGTTTGCCAGGGACGCACCGTGGGGATGTGACGGTCGCAAGCTAGGACATCGTTCCTTACGTACCAAGGCGCATCCGCAATCGTACGTAGCGCCCGGTTTTGAACTCTTTGAACCCTCATAACATTTGAGTCTGAAGCGGTACCCCATATTTTTATGCAACACGTGAATGAAGGAACCACTATCGACCTGTACAGCAACATCTTGTTGCTAAGGCTGAGCTCACTTTTACCTTTAAGCATCCAATTTAGTTTCCGCAGTTTGGAGCGACATGTTGCTGTAATTTTGGTTATGTGCTGCCTCCACGTAAGACGTTTGTCCAAAATCAAGCCCAAGTACTGAGCCTGGGCTGATTGCGGTATGAGTGTGTCATGTAATTTCACTCTGGGGAGAATTTTACTTCTAAGAGAGAAGTTGCAGTGCTGAGACTTATTTCCGTTTATCGAGATGTTCCATCGATTCGTCCATTCGCCATACAAATCCAAAAAGGTTTGTGTGATTTGGGTTGCTTCAATTCGACACGTGGAGTTGGCAATAAAGGCTGTGTCATCAGCATATGTAGCCAAGAGGGTACCCAGTTCCCTAGGGTATGGCAGGTCAGCGGTATATAGAGTGTATAGAACCGGACCAAGAACGCTACCCTGAGGTACGCCAGCTCGAATGCATCTGATGGACGATCTTTCGCCTCTCACATCTACCATAAAATTTCGTTCTAATAGATAAGATTTTAGGAGAAGATATTGGGCAGTAGGCAGGAGAGTTTTCAACTTATACAGCAAGCCATCGTGCCAAACGCGGTCAAAAGCTTCTTTGACGTCAAGAAAGACTGCAGAGCTGTACTGCTTGTTCTCGAACGCTCCAAAGATGTGCTGCGTTACCCGATGCGCTTGCTCTGGGGTTCCATGTCGACTTCTAAGTCCGAACTGGTGGTCTGGAATGGCGTCCTGCACACTTCTTACTGCCATCATTCTACTAAGGAATATTCTTTCGAATATTTTAGAGAAGGTGGGCAGTAGACTTATAGGTCGGTAGGATGCAACAAGGTTTTCCGGTTTTCCTGGCTTGGGTACCATCGATATCACAGCACACTTCTACTGTGTGGGAAAATGGTGGATACGGAGCATGGAGTTGAAAAGAAGAACTAGAAAAAGTATACCCTTCCTAGGTAACGCCTTGGCAATTCTGCTGTCGATCCCGTCGAAACCGGAAGCCTTACTGCGTTGCAGCTTGCGAATTTGAAGGCAAACCTCTTCCGGACTCACATGTGGGATAGGTTCAATCGACAGACAGTACTATTGCTTTTTGCGTACCGCTGCAATGAATAAGCGGGGAAAAAGCAAGGTCGTACCTATTCATATATTCGTCTTCAAAATCTTAAATTGATAGAGGCTCTGCTCTGTTTCTAAGTATGTCTAATACCCTATTTTCAAAAATTGGTTGGTTGGTTATAGTAATTCTGAGGAAGTCTGTGGTATTCATTTTAATTTGTTAATAATTTGTATTTATTTTCAAAATTTTAATTTTCTTATTTTTTAGTATGTCACTGCATACATTTACAAATTTCGTATTTTCTTTTTATTTTGAAACATATTTTTATAATAATTGTTTGTGCTTTATTAATTTAAATCTTATCCAGATCGTTGGCCTGGCTTCTGTTTATAGCTCTTTTTGATACACACTTTTTGTGGTACATATAGGCTTTGTACAAAATGTATGGACTCATAATAAAAACAATTATTGATAATATGTTTGATAAATCGGTATCAATAATTTTTGATTCGATTTTATTAATAACATTGGCAGTGGAGTCCACTGTTTTAGTATCAATTAAACCCATTTTGGGTATTATTTCTGTAACGTATTCAAAATCTGCGTTAGATATTGCGTTACTTTTCATTAAAAAATGTTCAATTATATTATTTTATTTTATTTATTTTCATATCTTTAATTTTTCTTATGACACGTATACTCGCAAGCAGTATTTTCGAAAGGCCCTTTACAATCTGCAGGTCACTTTGGTTTTCTTGCTTCTTTCATAACTGTTTTATTTTTTTTAAGCATCTAATTCCCTATACGTGTTCTCTAATTCTTTCTTAATTTCTACGTTTTCATCCCAGGGTACTGGGGTAGTTTTATCAGCATATAGCAGCCTATTTAATTCTTTTATTTTTAAATTTAGGAAGTTCTTCTGACCTCCTCTCCTTTTTTTCTTATTGTTCTTTTTTGTTTTACGCATTTATATGTATTTAATTAATAATATTTTTTTTTTAATTTTCTGAAGGTATTTATACAATTTTACATGTATCCCTACCAAGGTAAAAAATTATTAAGACCCGCAGATAGAAACTGCCTGGTCTGTACAATTGTTGTTAATTTTAAGTTTTTGCACCGCAGATGCATATAAATATAATAAAAAAAGATTAAGATGTGCGCTCTTGGAAGCGCTGTCGGTTCACTTTTCTAGGGTCCGGCTTGGAGCGCCGAACGGGGCCGGTGCTGGCTGCACAGGCTTCTACTTCTCCAGTGTATGCTTTGGTGGGACACGTCGTCTTTTGTGCTTGTTAGATTTCCATCGTAGGTGTGGAGGAATTGCCATGCCTCCCACACATTTTTATCCTGTTATAGTTGTCCTTGGCCTATGGGTTTAGGCGGTGTCGGTGCTGGTCCTCGCACAGGCAGTGATTGCTTTCATTCCTTCTATTTTATTGTATATTTTTGGCCTATAGGTTTAGGCGGCGCCGGTGCTGGTCCTCGCACAGGCAGTAATTATGTTATTCTGAATTTGCTTGCTCTTCCTTCTGTCCAGTTGAGTCTCTTATTAGTAGCATTTTCTCTAACATTTGTTTGTTATACAATCTGTACCATAACCATTTTCTTCAATCTTCTTGTTGAACTTTTACTTTTTTAGGTCTCCACTTTTGTTTGTACTCTTCTCATTCATTAGATAGAATTATCTTCGATTCTTTCATTCTGGACTCAATAGACACATGTTGTTTCACTTAAACATTTTCGCTCGTACACTTTCACACAAGTGGATGTGGCGGCAAACTTTCATAACTTTCATAACTGCTTGGTCGACTCTCTTCTGGCTTTCCTCGCGTTTCTTTCACTTTCAGCTTTGTTTTGTTTTTGGATCCAGCATAGCTGTCAGTTGTGTTAATTGTCCTCGTTGTTGTTAGTATAAACCATGAAAACCATGAGAAAAATGCATTGTTTTAGTCTCTAGGCAGATCCTTATTGTGTTGTTGTCAATTCGAGAATGACTTACAGCTAGCTATTCGCGGCTGCGCTGCCTGCAAACATTGGCAGCGGCCGTCATGTATATATCGAAGTATATGCTCACAATTGTATTTGGGCTGGTAACACCGAGAGCGCAAGAGAAGTTGTATATGTATGCCTTGTATGTGTCCGCACTCAGGCCATAGGAATATGCTGGCACTAGCACTTCCTATAAGTTGGGCTCTGAGGCGTACTCATATTTCGGCTGGCCGCACGAGTTTAGCGGCCGGGACTTTTGTATTTGTTTAAGTACACTATAACCGGCTTGGAATTCAGTAAGAATATTGTAGTTTTTTACCCAGTTTTTTAGCCACTCGAGTAGCAACGCAGAGAAGACTTTAGCTAACACATTTTGAAAAGAGATTCCTCTGTAGTTAGATGTCACTTTCGGGTCGCCTTTCTTAAAGATGTGAAAAATTATAGCTTTTTGAAAGCTATTTGGAAATGTTTCCGATCCCAAGAACTTGTTGAAAGCAGTGACAAGGCTGGCTTTAAATTGAGGAGTAGCGTACTTTATGATTTCCGATGGTATCCTGTCAGGCCCGGGTGCTTTTCTTTCTTTTAACATTGAAAGTACATTTTCCACTTCTAGTCCTGTCACACACCCATCTAAAGAATGATTCTTTACCCACGGCATTGCAAAGTGCAGCGATAGCGTCCATTCTGGAGGCGCTAGAAGATCACGGAAATGTTTTTCTAGAACATCTGCATTAACTTTCATTGATTTTACAAATGAGTTTCCATACTCTCCAATATGCCCTGCTATCTGTTATGGAATAAAATGATCTCGCTTGGTTAATGTAAAATTGCGTCCGAGCGTTTTGACAAGTACTTGTATGCGGAGTTTGCTTCATGATACATTACCGCTGCACTTGCTGCGTTTGTTGATTTGGCCTGCCTTAGCAAGTTGAAGGAAAGTATTCGAGCTGCCTCACACTGCTCCGTGTACCACTCTTGCTTAAAGTCTCTGGGCTTTCTTCGTCCTCGATTATTAGCGGCTTTGGTAATTCACTCTGTAAGAAATCCTTCAATTTTGTCAGGGTTATTAAATCAGCCACACAATTTGTTGCCAGGTTTCGGTCCAACTTTGTCCTATAGTCTTTACTCTCTCGATTTCGCCAAATCAAACTTGTTAGAAGTCCAAGCGGCGCTGTGCTTGCGTCCGATGTTGTAGAGAGGATGACTGTAACTTCCAACGGGAGATGTTCAGAGATTATTTGACTGCTCACTTGGAAGTCCTTGATAGTTTCTATCCATGTACCGCGTGCCATACATAGGTCGATGGTGGTCCTAGCTTCACCTCTCATAAAAGTGTAATCGCCCAAAGGATCGCTTGCCGACCTTCCAATGACCACCGTGAAGCCAAACAGCTCGACCAAGTCCATTAGGTGCCGGCCATTGGCGTCTGTTACTTTGTCTTGGCATTACGGGCTTCATTGAGGGAACTTGTGGCTAACTGTTGGTCGAATCCATGAAGTTGAGCTTCACCCAGCCTTGCGTTACAATCTCCTATGATCAGTGCACTTTCATTTAGTCGAGCATGGTTTAAAACCTCATATAACTTCCCAGAATCTCTTTCCCAATGATTTTCTACAGTCCTCAGTTGGATAACACTGGTCTCACCTACATTTATGAATCTGATTATATTCCGGTCGTGAAGTTCTTTTTTTATTCCAAATAACATTCCACCACTTGCTCGTCCTCTTGCGCTAGTTCGGATGGCGGGCACCCATCTAAGCACAAAATCCTTAAATTTGACTTCGACAGCATCCAATTTGGCTTCAAGGAATGTTTCAAATAGAATGAAAATTTGAAACGACGCAATGTATTGTAAGAAATCATTATATATAATCTTATTTTTTATTCCTGGCACGTTATAGGACAATATTTTTATCTCCAGTCTCTTTATGGTCTCGGCCTCTTCATTCGCACTTGCACCTGCAACATTACTATATTTTAACAAAGGACTACATCTACTACATTTATTCTTGTTTCTTTTTAGTTTGTTGACTTCGACTTTTGGCTTTGGGACGCATAATTAATGTGAGACATTTCCAAACTATTTCCGTATATTTCCTTTAATTTTATTTCAGCTGGATTTCTTTGCCACATAAGCACCTTATTATTATTAAGGGACATCCAATTTCCGTCTACGTTAATACTGTCGTTTTTGACTTTTACTTTTGTTTCCCTGCGAATGGCCAGAAAAAACTTTTTTAGCTCTAAAAGAACCATTTTATTCGCCTGTTTTTCCAATGTCAAATCCTTGTCAAGGAACACCTGACTTCCACGCAATTTATGGTCATTCTTCAAAATATTCTCCGCTTGTCCTTGGGATTCGCATTCCACTAGAACCATCACTTTGCCATCCCGCCAACCTTTTAATTGTAGTTTCTCTTCAATTAGAGTTTTGACAGCCAATTTGCAGTTTTTTTCCACCTTCAGAACTTTTACAACTACATTTTTTTCTTTTGTTGTTCTAGCAACTTATTTATAGTTCGCTTATCAGCTTCTCTATCCGAGCGAAGGCTTATAACCTCTTCTTTGAGCCGTGCATTGTCGTCGGTAAGCTGTTTGACCTGCAGAGAAATAGCCTCAATATCGCTTTTCAGTTCTTGTTTAAGCCCTTCGACGTCCGATATATTTGGCAGATTTTTTAACTTTATGTCGAGCAGCTTCGACATAACTGATGTCAGATCCTTCAAGGATGTTCCACCTGCAAAGTTTTGGGACATATTCTCCAGCTTCCACTTTTGTGATGCCTGCACCGGTGATAAGTAGATATCTTTTTCCTTTAATTACCCGCCTAGCAGTATGCTCTATTTTAATAATAAAAGGTACCTAGCGCCCTTCCGTGGTGGCCGCTACCCGATATGTTCAACGTTCTCGTTGAGTGTTAGGCAACTCACTGCGGCTGCGATCAGCTGATGGTTACCACCCCGAATCTTGTTTACTTCTTCCCACGCCGGTTCAACTCATACGCGCTTTCCTGCCATTTCCCGGTTCTTCACAAATTTCGCCGAAAAAATGAGTGAAAACCGAGTTAAGCTTTGTGCAAAACGAAATGCTTATTCTCGTGAGGTACGCTGGTCCACTGCGGATCCTCCGTGTTTTCTGCGGTCAGTAAGCACAGCGTCGACGATTGGGCGTAAGTTTGTGTTTTTTATGGTGCGGGTGTCTTAAGCAGCGAAACTTTTCTAGGAGCCTGAAAAAAAACTTGACTACACACTTCACTTTCTTCTTCTTCTTTGTCAAGAAAAATAAGCATGTATCAAACGAAGAATAAATCAGTTATCAACACACCTCATTACTCCGCAGTTCTACTTCCTACATCTGGGAATAGGGCTCGTAATGCACTATCTCAACTAGCAGCTAACCACGTTGGCTCACCCTCAGCGCAGCTCCAGCATCGCCTGTGGTCCGGCATCGCAGTAACCATCGTTACCATTGCCGTGACGCGATCGTCCTGCCATCAAAGCGTCCCCTTGCCAGCGACAAGTGCTCATTACCCCCTTGTCCCGCGGTGTGACTAAGAAGTGTCTACTTCGGTTAGGCACAAACACCCGGTATGAAAAATCGAAGAATGACCAGAACTATGAACCGTAACGCAGATAACCAGAACAATATAATCGTCTCTCAAATTCCTAACTCAAATTCCCAGCAAGACATTAGACATGCTGTAACGCCCTAAATCAGGGGCGCACAAATCCCGTTCATTCGTATTTAGTTTATTGTTATCATAGTCATAGTTTCTCTATTAGCTTTAAGATCGGACATGAAGTCCAACGTTATGAATTTAATAGGAACTAAGGAAAACTAATTAATGTAGTATTAATTCTGAGCCCCTTAACGCGTTATCGCACTCGTGAGGCCCGCAATCGATAGCACCACCGATAGCGGGGAACTGGTTCAGCGAGCGCGACGCTTGACTGAAGTGCGATCTCTGATTGCTAAACTCGGCCTCTTCCGTTTTGGCTTTTCGCCGAGAGTGGACGCGTGTCCAAGCATCCCTCCGGCACGCCACAACCGACACCCACGTGACAAGATACGCGCTGATCCGCCGGGGACTTAAGTCAGCCTTGCGTCTCCGAACCCGCGCCCGACGCCACACCTTTTTTTCCGTATAGTGTTTTTTTGGCGCACCAAAAATACACGTAAGCAAGCATACCCATTGTGAGGGCAGCAGCCAGGCCCCCCTATTCTTATCAATTGCAAGTACCTGAAACTTAAAAAAAAAAAACCCCGTGTGTTATTTCTACCCCTACACTCCCCTCCTCCTTCTCCTACCCTTTTTCGACCCAGATCAACGGCGCAATAGAATCCCGGTAGTCTGCGAGAATATCCGGAGTGTAGAATCCCCGTAGTCTCCGAGAATATCCGGAATGTAGAATCCGCGTAGTCTCCGAGAATATCCGGAGTGTAGAACCCTCATAGACTCCAAGAACATCCGGAGTGTAGAAACCCCGTAGACTCCGAGAACATCCGGAGTGTAGAATCCGAGTAGCCTCCGAGAATATCCGGAGTGTAGGACCCCCCGTAGACTCCCAGTTCACCCGGAGTAGATAAGCCCCGCCGTTCACGCCCGGCGGAATCCCCGTAGACAACTCCAGTCGGAGTCACCCAAGTTCCCCACCAAGCAGCGCGATCGCCCTCTCAGTACCTCGCTCTGCCACCAGAGAGCGTTCTCAGCGGGACCCCCCCAAGTTGCCCACCAAGCAGTGCGATCGCCCTCTCAGTACCTCGTGCTGCCACCTCCCAGTCGGAGTCATCAAAGTTCGCCACCAAGCAGCGCGATCGCCCTCTCAGTACCTCGCTTTTCCACCAGAGATCGTTCTCAGCGGGACCCCTCCGAGTTCCCCACCAAGCAGGGCGATCGTCCCTCTCACTACCTCGTGCTGCCATCTCCCATACAAATTCCTACTACAGGTTCCATCCTTCTATATAAATTTCTTGTACAGGTTCTTGGCCCCGACTGAGGTTTTACCCCGGCCAGAGAACTCCGTGACAAGTGGCACCCGAACAGGGACCTGATAGGGAGAAAGACCAGGAAAATGACTACCTGTATGGGAGTGCGTGGCCCCAGGACGAGTGACATAACCTAAAGATTCCGCGAAAACAATCGAAAACTAGAACAAAAGTGCCCCGACCGTGGGAAATAACCTCAACGAACTAGTGAACGCGCCTGGTATCAAGCCCACGAGCTTACTCGCGAGCCCGTACAGTCCACGCGATCGTGTGTCTATAAAAACACAAACATATAGCCCAAGAAGTACCGTAAAGACTCCAACCAACGAAGACTTTATTCCAAGACGACAACACATCAAAGACACGCTGCAAACATGGACCCCGACCAGAAAATTTCCGGTGAGTCCGTTCCACGCTTGCTTAAATATCCTGGGGTCCCCTCGCGGTGGATTTATTCCCGCTTGAAGGCCGAATTACTAGCCTTCGCTGACGAATTCGGGTTCTCCGCCGAAGGAGTCGTCGACGACTTGCGGAGAAACTTTGTCACCCTAGTTAGGGACTCTGAACAAACCCAAGAGGTGTGGGCTCGACTCGCCGACCTAGGAAGGCAATTTGCCTTACGTGCGCCGAGCCCCGTACCTTTGGGGAAAGAGAAACCTGGCCTTAGCGGAACATAAGCTCAGGGTCAAGCTCCGGCGTCTCCGCCGTAGGCCAGCCTCGAACCAACCCTAGGTTCACTATTAGTGGTCGCTATCCGGGGATAACTAACCGAGAAACTTTTATGAAGCCGAGCCACGACCGGAGCCGCCGCGAAGATCTTTGCGTCCCCGAACGAATTCGTATATGGGGCCTCCAATTCGATGGGTATTCAGACCACCTAGCCTTCATCGAGCAGGTCGAAGGCCGGGCCTTATTCTACGGAATCGACCTTGAGCTCCTTCCTCGAGCCATGGCAGAGCTGCTAACGAGCAGAGCAGACATGTGGTTCCAAACAAGCCGCCTCCAAGGGGCTGACTGGATCACACTTCGGCGCGAATTTCTCGAGTTTTTCCTTCCACCCCGATACCTCCAACGCTTGGACGACCAGATTCGGAGTCGTGAACAACTGGAAAGGGAAACGTTCAAAGATCTTCAGTTCTCATGCAGCATGCGGGCTACAACGAAACCCAAGAGCTGGATAGTTTATACGAAAATGTCGCGCCAGAATATCAGATGTATAACCGACGTAGCGAGTTCCGGACCATTGGGGAACTGGCCCAGTTGGCCACTGAGTTCGAGGCCGTCCAGAAGCGGAGAATCGAGAGAAACAACTACAACCACGCCTCTAAAAATGCGACAGCTTATCGCCCCCCCTCACAGGGTCGGACTCAACCTGCGTTCGCTGAAAGAATTCCCCAAGGAAACCCACCACGCGCATCGCCAGAACCCAGAGCTGCCTCGCCAGCTAGGGTTAACCGTGTAGCAGTATCCGATCGTCGAATCGACGTGCGGGATGCTTGTCGGAATTGCGGGGCACCGGGACATTACAGCCGCGATTGCCGAAATCCGCGACAGTACTTCTGTTGGGACTGCGGACGACGAGACGTCCGGACCGTCGAATGTTGTCGACGTCCACAACCGGGAAACGGGATGGGTCCCCCCAACCGGCGGAGTCCGTCGGGACCCAATCAGGTCTAATGAAACGGAGCACGTCATCCAAGGCAATCAATCGGAACCACGACCTCGACCCCGACCACGAAGACCACTCAGCCGCGAAACTACGCCCAGGACATCGAACACGCCATCAACGGAACCTCGGCTAGGCATAGCCAATCATAGGACATAGGACCACAGAATGACAGGGATGCCAATGCGCCCGAAGAGCCGCAAGGGGTACATGAATCGCACAACGCAGCAACACGCCAAGAAAACGATGAGAACAACAACACAGGAGGAAACATCAGAGTATCAACAGAGAACGACGAAGCCAGAATATCTAAGAACAGCGACAGGGAGCATCAGGAAGATCACAACCAGGAGAGACACGCTGAGAATTCACGAGGGATACCCGACAAGGACACCGAGACCCAGGGGTATCAAATAATCAACCAGGAGTACAAGGAACGCGGCTGCGAGACTAATCCGCAAGTCCAAGCGTTCCTTAGCGAACAGCTAACACAATTTGAAGGAATGGCGGGAGTAGCAAACATAGCGGAGCACCGGATCACCATGAAAGATGACCGTCCGATTAAACAACGATATTTCCCAAAGCACCCTGCCATGCAGCGGATCATAGACGAACAAGTGGACGCGTTGCTGGAACAGGGATGTATCGAACCGTCACATAGTCCGCACAGTGCCCCTTTGGTTTTGGTCCGGAAGAAAACCGGCCAGTGGCGCATGTGCGTGGACTACCGACAACTAAACGCAAAATCCATCCAAAATGCCAATAACTCAGAATCAACCGAAGACCCGGATCAACAAAAAAACACGAGCATTTCAAACAAGCATTTTAGAGAACGAAAGACCATTTTATGGAACCATGACAGATTCCAGCACAAACAAAATGGCTCAGTTATTGATAACAGTGCACAGCACGAATTCCGCAACAACTCAGGACAAGTTGATTTCCAGAACAAACAGGGTCAAGACAACGATTTCCAACTAGCGAATCAAGTTCAGTGGTTCAGCTAACGAAGAAAGCGTGTCACCGCCACGAAGAATTTCATCGTAGCGCTCGGTCGAAGCCAGTTCAACGCCTTAATCAAACCAAACGGTTTGTCAACACAATTCTTCACGATAACGATTGTGAATATCAGTCCGAAGAAGAAGCCGACGTCGAGGGCGAAGTCTGCACAATTAAGCATGCACACAAATTCATATGCTGGAACTGTGTTGAACCAGGTCACCGGTACCACGCCTCAAATATTCAGCTGTCTTAGACAGCGGAGTCAACAAAAGTATCATTGGTGAAAAGATTGCCCAACAAATAATATCCAACAAGCCGTATAACAAATTCAAAAGCGTAGCCGGTACTGCAGAAGGTCAAGTCCAATTCGTCGCTGGCACAATCTCTATCTTGTTAACGTACAACTCTATTCAAACATTGAGTTCTTTACAGTACCTTCTATACAAAAGAGCGTGATATGCGGTATGGAGTTCTGGGAAACCTTTGGAATGGATTGCAAACCCATTGCAAACCTCTCACATCTGTTTATCGACGCACAGAAATCAAAGCTACAAAAGGAGATCGACTTCTTTCCATCCTACGGGAGTGAGGGCATAGGTTTGATCAGATTGATAGAAGTCAGCATTGACACATCTACCGCGAAACCAATTAAGCAAAAGTTTAGTCTCGCATCACGGCTGAGGAACTTGTGAGATGGTTCCAAAGTCGCCTAGCTGGGGCAACCGAGCGGGTCGCAGGTTGCAGATAGCGGACGACCTCTCTCGAGGCCAACTGTGAATAAGCTGGTGGGAGAAGTCAAAAACGGAATCGTGGACGGAAACCCCAGTAAATAAACAGTCCCGGACAGTCAGCGGGTATTTTGCAACGAAGCAATGCCGACGATGCGAGTTGTTCAGCCGCATCTAATTAATTGCTTTACACAAACCCACTCCCAACACAACACCTACCCATCTCCCCTCCCAAACAACATCTCACTCCGGGCCGGACTACGGTGTAATACGGACTGTGCCAAGAGTCAGCCTGGCTGGGGGCCCAGATCAAAAATTACCCAGTCTCAAACGGTGTGCTCAGGGACATGGCGACCCCCTGTTCTAACTATCGCCTTACCCGGGCATCGCGGATCTCTGCCCGGGCGGACCTATCTTCTTCTCCGCAACTCGTGGGACCAAATTATGGAACATATCAAGAAAACAAAGAGAACTTTCAGTGAACGGTCGTGTTTTTGTCTTGCGCTCCGAATTTTTGTTCTTTTTGTCCATAAACCATCGGGGTTTAATTCATATTTTCATACGTCTATATAACTTTTTATGTCCCTAACAACATCCGTTCGCTTCGCGAGTGCATAGTGATTGTTTTGTGTTTAAATTAACAAAATTAGTTTGCACGTCTAATCTCTGTGCAGTGTTTGTTGTTATAGTTATACCCGTTACTCGTAGAGTAAAAGGGTATACTAGATTCGTCGGAAAGTATGTAACAGGCAGAAGGAAGCGTTTCCGACCCCACAAAGTATATATATTCTTGATCAGGATCACTAGCCGAGTCGATCTAGCCATGTCCGTCTGTCCGTCTGTCCGTCTGTCCGTCTGTCCGTCTGTCCGTCTGTCCGTCTGTCCGTCTGTCCGTCTGTCTGTCCGTCCGGATGAACGCTGAGATCTCGGAAACTATGGGAGCTAGGCTATTGAGATTTGGCGTGCAGATTCCTGAGCTTCTTACGCAGCGCAAGTTTGTTTCGGCACAGTGCCACGCCCACTCTAACGCCCACAAACCGCCCAAAACTGTGGCTCCTACAGTTTTGATGCTAGAATAAAAATTTTAACTGAAATGTATTGTTCTCATCAATACCTATCGATTGACCCAAAAAAAAGTTTGCCACGCCCACTTTAACGCCCACAAACCGCGAAAACCTGTGACGCCCACAATTTTCATGCTAGATAAAAAATTTTAACTGAAATGTATTGGTCTAATCGATACCTATCGATTGATCCAAAAAAAAATTTTCCACGCCCACTCTAACGCCCATAACGCTTAAATCTGTATACCGCCGGTAGGTGGCGCATTTTAATCTCGCTTTGCTGCTTGCATATCTCCATATAGCTGAGTAACGGGTATCTGATAGTCGAGGTACTCGACTATAGCGTTCTTCCTTGTTTTTTTCTAATTGCCTTCTTCTTTTCTTCCAAACGCTGTTTGGAGCGGTAAGTGTCTAAACGGTAGTTACCCGCTCTCCCGCACTCCCGCTTATAACTTTGTTTTTGGAACATCTAAAACTTACGCTCCCCCAGCTTACTTACTCCCGCTCATTCTCTCCCGCTCTCTAACTCTCTCTTTTACTTGCGTAGCTTTATTCTCTTGGCACTGTGGTTCGGAATATCGCGATAATGGCTGTCTGCAATTTAAAGAAATGCAAGTCGTTAATTTCGGCTGGACAACAAAGCATTCCGTGCCATTCGTGTGAGAATATTTTTCATGCAAAATGCCTTGGCTATTCGGGCCTGGTACGCGATGCAATCGACATGAGAAGTGGCTTGCGCTACTATTGTGATGAATGCATTGCGTATGAAACCCAGGCACTCTCTATAAGGCGGCTTACAAAAAGCACTGTTACGGAATTAATCCGGAACAGCCGTAAAAATACGGATCTGCTTGTGGCGCTTGAGTCGCAGCTCACTAGCCGTATGCTATCTGAGCCCGATTCTCCTAAGCGTAAAAAGATCGCGGTCGATAGACAACCCACGGTAGCCGCTAGTGTAACTCTCTCTGGCGATCCGGGGTCTGCAGCACAGCAGTCGATCTCAGCCGCCGCACAAATGGTACTGAGATCGAAAGCTAAAAAAGATTCGGTTTCCGAATGCAAAGGACGCGAGATTTTGCCGCATGAGACGCCCGAAAAATCTGCTATAAGCAATACTTTAATAATTCCAACGCCGCATGTTGACTTAACGTCCGGAGTACCGAATGAAACTGGTAGTGCAGCCGTAAATGCCGTAGTACCTAAACCTGTCACATGCGTGGTACCTAAAACAGTCACCTGTGTACCGCAGCGGAAACAAATTTTTGTTTCTCGGCTAAATCCTGACCTTTCATCGCTGGACATTACGGCCTATATCCGTAACAAAGTTCAGATTGATGATTTAAAGGTTGAACGATTTAATTTTCCATATGCTAGGGAAGTATCATCTTTTAAGATCGGTGTTCCCTGTGCTCATTTTGCAACTATGTGCTCAGCCAATTTTTGGCCTGTTGGCATTTTTGTTAAGGAGTACGAAGCTAAAAAAAAGAAAACTCGTTCAAAAGAAGTTGGAAATCCCTTTAAAGAGCCATCCACATCTACATCCTCATCTATCTCAAAAAACTAGATTCTTTTCTTCAGCTTTATTATCAGAATACAAGAGGTTTACAAAGTAAGTTGACCAAATTGTATACTGATAGTTTTTCCTTGTCTTCCCATGTTATTGTTTTTACTGAAACCTGGTTAAAACCGGAAGTTCTAAGTTCCGAAGTTTTTCCAAGTAAGTACACAACTTACAGGCTTGATCGTCCGTCCCGACGTGGAGGTGGAGTTTTAATTGCAGTTGACTCAGAATTAACGTCTGAAGTAATAACGTCCGACGAAATAAATGACATTGAATTTCTGTGTATAAAACTATCCCTTCCGGGTATTTCTATATACATAACATGTTCATATATTCCGCCATCATCGGAATTCCCGACATATGCGAATCATCTGTCCGCTATCCAGTAAACTATCAGATAGGGATCAGTTAATAGTTTTAGGTGACTTTAATATACCTAGGGCGACATGGTCCACCGTCGAAACCTCAAATATATTGTTACCTTCAACGCAGCATGATTTTCTTGACGGTTTGCTTGATATTTCATTGTCTCAAGTAAATCATGTATTCAATTTCTTAGGACGATTACTGGATCTATGCTTTGTTTCCAGTCCAGATTGTGTCTGCATAGCTAGAACCTCTGCAATTACTTTACCAGAAGACCCTTATCACCCAACGCTAGAGCTGACTATTGACACGGGTACAAAAGTGTATGAAGTATCTGAAAAAATAGCTAAACGCATTCCCTGCTTTCGTAAAGCGAACTTTGCACTCATTAATAGCCTTATAGCTTGCTCGGATTGGTCCAATCTGTACTTAAGTACTAATATAATTGAAGCGGTTAATATATTTTATAACATATTAAATGAAGTTTTTGATACATGCGTTCCTACGTATTATCCTAAAATTTCAAACCAACCTCCGTGGTTTAACAAAGAGCTGGCACGACTTAAAAATGTAAAGTCTAGACTCTACAAAAAGTTTAGAGCTGCAGGTTCACAAGCTGCCTTTTCCCGATACTTAAGTGCTCGGTCCGATTTCACCGTGCTTAACGCTCAGTGTTATAAAAACTATTTAGCTCGTTGCAAGACCCAGTTTACACTGGATCCAAAACAGTTTTATAATTTTGTTAATACAAAGCGTAAATCTTCTAGTTACCCATCATCACTTAAATTTGAAAATTCGGCTGCTAGCACTGATCAAGCCATAGCCGATCTTTTTGCACAGTTTTTTCAAACCACCTATTCAACATCAAGTCCTCCAGATCAGTCTTACCCATATGTCATTCCTAAATCAAACTTTATTTGTTGTCCTGTTATAAGTAAAAGCTCACTTCTTTTAGAATTGCAAAGGGTCAAACCAGTCTACTCTCCGGGTCCTGACGGAGTCCCTGGATGTGTGCTTAGGTATTGCGCTGAGACTTTGTGTAGACCATTGCACAAACTGTTTACTTTGTCTTTAGAAACATCCGATTTCCCACACAGATGGAAGGAATCGTTTGTTATCCCGCTTCATAAAAAAGGGAGTAAATTGAACGCATGTAATTACAGAGGTATTTCAAAGCTATCAGCTATACCGAAGCTCTTTGAGAACATTATTACGCCTCATTTACAACACAGTTGTAGGTCCCTTATTTCCTCTTGTCAACACGGATTTATAAAACGTAGGTCAACGACAACCAACCTTTTGGAGTTTACTTCATTTGTTATAGGAGGTTTTAGAAAGAATCGTCAGACTGATGTGGTCTACACTGATTTTAGTAAGGCGTTTGATTCTGTAAGTCACCCGATTTTAGTCCGGAAATTGGACCTTTTAGGGTTTTCAGGTGATCTTCTTAGGTGGATTTTAAGTTATTTGAATGATAGGACTCAAAGGGTCATTTTTAAAAACTCTTTGTCATCCCTAATCCGAGTTACTTCCGGTGTACCACAAGGAAGTCATCTTGGTCCGCTCCTGTTTACATTATTTATAAATGACCTTCCATTAGTCTTAACGAAGTCACGGGTTCTTATGTACGCAGATGACGTTAAGTTGTGCCTGCAATATAATGACCCCGCACAAAGTTTAGCTTTACAATCGGATCTAAATGCATTTCAAACATGGTGCATGGATAATGAATTGAATTTAAATGGTTCTAAGTGTAAACTAATGACCTTTTTTCGTGTCAGCCCCCACTACTCAACGTATACTTTGAGTGGTTGTGCGTTAGATAGGATAACGCATGCTGACGACCTTGGAGTCTACATGGATCCTAGACTTAAATTTTCCGATCACATTACTACTATGGTAAATAAAGCCAGGGGCGTGCTTGCATTTATCAAAAGGTGGTCGAAGGAATTCGATGATCCCTATGTCACAAAGACCTTGTTCATTTCATTAGTCCGACCAATTCTTGAGTACTGCGCTCCTGTTTGGAGTCCCCAATATGGGGTGCATATAGACCGGATTGAGTCTGTGCAAAAAAACTTCTTAATATTTGCCTTACGGAGACTTAACTGGGATACAAGCCTAATACTACCATCCTACTCTAGTAGACTGCTTCTAATTAACTTACCATCGTTAGCTAACCGTAGAACTATGCTTGGTATTACGTTTATTAGAAATCTTATTCATGGTGATGTAGAGAGTCCCGAGTTACTGGGTCGCCTGCATTTTAATGTGCCAAATAGATTCACTAGAAACTATATTCCTTTAGTATTAAATCACTGTATCTCTAATTACGCAATGCATGAACCTTTTAGAGTACTTTGCAATGATTATAATAGACTATATCATCTAATATCTACTACTGACTCACTTCCTATCTTTAAATCAATAATACTATCCTCCCTAGTAACTAATTAGTTTTACTTGATGTATTTTGTCTATTCGTATTGACCTGTATTTTTAATTGTCTATTGTTACATTATCTTTTTCTTTGTCCGCGATTATGTTTACTCGCCCAAAACGGTGATGGGCTCCGCGCGTAACAAGCTTTGCTTGGTGTCGTAGGGCCACTTGTTTGTACTGACCATAGTGCATCAACGTCCAAGAAAAAAAAAAAACACAGAGACGGGTACTCTCAAAAAACCCATGGATAAGCTGAACACTGGTTCCACCATCCATACCAGCACGGTCCAGAAAGGGCCGCATCCCAAACTGGGGATGATGGGTGGCAGAAAGCCAGCCGCAAAAGCCTCCGCCACGTGCGAATCTGCACCGAAAGCAGCGGTAGGCACTGCCAAGGCGCTTGGGCCACCCGCTGGAGCTAACAAATGTACATACGCAGAAAGGCGGACTGCCGCCCAGACTCTGAGCTCACACACTAGGAGCACCGTTGACACACCTTTGCTTGAATGGCTAAAAAAGCTAGAGTGGGCAAGGAAGATGCTTCCTAACTACGGGCAGGACAAGCGATCCCTCGAACTACCCGGGCCCTCGGCGAAGAGATCTAAGATCCAGCCATCGGTCTCTTTCGCCGAAATCACGAAGAACCGTGTACTACTCGGCCTTATTGGCAGGGGAAATCCGGAGGGGCAGGATCCCCAGGAACAAGTGGAAGGCAGTGGAGTCCCACCTTTCCCTCATTTGCCTGCGCATGGTACGGGAGAAGCCAGGCACCTCGCCCTGCTGCATGGACGCTGGCTGGTACCAGGGCAGCGTCAAGGTGGTGGCCTGCGACAGTCAGCGGTCGGCTGACATGTATACACAGGCGACGAGCAAGCTCGGCGAGGTATACGAAGGGGCGAACATTTCTGCGCTTGACTGGTGCGATGTCCCCAGTAGACCCCGAGCGAGGATCTGGCTTCCAGCACCGATCAAGGCGCCGGAGGACATCCTCTTCATGTTGCAAGAATGCAACCCGTACCTCCCCACGAAGGACTGGAAAGTCATCAAGGTAGAGGAGCATGAAGGGGACGTCAACCAGGCGGTGTTGGTTCTGAACAAGGAGTCAGTTGCTCCGATCGAGACTGCTCGAGGAGTGCTGAACTTCGGGTTCAGTGCGATACACATCAAGTTGTATAAGGGCGACTCCAACGCCGCTAGAATCTCTGCCGGCAACCCAGCCGAGCAGGTGCTTGCTGAGGAGTTGGAGGCACCTGGTGGGCCGGAGGACGGCTACTCTACCGATTCGTCGCTAAGCAGAGAGATGCGAGCGCTCGGACCGGCCACCGAGGACGTAGACCTCAGCGACACAGAGGAGGGCGACGTCACTGTGGTGGAGGTTGAAGCTGTAGATGTCACTAAGACTTCTACAAATAAACCTTCACCACAGTAAAGCAGCGTCTGCTGCACTTCTGCTTCGCCTGACCGAAGGCGGAGCCGACCTAGTCCTTGTACAGGAACCTTGGGTAGTAGGTTGCTGGACTAGGAACAAAGGAATACAAGCTTATGCTTGACCCCAAAGATGGTAAAATTCGAACCTGCATATTAGCCAAAAGGCATCTTAGTATATTTCTACTTCGCAATTACAGCAACGGAGACAGTACCGTAGTAAGCCTGGAGATGCAAAGTGGCTCTATAAGGGTTCTATCGGCCTACTTGGCCTTTGAAAAAAAAACCCCTTAGATGCGCTGGTCATAGGACTGGCAGAGGAATGCGAAAAGCTGAAGAACGGTTTGGTAACAGGCTGTGACGCCAATGCCCATCACACCCAGTGGGGTTGCCCAAACAACAACGATAGAGGTGAGTCTCATTTTGATTTTATTCTAAATTCGAACCTATTCTTATGCAATAGGGGCGATGTCCCTACATTCATAACAAAAGCTTGCCAAACGATCATAGATCTAACTTTGGATCGTAGGCGCAGTCAAAAACTGGGCACTGGGACGAGCACTCCTTTTCGGACCATAGATTCATAGAAACTGTATTGTCCCTTGATTCGCCCTTGCCGGTCAGCTTCGCTAATCCTAGACGAGCCGACTGGCACAGGTACAAAGAATTTCTGACAAATATCATCCCCATGGAACCGTCAGAAAGCATCACAAGCCCACAGGAGCTGGACGAAACAGTATATAAATTCACAGAGGCATGCAACACTGCCTTCAAAGTGGCATGCCCTACAGAGAAATCAAGGGGAAGGAAAAAACCCCCCTGGTGGACCCAACAACTATCAATCCTCAGAACCAACTGCAGATGCCTGTTTAACAGAGCAAAGGCGGGAAATGAGGACACTAATTGGCTGAACTACAAGTATGAACTACCCTCCTACAAAAAGGCCATTAGAAAAGCAGAACGAACGGCATGGCAGACCTTCTGCTCTGACATAGAAAAAACAACTGATGCCGCAAGGCTCAGGAAAATACTCTCTAAGACAGCCGCGCCTTTGGGCTATCTTCAAAAAGCAAATGGATCATGGTCAGACTCCAGTAAAGAGTCCTTGGACCTGCTCCTAGACGCTCACTTCCCGGGGAGCCAACATGCAGGTCATCCTCCTGAAAGAGGAGCAGGAGAGGGCATCGAATTAGATCCACTCCTATCAGACCGCAACATGAAATGGTCCATTCATAGTTTCAAACCATAAAAATCGCCGGGACCGGACGGGATAACACCGCCTCACATCCAACAAGCAGGACAAGTAGCCATAAACTGGTTGAAAAAAATCTTCCAATCCATCCTGGCGGTAGGAGAACTACCAACAGCATGGCAAGAAACAAAGGTGGTTTTCATTCCCAAGGCAGGGAAGGCCACTCACACCACAGCAAAGGATTTTAGGCCAATAAGCCTAACATCATTCCTGATTAAGAGCTTTGAAAGAATGATAAGCCTACACATAAGGACCACCGTAGACCCGACACAAATATCAGAAGCACAGCACGCTTACACCAAAGGTAAGTCAACCGAATCGGCGCTACAGTTGGTGGTAAGCAGCATCGAGAAATCACTCAGCATCAAGGAATACACACTGATCGCCTTCCTGGATATAGAGGGAGCCTTCAATAACGTGCTCCCCACTGCTATAACAGAATCTATCACAGAACTAGGGGTTGAGCCGCCAATGGTGAGGCTAATCCATAAATTGCTGATAAGCAGAATGGTCGCAGCCACACTAGGAACCTCAACCCAAACTAGTATATTGAACAGAGGTACAGCGAAAGGAGGTGTACTATCACCCCTCTTGTGGAATATCGCAGTATATAAACTACTGTGGATCCTGGAAGGAGGAGGTTGTAAGGTCGTGGCATACGCAGACAACGTCGCCATCATCTTTAAAAGAAAATATCCACAAACCCTATGGGATCTTATGACCGCTAAACTAAAAATACTATCGGAATGGACGATAGCGGACGGACTCGGGGTAAATCCCTCGAAAACAGAACTTGTTCTACTTACAAATAGGTACAAAATTCCACAACATAACCCACCCATTCTAAACAATTGTAATCTCTCTTTTAGCGATCACGCCAGGTACTTGGGGTTAGTACTATATAAGCGCCTCAAAAAGGGCTTACACAACCAAGAGAGAACCAAAAAAGCGACCATTGCACTTTACTCCTGTAAAAAAGCAATCGGGCTAAGATGGGGCATGTCCCCAAGAATAGTTAACTGGATAAACACAGCGGTAGTCCAGCCAATCCTACTGTACGGAGTGGCTCTGTGGTGGACCGCCTTGCACAAACAATGCATACTGACTCCTCTAAACAAAGAACAGCGAATGGCGGCTTTTCGCATTAGTGGAGCCCTTCGAACCTCCCCGAATGAAGCGCTGAATGCGATCTTGAACCTCCCTAGCCTGAACTTAGCAGGCATGGAAAGGGTCAAATCGGCAGCTATTCGACTGAGGGACACAGGGCAGTGGAAAGCCCAATTCTATGGCCATGCTAAAATTCTCCAGCATGATAAATCGATTCCGAAGATCACGGATCTATGCAAAACCATCGAATATAGTCACACACCCTTTGAGGCCCTGATTCCTGATAGAGAGGAATGGACGCAATCTGTTTCTATACAGATGGCTCCAAATTAGAAGGACACGTGGGCGGAGGTGTATACTCCGAACAATTAGATATCAGGATATCAGATATCATTCAGGCTCCCGAACCACTGTAGCGTCTTTTAGGCGGAGGTCCACGCTATAAAAGAAGCACTAACCTGTTTAGGGAACTTTAGCCTCCAGAGAGGACACCTAAACATATACAGTGACAGCCAAGCGGCTATTAAATCGATCTACTCGACAAACACCAACTCCCGTACAATAGCAGACTGTCGCAGATCTCTCCACGAGATGGCAAATCAGTTTACTATCAGCCTAATATGGGTTCCGGGTCACCGGGACATTGTAGGCAACTGCATAGCGGACGAATTAGCCAGGCAGGGCACCACCAAGCCTCTCCTCTTAGGAGAGGTGAATGTCAGTATGCCCATGGCTACTTGCAAGCTAAACATAAAAAACTACTTCAACACACTAGCCAACATTGGTAAAACGCACCACAGTGTCGCATCTCTCACCAGACATGGCCTTTGATAAACAACAAAAAAATCTGGGAGTTACTCAAAATCAGCCGCACAGAGTGTGGCATGTTGATTCGAGCTCTTACAGGCCCCTGGCTTGTTGGCCGGCAGGCTAAAAGCCCCGCAAAATGATTTCTGCAGAAGCTGTAGGGATGAGGAAGAAGTGGAAACGGTAGAACACCTTCTCTGCTTCTGCCCAGCCCTATGCAGACACAGACTGAAACACTTAAGAAGCCCCTTCATCGACGATCTTACCGACATATCGGATATTAATCTCAAAAACATAAGTGCCTTTATTAAATCACCCGGGTGGAAGACATGCTGATCAGCTTAACACAGGCTGAAACTACTAGAAATGGGACCCTAGAGAAGGAAAAAACGAGATCATGCGGTATCACAATGGACCCATTGAGGTCTAAGTGTGTCGGACTATAGTCCGACAGCCGCCCTAACCTAACCTAACCTAGTCTCGCATGATTAAAATGGACGTTTTAGAAGAGGAACCATTATCGCCTTGGATTTCTCCGGTTGCCGTGAACGTTAAACCGTTCATCTGCCTAGATCGAATGACCTGTGAGAAGACAGCGTTTACGTTACCGAATAGTCCGCCGTACTAATTCAAAAGGTTGCCATTTGGTTTGACCAACGCTCCGCAAGCCATGTGCCTTTTCTGCTTACAAACAAAATCAGTGCTGTCTGTGAATTTCCGGTACCAAAAACTCAGAAACAGCTACCTCAGTCATATTCCACCTAACAGAATTGTAATGTCGCAAAGCCTTTCAATGGAATGCATATGCTCAAAAGGCCTTCAAGAACATCAAAGCCAAGCTATGTTCTGCTCCATGTCTCCTTCACCCCAATCACGAGAAACCATTCATTCTACCGTGCGATGCCTCACTACATGGTGTTCGTGCAGTTATAGCCTAATGAGGCGAGTCTGATTGCAAATAGCGTTCATGTCCAAGAAGCTTAACAATGCCCAACTTAACAATACAGTTACAGAACTCAAATGCATGTCTATATTCATGGGGATTAAAAAGTTCAGGATGTGTATTAATGGAAATTTTTTCAAAATAGTCAGTGACTACTCCAGTTAGTGTTGGCTTATGAATCAATCCGATCTACGCGGTGGACTGGCCAGATGGGCTATCAAGCTGCATGGTTACTCCTTTAAAATCGAGCATCGTAGGGAAGTGATCCTGCCGAAGTTGCTGCGCTAAATATTGAAGTTCACTCTGAAATCGATCTCGCATCTGATGCTTTCCGATCGGCAGATTGTTCTGCACTCCGGAAGAAACACTCGTCCTCAAAGCTACCTGACTATCAAAATGTCGATGATTGCATCTAACACCGTCCATTTCCCAATTCGATCGATACTTCACCAGCCGATTGTTAGAAGTTGTTCGTACCCGAGTCGTTGCGCCAAAGCGTCATCTATGCCGCCCATGATCAACTATCCTCTGCGCATTATGGAATGACTAAATGGCGGATGCGCTCTCCGCCGTCGTTTTTACGCGGTAATCAACGTGCGGGACTACATACGCAACTGCGAAACGTGCCACACCACAAAGTATCCCACGCGATCCCTAAAAAAACCTATGGGCGCCCAAGTGCACAGCGAAAGGATATTTCAAAGGCTCTATCTGGATTTTATTGAACCATCTCCGCGTTCCAAATCTACAAAAATAGGCATATTTATTATCCTGGATAACTTTTCAAAAGGTACTTTTCTTAAAAGCTCACCACTAAAGTAATAATCAATGAAATACAGGACGAAATATTTCCTTGTGTTGCCTGAAACAGTCGTAAGTGACAACGACACTCAGTTTAAAAGCCGTGACCTCTCAGACTTTCTTTCGAATTACGGCGTTCGCCACATGTTCACAGGTTCCTATACTCCGTAGTCCAACGCAGCGGAGAGTCAACAGTGCACCGTTTGTGAAAATCACTTATTTATTATTATAAGATAAAATAATTATGTGCTATTTTAAGTCATTACACCGATTGCTTTGGGGCCTAGCGTCTTTTCGCTTATTTGAAATTAACCAGTTTAGTTTTTGTGTTTTGTTTGCATTTAATTTATCAACTTTTGCACTTTTCGCGGAGCTCGCACGAGACACGTCCACTCTCTTGAATTGATGTATCATGTGAGGCTGGATTAAGCTGACGATCCTGTGACGCTGGATGAAGACGTGTGAAGCCGGATAAAGATGTGTATCCTGTGAAGCTGGATGAAGCTGTGAATCCTGTGAAGCTGGATTAAGCTGACGATCCTGTGACGCTGGATCAAGAAGCATATTCTGTAAAGCTGGGTGAAGCGGAGTATCCTATGAAGCTGGATGAAGCTGAGTATCTTCTGAAGCTGGATTAAGATGACGATCCTGGAAGCTGGATGAAGCTGAGTATCCTCTGAAGCTGGATGAAGCTGACGATCCTGTGAAGCTGGATGAAGCTGAGTATCCTGTGAAGCTGGATGAAGCTGACGATCCTGTGACGCTGGATGAAGAAGCTTATCCTGTGAAGCTGGATGAAGCTGAGTATCCTTTGAAGCTTGGAGAAGCTGAGTATCCTGTGAAGCTGGATTAAGCAGACGATCCTGTGACACTGGATCAAGAAGCGTATCCTGTGAGGCTGGATGAAGCTGAGTATCCTGTGAAGCTGAATGAGCTATGGTTTCCAGGTCGGGTGGATGTAGTGAACTTAACGGGTCTTTTCACCAGTCCGAGATTCAGCTTTTGGTGGAAAGGGGGTTGCTGGAGTGTGATGTTGGTAAAGGATCACGTCGGGGTCACCAATGTTTGTGCCTAACCGAAGTAGACACTAGCAAGACGATCGCGTCGCGGCAATGGTAACGATGGTTACTGCGATGCCGGACCACAGCCGACGCGGAACTGCGCTGAGGTTGAGCTAACTTAGGTTAGCTGCTAGTGGAGATAGTGTATTACAAGCCCTATTCCCAGAGGTAGGAAGTAGAACCGCGGAGTTATGAGATGCGTTGATACCTGATTTATTCTTCATTTGATACATGCTTATATACTACTTGGAACACGGAAGATTCGTATAATGATTAGTGAAATAAGCTTTATTCTAAAGTAGGTATGTAGGTAGGTAGGTCAGGGAGTTTTGATTATGGTAGCGGTTTGCGTAGTTGGCTTGGCTGACACTGCAAAATGTGCTGACTGGGTTAGTGTACCGTTGAGTCGGTAAGACTGTAAGTTAGTGAGACATATAATATGCTGATCAGCAATTCTCATCTGCAGTGGGTGCTACTGAGCGCCTGGTACTGTTTTGTTGGGTGCTGGTCATGTTGAGCACCCTTGGGTACGAACAAGCTGCTTGCCGCTAAGCAGTCCAAATAACAGATGGCAAATCTACGAATAACAATGAAGAACGCCAATGGCGTTTCACGGCACAAGCTTGAAGTAACACATTTCCTGAATGAAAATCATGTCGACATTATGCTATTGGTAGAGACGCACCTCACGAGCAAATACAACTTCCAAATAAGCGGCTACACTTTCTACCCCACAGACCATCCAGATGGTAAAGCCCACGGCGGAACCGGCTTCTTAATCAGGGAATTAATCACCAAAGGTTTGCAACTAATTACTTGCAGGCTACGTCTATAAAAGTGCAGTCAGGTAATGAACCCCTCTCCATATACGCTGCCTACTGCCTTCCTCGCTTAACAATTTCTGAAGGACAATTCATGGACTTTTAGAACTTACTTGGAGGCCGCTTTATAGCTGCAGGGGACTATAATGCCAAAGACACGCACTGGGGATCACGCCTTGTGACTTCCACAGGAAGGCAATTATATAATGCAATCATACAACCAAGCAACAAATTAGACTATGTTTCTCCTAGTAGCCCCACATACTGACCAACAGCCGAAAGGAAAGTTCTAGACTTAATAGTCTTTGAGGTGACAAAAAACATTCCACGCAATGTAATAAGCGCCAAAGCGCTTTCGGACCTCTCGCCACACCATTCGCCAGTGCTAACAACTCTTCTTCAAAGCTAAAAACTACAGATCACTCCCACAGGCTAACGTCCAACAGAACCAATTGGTTAAAATATAAAAGGCATGTAAATTCACACATTAAATTAACCCCTCAGTTCAACATCGAAGCGGACATCGACTGCCCTACCGATGCTCTTGACGACGTACTCGTGGAGGCAGCCACTATCTCAACACCACAAGGCAGGTACGTGCAAACCAACCACTTTGAAACTAATCTGCAAATTGAACGGCTTGTTCTAGAAAAGAGGCGCCTGCGACGTGCCTGGCACGCGAACAGCCAGTTCAATAAGAAACTCATCAGGCAGCTGGGTCCGCAGCGACGAAGATAGAGCCGAAACTTTTGCTTCACATCTCCGAAGCGTCATCCAGCCGAACCCTACCGTTGTTTTATTTGTCCTATCACAAATCGAATCATTGGGGAACTGAAACCGAAAATGGCCCCGGGCTGTGACCTAATAGCCCCAAAAATGTTAATTGAACTTCCAAACTCTGCTATTGAGGTTATTTGCAAAATAGGCACGGCCTTTGACCATCGGTGTACTTCAAGCCTTCGATCGAGTACGGCTCGATGGCCTCATGCACAAAATCAAATACACTTGCCTGATTACACTCTCAAGCTACTTGATTGGTATCTCTACAACAGAATCTTCGCAGTAAGGTGCAACACAACAACACCTGACGACTACATTATCGAAGCTGTAGTCCCGCAAGGAAGCGCACTAGGGCCTACTCTGTTCCTCCGATACACAGTGGATATCCCTACGAATGAGCATCTAACAACATCTACGTTTGCTGACGGCACTGCAATCCTAAGTCGCTCGAGGTGCCCAGGCCGAGCAACACCACAGCTAGCCAATCACCTCTTCGATGTAGAGAGGTTGCTATCTGACTTGGGTGTTACAATAAATGAACAAAAATGTAAGCACATAACGTTTACTCTCAACAGGCAAACATGCCCTCCACTATCATTGAATAGAACGCAGATTCCCCAACCACTCTTCAAGGTCGAGCTGGAGCCAGACAGCAGAGTCTTGAAGAAAAATGAAGTACACCCCATTTATAACCTGCAATACTTATTGCACCGAAGAATCAACGTGGAAGAGCCACATAAAAGGATCGGCCCAGTGCAATGCACAAATTGTCAGGAGTATGGACACACCAGGGCATACTGTTCACTTCGATCAGTCTGTGTAGCATGTGGAGACTTCCACAATTCGGATAACTGCCCTGCCAGCAAAGAAGACCCAAAAAAAAAAAATGCGTTAACTGCCAAGGTAACCACACGGCAAACTACAGGGGCTGTCCGATCTACAAAAAGATGAAGGCCCGCGTCATCAGAATACCCAAAATGCGTACACTTACTCGCGTACGACGCCGAAAGTATTTTTCGGCACGGCTGCAAGATCCTCATTTGGTCAACTAAACACCCAGAAGGGCTTCTCATACGCCGATGCCCTTCGATCAGGGACGGAAAACCCACTCCAATCTGATCTAGGAAATGCTCAGCAGATCCAAGTTCAATCACAAAGCACTCTGGAATCTATGATGGTCACCATGCAGCAAAGTATGATGGAATTCATGTCATTCATGAAAACGACCATGCAAACACTGGTTCAAAGCCAGAACATGGTGTTACAGCTACTTGCAGCTAAGCAGTCTTAATAAGAAATGGCAAATCTACGAATTACATTGTGGAAAGCCAATGGCGTTTCACGGCACAACCTTGAAGTAACACAGTTCCTGAATGATAATCATATCGACATTATGCTACTGGTAGAGACGCACCTCACAAACAAATATAACTTCCAAATAAGAGGCTACACTTTCTACCGCACAGACCATCCAGATGGTAAGGCCCACGGCGGAACCGGCATCCTAATCAGGGAACGCATCAAGCACCACTTTCAACAAAGACTTGCAACTAATTACTTACAAGTCACCTCTATCAAAGTGCAGTCAAGCAGCGGAAACCTCACCATAGCCGCTGAGTACTGTCCGCCTCGTTTTACAGTTTCTGAAGGACAATGCATGGACTTCTACAACTTGCTTGGAGATCGCTTTATAGCTGCAGGGGACTATAATGCCACATACTGGCCAACAGACCCCAGGAAAGTTCCAGACCTAATAGACTTTGCGGTGGCAAAAAACATTCCCCGCAATATAATAAGCGCCAAAGCGCTTTCGGACCTTTCCTGAGACCATTCGCCAGTGCTACTAACTCTTCTCTTAAGGCACGATCTTAAAAGCACGATGATAGAGCCGAAGTTTTTGCTTTACATCGCAGAAACGTCTTCCAGCCCAATCTGCCACTGGTTCATTTGTCCTACCACAAATCGAATCAGAATCTATTTCCCTACCACCATTTTTTCAGACAAAGGAGATCGCGAAAGTCATTGGGGAACTGAAACCGAAAAAGGCCCCTGGCTGTGACCAAATAACCCCAAAAATGTTAATTGAACTTCCAAGTTCTGCCATTGAGATTATTTGTAAGATCTTCAATGGTATCATAACTCTCGGCTACTATCCGAGAAAATGGAAAAAAATCTATTATCATTATGATACCAAAGCCCGGAAAAGACAACACAACTCCGTCATCGTACAGAACAATTAGTTTATTATCGTGTTTGTCTAAGTTGTTCGAAAAATGCCTTCTAACTCGCATAATACCATATCTAGGAGCACATAATGTTATCCCTGCTCATCAATTTGGCTTTCGTCAAAACCATGGAACAATCGAACAAGTAAACAGAATAACATCAGAAATACGCACAGCATTTGAACATCGGGAATACTGCAGCGCAATATTCCTCGATGTATCTCAAGCCTTCGATCGAGTATGGCTAGATGGCCTCATACACAAAATCAAAACACACTTGCCTGATTACACTCACAAGCTTTTTGAGTCGTATCTATACAACAGAACCTTCGCAGTAAGGTGCAACACAACAACATCCGACGACTACATTATCAAAGCTGGGGTCCCGCAAGGAAGCGCGCTAGGGCCTACTCTTTTCCTCCTATACACAGCAGATATTCCCATGAACGAGCAGCTAACAACATCTACGTTCGCTGACGACACCGCAATTTTAAGTCGCTCGAGGTGCCCAGGCCGAGCCACATCACAGCTAGCTCTCCGTAGAAGAGAGGTGGCTATCTGAATGGCGGATTAAAATAAATGAACAAAAATGTAAACACATAACGTTTACTCTCCACTATTATTGAATAATACGCAGATTCCCCAAGTCAACGATGTAACGTATCTCGGCGTTCACTTTGACAGACGACTAACCTGGAGAAGACACGTCGAGCGCAAGAAAGTACATCTAAAACTAAAAGCCAGCAGCTTCCACTGGATCCTTAACGCTCGTTCGCCCCTGCGTCTGGACTACAAGGTCCTGCTCTACAACTCCACCCTCAAGCCCATCTGGACATATGGCACCCAGCTACTACAACAACATTAATGTCTATGTCTATGTCAGCGCGCTCAATCGAAAATCCTGCGATCCGTGGTATATTTGCAACCAAAGCATCCACATGAACCCCGGCATTCTTGCCGAAACGTAAAGTAAATATCCCTTTCTTATCCTTTTGATTGTATGTAGTCTTGAGAACTTACCCTTCAGTTCCAAAAAAAAAGTTTCACTTGTGAAACACCTTGTGAATCCCGTGGGACATGTCCTCTTGCACAAGTGAAGAACAAGTGACGCTCCATATAGAAAATTTTATGGGATGTCCGCATTTTCACAAGTGAAAATTCAAAAGAAAATTTTTCGAAGTCCCACGGGATTTCACTTGTTCCTTATACTCATTTTTCGTATGGCCTGTCACGTGCCGGTGACACGTCCCAAGTGAAATCACGTTTGAAAATCAAATTTTTTCCATGAGATTTCACTTATGAAATCACTTGCAAGTGACACGTCCCAAGTGAAATCACTTGTGAAAATCAGAATTTTTCCCATGAGTTTTTACTTATAGAATTTAAAATACATAAATTTGTATATACTTTTAAATATATTTAAATTAAATAATGTTATTTATGTTTTCTGTTAAAGGACAATTATTGTTAGTAAGCCTAATTTTATGTTACGTTAATTTGCTTTTTACATTGGTCATCGCCTTCCTTAAACCTTTGTCCGGGTCCTCCGAATCCTTGGCCAACGCTCCTGATAAAATTTATGGTCATATGCTTAAAAAATGCGTTTTATTTGTTTATTTGCATATTTACCTTTTAGAGCTGTGTTTCACCCTTTGCTGGATTTTAATTGGCGCAAAACATTTCATCATCCACTTTCGGCTAACGGAACCCATTGAATACCTTAATACTTTAAACTAAGATCAATGCACAACATCTTCAACTTAATGTAACACTTACCTGACTTTATTATTTTCACTTTAAAAAACGAAAGAAGTAAATTTGCTGCGCACAATTTAAATGGCTTGCTTCCCTTTCAATAACTCAAACAGAATGAACCAAGTATTCCTCTCACCCCTTTACATGATTTCTTTTAATTTGTCTTCGCTGTTGGCGCGTGCCACTGCACCTATACCCTTTCTAATGCGAAAAATATCCGACTACATAATTTTTACTTTTTTGAGTAAAAAATACAAAATGTATTCTTTAAAAATGGTACTATTAAAATGTTTTAAATATTGAAATAAATTTTAACGAACTTAAATTCTATAACTTAACTAAAAAATTATATTGTAATATTAATGTATAATACGTAAGCATAACATTGAAAGTAAATTCAATTTACTTAATTTTACTATAATCAAATAATTTACTTTTATAAAACAATATTAGTTGTTTTTTTTTCGATATACAATAATTCTCCTAAAATATTAGGGCATTCACATGTCGATGCGCCACGAAAATTTTTCCGCCGAAACATTAGTCGCTAGCCGGACATAACGGAGAGACTCAAAAGAAATAACGGACCTGCCGAAATTTTTCTCTGAGAGCGCCGAGTGCAGGCAGATTATAAGACAAAGAAAGAGAGGGAAACTCCGAGTATCTGCCTCTCTTTGTTGCACGATCGTTTTCGTAGGAAGTCTTCTACACTGCGCCGACTTCTCTGCTGACGTCAACAGCGGCACAGCGTTTTAGACACAAAAAAAAAACAAAAAAACTTTTTGCCTTGAGGGTAGGGTTAGGGTTGTAGTATTAAGAACCTTGAACCATACTATCGCATTTGCCGTATTAAATGAAATTTAGGTTCTAAGTTGTGATCTTTGAGGGCACCTTAGAGAATGTAGCGTAGCGGTCGTTTAAGGGTGTAGTCTAATGAGACTTTACAGGTAGGGTGGGTATAGAAGGAGGCCATTGGCATCTGGGCTTCCATCTTCGATAGGTACACTCTTGTTCCCTCTTAACACAAACCCATACCCACCTCCCTTAGCAGGCCGGTCAAAACGTAGACAGAGGTGTTAGGGCTGGCAACCCTCATAGAGTGTTTTTGTTACCGAATTAAATGGCGCCCACAATGGGACCAGCCCGATGCGTGATCAGGCATCTGTCGTTTGACAGCCGAGCTTCACGAAAAAATTCTAATCCATCCATTTTTGGTAAAATTTAAGTTTCAGTTGGTACTTAGTTTTTGACTTGGATTTGATGGTACTCTGGATAGATTCGGAGCCATACCAGCAGAAATGTTATACTTTTGTTATAAGTTTTTCTATCAATTCGGTCATTCTCGAACATTCCATTTTGATTATTTGGCCCTAAGGAATTATAGTTCTGATTTCTTTGCCAGGTCATCAGTTTTCAAACAACAACTTTTATCCAATTAAAATCGAAATTTGTTCTGGCTGAACAGATTCTTCTATTTGATGGGTTAGACCGCAAAATAAAATTTTTATAATTAGTTTCGAAAACAATTTCAGTTCATATTTAATACCTATCAAAAACAAATCAACCTGTGGCTGCATTACTCCTCAGGATAAGCCCCTCATATTTTTATGATATTATCGCATTCCTTATTTCTCAAGGATTGTCCTAATTTTGTCATTGTTAAAAGATAATAGAACATTTCTATCGCATATCGCATATTTACCTTTTATCTTTCTAAGGCCAGGGTTGCATTCAGTCGGGGCCAGAGAACTTTAAAAGAAATTTTGTAAGAAAAGGTAGGGCGAACCTGTGGTTGGAATTTATCGGAAGAAAATGACCCTCAAGATGATCTTCGCGACACGCGGGGTGGTCAGGTAAAATATTGAAAAGAGGGCGCGTGGTAGTCAGGCGTAGCATTGGGTGGTTATCAGTACGATCGGTCTTCGCTACCTTTTGCTGTCGGCCAGGGATTGTCCACTGGCGGTGTTTCTGATAATTTGGCTAAGCCTTGGGTTAATGTCTGCCGGGGAATGGCCTCCGGCAGCGTAATCTACGCGAGTTACTGACCAGGGATGGCCACTCACCACGATTACCAGGGACGGCCAATGGCAACGCAGTTTTCGGTTACTACTAATCGGGGATGACCACTGGCAGCGAAAACAGGGGAAGATTAATTGCCGGGCAATGGCCACGGGCACCGTAATCTATGGTTAACTACTTTCGAGAGATTTGCCACTGACCATACAAGCTAAAGTTAGTGGCCTTACCAGGGATGGCAACTGGCACCGCGAGCTAAAGTTAGTGACTGGCCAGGGAATAATCACTGTCAGTGCAAACTGCGATCAGTTACTTGCCAGGGATTTGCCACTGACAATGCAAACTACGATTAGTTATTTTTATCGGTTACGGAGTCGCTGCTGGCCACGGAGCTCCACTGGTCCTCAGCCAAACTTCGGGGTCGGGGCATTGAATGCAAAGATGGGAGATTCACTGTAGAATAAGTACACTTGGTTAATCTATTTAGTTCTGCGTAGTTATCGCGGGAATGCTATGTCCCTAATACTGCCCGTTATGCAGTGGGAAAATATCTGTTCCGAGAGTCTTACCCGGAGCACGCGTCCGTCCGCTGGCACGATCGAGAAATCATGAAAGCTTTTCGATATCGCTCCGCTCGCTCTATAATCGATACCCCGATTGTTATATTCGATATTTGATTGGGGTTGTGAGAACACTGTTCAACTGTTACTTAACAGTGGTTGAGGCATCTATTTGATTGGTAGTCGATGACTTAAACTGCTGTACCTAGTGTGACCTTAGCTAACATCGTACTATCGTATATAAGACAATTATAATAATTTCCGAAATCACACCCTTCACATGAACAGCCAGGCGGACATACTTATAATTTGTTGCGTTTTTAAAACCTTTATTATTTCTTTTTTTTTGAATTGAACTTAACTTATTTATCCTCCGGTGGACTTTTAAATAATTACATAGCTAAAATTCTATGTTAATATACGAGAATATTATTATGGGAAACTATATCTAATTGTGCGCCGCGATCTCAAGAAAGAGGCGTCACACTATTTATATTCACATATAATATTACAATTTATACATTTCCCATTTCGAATCCCTTTGAATCATCCGCTCCAAAGTATTCTTCTCTGAGTTTAGTAAGTTGTTTAGTTTAGTCTTAAATCGTTCAAGAATGTCGGTTAGGCACAGCAACGAGAACCTTGTTTCTCTAGGGGATGATGACGCAGTGACGTGCACCCTCTGCAATGGAGTAATTGTCGATTTGGATTTAACTGAAACTGCTTTTAACATTATTTTCACAAGGCTTGTCTACAAAACTGTCTGCAGGACAACAACACTTGTCCGACTTGTTCTCAACCATGTTCTGAGTCCTAGATGGGATCTAATCCGAATCCTGGTTTGAAAAATCGAATGATGACCAGAAGTATGACTCGTAACGCAGATAACCAGAACAATATAGTCTTCTCTCAAAATTCTAAATTAAATTCCCAGCAAAACAATAGACATGCCAATAACTCAGAGTCAAAAGAAGACCAGGATCAAAAAAATACGAGCACTTCAAACAAGCATTTTAGAGAACGAAAGAGCATTTTATGTAACCATGACAGATTCCAGCACAGACAAAATGACTGAGATGTTTAGCCATTTGAATATGTCCACGTTATTGATAACAGTGCACAGCACGAATTCCGCAACAACTCAGGACAAGTCGATTTCCAGAACAATCAGGGTCAGAACAGCGATTTCCAACTGGCGAATCAAGTTCAGTGGTTCAGCTAACGAAGAAAGCGTGTCACCGCTACGAAGAATTTCATCGTAGCACTCGGTTGAAGCCAGTTCAACGCCCTAATCAAACCAGACGGTTTGTCAACACAATTCTTCATGAAAACGATTGTGAATATCAGTCCGAAAAAGAAGCCGACGTCGAGGGCGAAGTCTGCACAATTAAGCATGCAGACAAATTCATATGCTGGAACTGTGATGAAACAGGTCACTGGTACCACGCCTCAAATATTCAACTGTCTTAGACAGCGGAGCTAACAAAAGTTTCATTGGCGGAAAGGTTGCCCAACAAATAATATCCGACAAGCCGTATAACAAATTCAAAAGCGTAGCCGGTACTGTAGAAGGTCAAATCCAATTCGTCGCTGGCTCAATCTCTATCTCATTGACGTACAACTCTATTCAAACATTGAGTTCTTTACAGTACCTTCTATACAACAGAACGTGATATGCGGTATGGATTTCTGGGAAACCTTTGGCATTTTCACCCAACATTCGTTTTCAGTCAACGAAATCGATTGCAAACCCAGGGACGACTCCTCTCACATCTGTTTATCCACGCACAGAAATCTAAGCTGCAAAAGGTGATCGACTGCTTTCCATCCTTCGGGATTAAGGGCATAGGTTTGACCAGATGGATAGAAGACAACATTGACACATCTACCGCCAAACCAATTAAGCAAATGTTAAATCGTTTATCGCCAGCCAAGAAAAAACTTTTGTGTGTAGAAATCGATCGCATGATTAAAATGGACGTCATAGAAGAGGAACCATCATCGCCTTAGTTTTCTCCGGTTGCCATGAACGTTAAACCGTTCATCTGCCTAGATCGAAAGTCCTGCGAGAACACAGCGTTTTCGTTACCGAATAGTCCGCTGTACTAATTCCAAATGATGCCATTTGGTTTGACCAACTCTCCGCAAACCATGCGCCCTTTAATGGACCTTGTAATTCTGTATCAGCTGATGTCGCATGTGCTATTCTATCTTGATGACCTTTTGGTTTTGTCAAAAAGCTTCGAAGATCATCTTCTGCATTTTTCTAAGGTAGCCACCCAACTGAGAAAAGCAGGATTGACAGTTAACGTCCAGAAGAGTCAGTTCTGTCTGAAACGGGTTATCTGCATACAAACAAAATCAGTGCTGTCAGTGAATTTTATTTATTTTTTTTATTTATTTATTTATTTATATCCTAGCGCTACAAGTGCACACTTATAATTATCGCGCTAGTCACATTGAGTTGATATTTTATATTATAATTATTTTTTAGTTATTAAAACAATTTCTCTCGCTCTTAATTAATATTAATGACTAACATCAAATTCCCAGTACCCAAAACTCAGAAACAGCTACCTCAGTCAGAATTGCTATGTGGCAAAGCCTTTCAATGGAATGCACATGCTCAAAAGGCCTTTGAGAACATCAAAGCCAAGTTTTGTTCTGCTCCATGTCTCGTTCACTCCAATCACGAGAATCCATTCATTCTGCCGTGGGATGCCTCACTACATGGTGTTGTGGCGCTAAATATTGAAGTTCACCCTGAAATCGATCTCGCATCTGATGCTTTCCGATCGGGAGATTATTCTACACTCCGGAAGAAACATTCGTCCTTAAAGCTACATGACTATCAAGTAGTCAATGATTGCATCTATCACCGTGCATTTCCCAATTCGATCGACACTTCACCAGACGATTGTTGGAAATTGTTTGTACCCGAGTCAAAGCGTCATCTGTGCCGCCCATGATCAACCATCGTCTGCGCCTTGTGTAATGACTAAATGCCTAGCGCTTCCGCCGTCGTTTTTACTGGCCACACGCGGTAATCAACGTGCGGGACTTTATACGCAACTGCGAAACGTACCACACCACAAAGTATCCCACGCGTTCAGCGAAAGGATATTTCAAAGGCTCTGGATTTTATTGGCTAAAAATAGGCATGTTTATTATCCTGGATAACTTTTCAAAATGTACTTTTTTTAAAAGTTCACCACTAAAGTGATAGACAATGCACTACAGGACGAAATCTTTCCTTGCTAACTTATAATCATATCTGAGAGCGGTGCTCAGAAAGTGGGAATTTTATGTTCAAATACATTTGGATCAATTTGTTGCTGCCGCCAGGCTGTTGGAAAAAGCTGACGAAGCCGCATATCTCTAGCTTAAGGCGTATGTTGGCAAATTACGTTTGCACTTGAAGAGTTCGGATCCTGCATATTTTGCACTTACACTGTTGCCAAGTGTACAGTGCGTACACAGTATACTACATCTCCCCCTTTTGAAAAATAAGGTATTTATATGCAGTTATTTAACTGTTCTAATAAATAAAAAAGTTATATTAAAATGTTTATTTTTTCATGTTTGATTCATACTCTTTTAGCCTTTTGCTTCCTAGCCTTTTGCGAGTATATATTTGTACCTATGTTTGCCAACCGGTTTTATAACAACCATACTAAAAGTATTTCATTTAAAAAAATGTAAAGAATATGAAAGGTGTAATTAAAATAGGAATACAATTTGATACAATTACGTAACTCGTTGTGTAAATGGGTATACTAGATTCGACGGAAAGTATGTAACAGGTAGAAGAATGCGTGGGCGTGGCACCCTCCTGAAACAAACTTGCGCTGCGCAGAAAGCCAACGTATCTACATGTCAAGTACCAACATTCCTGTTCTTTTAGTTTCCGAGATCTCAGAGCTCATACGAACGGACAGACTGACGGACATGGCTAGATCGACTTGGCTATTGGCCCTGATCAAACATATTTACTTTATAGTTCCGTCCCTATCGATCTGGCTACTCGTGATCGAAACAAGTTCTTCAAAACCAGCAAAGGGAACATGAATTGCGCCAAACAATTGATGCACTTGCTGCCAAGGTGGCAGCGGTGAGTGTCTCACCAACCTCAGCACAGACCCCGTAAATAAAGGTGTATGAGGAGATAAAAATTTTAGACAATGTCCGTTGTGAGGAGCCGTTAGATGCCGTCAAATGCCTACCAGAATTCGCGGGGACACAGGAATCATAGGTCTCTTGGAGACAAGCGGCCGTTGCCGCATATCGCGTATTACGTCGGTACGATGGCAGCTCACGCCATTACCAGGCTGTCATCATAATCAGAGGTAAAGTCAGGGGTCCCGCCGATGCGGTACCATCCTTTTTTGGCACGGAATTGAATTTCGACGCGATAATAGGTCGCCTCGATTTCACATACAGTGACAAACAGCCGATGCATGTCATGGAGCAGGAATTAGGAGCCCTAAGGCAAGGGGGGCTAAACTTATTGCAGTATTATGACGAGATAGAGAAAAAATTCATCTTGTTAACCAATTAAGTGAACATTTCCTATGATAAAGAAATGAAAAAAATTCTGTGTGGAAAATTCCGCGACGATGCGTTGCGTGTGTTCATATCAGGCCTTAGGTGAAACCTGACAGATGTGCTCTTCGCAGCAAAGCCAAAAGACTTGCCGTCGGCCTTGGCACTAGCACAAGAGGTGAAGTCCAATCGCGAAAGATACGCCTTTGCGGCTACTTTTGCAAAAAACCCAGAAGATAAGGAGCGTAGACTGAGCGAAAAAATGCAAGGTCGTCAACAAGAAAAGACTTTTCAGTCGTCAATTGCTCAAGTTCTTCGCGAAAAGAATCCGCACTTCAAGAGACAACACAAGGTTCATTTTCACGCTGATCAGCAAAGTTACAGATATCAAAACAACTCTAAGCCAGAGCCTATGGAGGTCGATCCCTACCTCAATAAATTATGCCCTACCAGAATAGGAGACCTACTACTTCCTAACGGACGAGTGTCCCGAGGAAACAGCAATGGCTGAAGCATATTGCCTATAGCAAAGGAAAGGAGAAAGAGACGTACGACCATACTGCTTCCGACGTGGCAAGGGAAATAGACGGTGACGCCATTTGTGACTATGATTCAGATGTCGTTAATTTTGTAGGGGAAAGTCCCTGATACCTCTCGTAAGACGAAGAGTAGCGGAGATGGAGAAGACACCGGTGCGTCCAAAAGCTTTATCCGGCCTTACAAGGTATTGCGAAGTGTCAAGTACTTCACAACGCTGTCCTTAAAGTCCGGCTGTCATCAGATAATTCTCACGGAAAAAGGCCACAAAAAAAAATCTTTCTCAGTAAACGGGAGAAAATATTAATTTAAAGACTCCCTTTTGGACTAAAAAATGCAGCCAGCATTTTCCAAAGAACTATTGACGATATCTTGCGAGAGCAAATCGGCGAGTTCTGCTATGTTTACGTCGATGATGTCATAATTTTCTCGGTAGACGAAAACTCTCACATCGAGGACGTAGACTGGGTTCTAAAGAGTCTATAGGATGCAAACATGAGAGTCTAAGCACAGAAATCACGTTTTTAAAAAAAAGTGTAAATTTCCTCGGGTGTATTGACACCGGTTACGGGGCTACAACAGACCCAGAAAAGCGAAAGGCAGTAAAGGAATTCCCTTAGCCAAAGAATGTGTATGAGGTAAGATAATTTTTAGGTCTAGAAAACTACTACAGATGCTTCACAAAAGACTTTGCGGCGATAACCAGACCTATTTCCGAAATCCTAAAAGGGGAAAATGGAAGTGTATCTAGGCACAGATCCAGAAATATCCCAGTGCAGTTTTTTAAAACATAATCATTACAATGATCTCGAGGACATTGAAGGACAGGGGGTCGCCTTCGCCACCAATGAAAGAGAACTATTGGCGATTACCTTAACCTTTGCAGTGTCGGATTCGAACCCCAATGCAAAGACTAAAAGGTGGAAAGCGCGAATCGACGAATCGCAATACATTGCGATTTACACACACTTGCGATGATCCAAGACAATTTGGTCGTGCGTTCCCGGCCACAAAGTTCTGGCACTGCAAAAATAGGGTGACAGATATGGTTCCGGTCGACGAGAGGAGTGAAATACCTGAAATACTACGTGAAGCAAGTACTACTACGAGTACTACTTCCCTAAAAAGGCTAAAATGGCAAACAAAATAGTAACCAATTGCAAAACATGCGCCAGGGCCAAGTATGATAGAAGCCCGAGTAAACACGAGATAGACGAGACACCAGTCCCCTCTCATGTGGGAGAATAGTTACAAATTGACATTTTCTCCACAGATAGAAAGTATTTCCTCACCTGCATAGATAAGTTCCCCAAATTTGCTGCAATCGAAGACTTGAAGCCAGACTGCAGCTGATGAATTTCTTCCCAAAGGCGAAGACAATTTATTGCGGCAACGAACCCTCGTTAAACTCACATACAATTTCGATCATGCCGACCGACCACTTTGGTGTTGGTATTTCAAACGCGCCACCCCTGCACAGTGTCTCGAATGGTCAAGTAGAGCGCTTCCATACCACTCTTTTAGAGCTAGCCAGATACCGTGGAGTTGATCTTACTAGCCTCCACCGAGTATAACAAGTCAATCCACTCTGTCATTGGTAAAAGGCCGAAGGACGTTAAGCAAACGCAAACGGAGGACACACCAACAGATATCCCAGACAGGATCAGAAGCGCGCAGGTTGCGCACAGGGCCAGGAAAACTGCATCTCGGCACAACAAGGCTTTTGAAGGCGACAATGTCCTGGTAAAATCAAACCGAAGACTCGGTAAAAAACTAACGCCGTTGTGTGAGGAGAGAACCGTTGAAACGGATCTCGGGACCACGGTCCTTATTAAGGGGAGGGTGGTCCACAAAGACAAACTTAAATAACACTGTTAACAGATTAGACGCCAGAAGTGTAACTGTTTAAATTGATTTTTATTTGTCTTCACCGAACATTCAATATAAATTAGTACGATCAATCTCGATGCGCTCTGGTTGCGTTGGTAGCAAAAATGTGACTGACTGTATCTGGGTATATTACTTCAAGAATAGGCTGAATTAAATCGTGAATAGTGATCGTAAATGGTGATGAATGGAAAAGTACTGACCAAGGCAATGCATTTGGCAAAGCTCTTGCACGTACATACAAATTAAGCTGCGCTTCATGCGCGTGTATGTGTAAATAGATAACACAAGCGAGCAAGAGATAAAGTTTACGAGAATAAATGTACAGGGTGTCTGGTTCCCCAACATACCGCCCCCCTGAACGGCTATTCAGCAAAAGGGCAAGATCGCCAATTTGGTAATTGGCCGCTTGAAGACTCCTTGGGCGGTTTTTGTCCGGCGTGTATCTCCTGGATACGTCCTAGAATCCATTTTGATGGAGGTAGATTTGGTTCCTTGAGCACTACCAGTGTGTCGAGCTTCAAATTATCGTCTTCCAGTTGCCATTTGGTGCGCTCGGGCAGAGAGGTGTGGTACTCCAAAGCCAGCGTTTCCAAAAGCCTTGGACCATTGCTTGTAGTTGAGTACATCGTTCCAAGCGGTTGATGGGGACATCTAGACGGGATGGCTCCGGTGAGGCAGTATAGGGAGCGCCAGTCAAAAAATGGGACGAAGTAAGCGGATCCAAAGTAGAATCCCCTGATGAGCAAAGACGACGAGAGTTAAGTAAGGCTTCCATCTGTATTAAAACTGTGGACAATTCCTCGAAGGTAAGGGCTGACGATCCGGTTATTCTTTTCATATGTAGCTTGAGGGACCGAAATCCGGCTTCCCATATTCCCCCGAAATGTGGGGCAGAAGGCGGTATGAAGTGCCACAGGATTCCTCCGTTGGCGAAGAAGTTTGCTAAATTCTCATCCTTGCCTTGCTCCATGGCTAGGAGCCTCATTTCGTCGAGCACTCGTTTGCTGCCATGAAAGGTGGTTGCGCTGTCTGAGTAGAGATCAGTTGGTTTGGATCGCCGAGCAATGAATCGTTGGAAAGCCGCAATATAGGTTTTGGTTGTTAGATCGGTGACTGCTTCGATGTGGAGCGCCTTAGTTGTTAGACAAACGAATATTGTGAACCTTTCCGATCATTGGTGTGCGCCCAGTTGAACATTTAATTGAAATTGGCCCGGCATAATCCAAGCCGGTATGTTGAAAGCAGCGGCTGGTTTGAACCCGAGGTTAAGGTAGCTCTCCCATTATCTGGCTACTTGTGCTCTAGCGTTCGAGGAAACAGCGTTTACATTGAAAGACAGTCTTTCGGACGATATTTCGTGCACCCAAGATCCAGTTCTTTTGTCGAAGATTTGTGAACGTGGCGTCCACTCCAGTGTGAAGATTCGTCACATGAGAATGTCGTACCAGGAGCTCGGCGACTTGAGAACTCTTTGGAATTAGAACCGGGTGCTTGGCTGAGGAACTTGTGAGATGGTTCCAAAGTCGCCTAGCTGGGGCAACCGAGCGGGTCGCAGGTTGCAGATAGCGGACGACCTCTCTCGAGGCCAACTGTGAATAAGCTGGTGGGAGAAGTCAAAAACGGAATCGTGGACGGAAACCCCAGTAAATAAACAGTCCCGGACAGCCAGCGGGTATTTTGCAACGAAGCAATGCCGACGATGCGAGTTGTTCAGCCGCATCTAATTAGTTGCTTTACACAAACCCACTCCCAACACAACACCTACCCATCTCCCCTCCCAAACAACATCTCACTCCGGGCCGGACTACGGTGTAATACGGACTGTGCCAAGAGTCAGCCTGGCTGGGGGCCCAGATCAAAAATTACCCAGTCTCAAACGGTGTGCTCAGGGACATGGCGACCCCCTGTTCTAACTATCGCCTTACCCGGGCATCGCGGATCTCTGCCCGGGCGGACCTATCTTCTTCTCCGCAACTCGTGGGACCAAATTATGGAACATATCAAGAAAACAAACAACACAACACAAAACACAGAGACGGGTACTCTCAAAAAACCCATGGATAAGCTGAACACTGGTTCCACCATCCATACCAGCACGGTCCAGAAAGGGCCGCATCCCAAACTGGGGATGATGGGTGGCAGAAAGCCAGCCGCAAACGCCTCCGCCACGTGCGAATCTGCACCGAAAGCAGCGGTAGGCACTGCCAAGGCGCTTGGGCCACCCGCTGGAGCTAACAAATGTACATACGCAGAAAGGCGGACTGCCGCCCAGACTCTGAGCTCACACACTAGGAGCACCGTTGACACACCTTTGCTTGAATGGCTAAAAAAGCTAGAGTGGGCAAGGAAGATGCTTCCTAACTACGGGCAGGACAAGCGATCCCTCGAACTACCCGGGCCCTCGGCGAAGAGATCTAAGATCCAGCCATCGGTCTCTTTCGCCGAAATCACGAAGAACCGTGTACTACTCGGCCTTATTGGCAGGGGAAATCCGGAGGGGCAGGATCCCCAGGAACAAGTGGAAGGCAGTGGAGTCCCACCTTTCCCTCATTTGCCTGCGCATGGTACGGGAGAAGCCAGGCACCTCGCCCTGCTGCATGGACGCTGGCTGGTACCAGGGCAGCGTCAAGGTGGTGGCCTGCGACAGTCAGCGGTCGGCTGACATGTATACACAGGCGACGAGCAAGCTCGGCGAGGTATACGAAGGGGCGAACATTTCTGCGCTTGACTGGTGCGATGTCCCCAGTAGACCCCGAGCGAGGATCTGGCTTCCAGCACCGATCAAGGCGCCGGAGGACATCCTCTTCATGTTGCAAGAATGCAACCCGTACCTCCCCACGAAGGACTGGAAAGTCATCAAGGTAGAGGAGCATGAAGGGGACGTCAACCAGGCGGTGTTGGTTCTGAACAAGGAGTCAGTTGCTCCGATCGAGACTGCTCGAGGAGTGCTGAACTTCGGGTTCAGTGCGATACACATCAAGTTGTATAAGGGCGACTCCAACGCCGCTAGAATCTCTGCCGGCAACCCAGCCGAGCAGGTGCTTGCTGAGGAGTTGGAGGCACCTGGTGGGCCGGAGGACGGCTACTCTACCGATTCGTCGCTAAGCAGAGAGATGCGAGCGCTCGGACCGGCCACCGAGGACGTAGACCTCAGCGACACAGAGGAGGGCGACGTCACTGTGGTGGAGGTTGAAGCTGTAGATGTCACTAAGACTTCTACAAATAAACCTTCACCACAGTAAAGCAGCGTCTGCTGCACTTCTGCTTCGCCTGACCGAAGGCGGAGCCGACCTAGTCCTTGTACAGGAACCTTGGGTAGTAGGTTGCTGGACTAGGAACAAAGGAATACAAGCTTATGCTTGACCCCAAAGATGGTAAAATTCGAACCTGCATATTAGCCAAAAGGCATCTTAGTATATTTCTACTTCGCAATTACAGCAACGGAGACAGTACCGTAGTAAGCCTGGAGATGCAAAGTGGCTCTATAAGGGTTCTATCGGCCTACTTGGCCTTTGAAAAAAAAACCCCTTAGATGCGCTGGTCATAGGACTGGCAGAGGAATGCGAAAAGCTGAAGAACGGTTTGGTAACAGGCTGTGACGCCAATGCCCATCACACCCAGTGGGGTTGCCCAAACAACAACGATAGAGGTGAGTCTCATTTTGATTTTATTCTAAATTCGAACCTATTCTTATGCAATAGGGGCGATGTCCCTACATTCATAACAAAAGCTTGCCAAACGATCATAGATCTAACTTTGGATCGTAGGCGCAGTCAAAAACTGGGCACTGGGACGAGCACTCCTTTTCGGACCATAGATTCATAGAAAGGAAAAGGAAAAAACCCCCCTGGTGGACCCAACAACTATCAATCCTCAGAACCAACTGCAGATGCCTGTTTAACAGAGCAAAGGCGGGAAATGAGGACACTAATTGGCTGAACTACAAGTATGAACTACCCTCCTACAAAAAGGCCATTAGAAAAGCAGAACGAACGGCATGGCAGACCTTCTGCTCTGACATAGAAAAAACAACTGATGCCGCAAGGCTCAGGAAAATACTCTCTAAGACAGCCGCGCCTTTGGGCTTTCTTCAAAAAGCAAATGAATTATGGTCAGACTCCAGTAAAGAGTCCTTGGACCTGCTCCTAGACGCTCACTTCCCGGGGAGCCAACATGCAGGTCATCCTCCTGAAAGAGGAGCAGGAGAGGGCATCGAATTAGATCCACTCCTATCAGACCGCAACATGAAATGGTCCATTCATAGTTTCAAACCATACAAATCGCCGGGACCGGACGGGATAACTCCGGCTCACATCCAACAAGCAGGACAAATAGCCATAAACTGGTTGAAAAAAATCTTCCCATCCATCCTGGCGGTAGGAGAACTACCAACAGCATGGCAAGAAACAAAGGTGGTTTTCATTCCCAAGGCAGGAAGGCCACTCACACCACAGCAAAGGATTTTAGGCCAATAAGCCTAACATCATTCCTGATTAAGAGCTTTGAAAGAATGATAAGCCTACACATAAGGGCCACCCAAGACCCAACACAAATATCAGAAGCACAGCACGCTTACACCAAAGGTAAGTCAACCGAATCGGCGCTACACTTGGTGGTAAGCAGCATCGAGAAATCACTCAGCATCAAGGAATACACACTGATCGCCTTCCTGGATATAGAGGGAGCCTTCAATAAAGTGCTCCCCACTGCTATAACAGAATCTCTCACAGAACTAGGGGATGGTGAGGCTAATCCATAAATTGCTGATAAGCAGAATGGTCACAGCCACACTAGGAACCTCAACCCAAACTAGACTAGTGAACAGAGGCACCCCGCAAGGAGGTGTACTATTACCCGTTTTGTGGAATATCGCAGTAAATAAACTACTGCGGATTCTGGAAGGAGGAGGTTGTAAGGTCGTGGCATACGCAGACGACGTCGCCATTATCTTTAATGGAAAATATCCACAAACACTTTGCGATCTTATGACCGCTAAATTTAAAATACTATCGGAATGGACGATAGCGAACGGACTCGGGGTAAGTCCCTCGAAAACGGAACTTGTTCTATTTACAAATAGGTACAAAATTCCACAACTTAACCCAACCATTGTAAACAATTATAATCTCTCTTTTAGCGATCACGCCCGGTACTTGGGGTTAGTACTAGATAAGCGCCTCAAATGGAGCTTAAACAACCAAGAGAGAACCAAAAAAGCGACCATTGCACTTTACTCCTGTTAAAAAGCAATTGGGCTAAGATGGAGCATGTCCCCTAGAATAGTCAACTGGATATACACAGCGGTAGTCAAGTCAATCCTACTGTACGGAGTGGCTCTGTGGTGGACCGCCTTGCACAAACAATGCATACTGACTCCTCTAAACAAAGTACAGCGAATGGCGGCTTTGTGTATTAGTGGAGCCCCTTGAACCGCCCCGAATGAAGCGCTGAATGCGATCTTGAACCTCCCTAGCCTGGACTTAGCAGGCATTGAATGGGCGAAATCGGCAGCTCTTCGACTGAGGGACACAGGGCAGTAAAAAGCCCAATTTTATGGCCATGCTAAAATTCTCCTGCATGATAAATCGATTCCGAAGATCAAGGCTCTATCCAAATCCATCGAATATAGTCACACACCCTTTGAGGCCCTGATTCCTGATAGAGAGGAATGGACGCAATCTGTTTCTATACAGATGGCTCCAAATTAGAAGGACACGTGGGCGGAGGTGTATACTCCGAACAATTAGATATCAGGATATCAGATATCATTCAGGCTCCCGAACCACTGTAGCGTCTTTTAGGCGGAGGTCCACGCTATAAAAGAAGCACTAACCTGTTTAGGGAACTTTAGCCTCCAGAGAGGACACCTAAACATATACAGTGACAGCCAAGCGGCTATTAAATCGATCTACTCGACAAACACCAACTCCCGTACAATAGCAGACTGTCGCAGATCTCTCCACGAGATGGCAAATCAGTTTACTATCAGCCTAATATGGGTTCCGGGTCTCCGGGACATCGTAGGTAACTGCATAGCGGACGAATTAGCCAGGCAGGGCACCACCAAGCCTCTCTTCCCAGGAGAGGAGAATGTCGGTATGCTCATGGCTACTTGCAAGCTAAATACAAAAAACTACTTCAACACACTAGCCAACACCCATTGGCAAAACGCACCACAGTGTCGTATCTCTCACCAGACATGGCCTGTGATAAACAACAAAAAAACCTCGGAGTTATTCAAACTCAGCTGCATAGAGCATGCGGGAGAAGTGGAAACGGTAGAACACCTTCTCTGCTTCTGCCCAGCCCTATGCAGACTCAGACTGAAACACTTAGGAAGCCCTTTCATGGACGATCTTACCGAAATATCGGAGATTAATCTCAAAAACATAAGTGCCTTTATTAAATCTTCCGGATGGAAGACATGCTGATCAGCTTAACACAGGCTGAAACTACTAGAAACGGGACCCTAGAGAAGGAAAAAACGAGATCATGCGGTATCACAATGGACCCATTGAGGTCTAAGTGTGTCGGACTATAGTCCGACAGCCGCCCTAACCTAACCTATCCTAACCTAGAAGCGGGTGCTTGGCGTTGTAGTTAAGGGTCTTCCTCTCGATTCGCCCGCCAACTCGCATTAATCCGTCCTTGTCAAGAAATGGAGAAAACCGGATCAGCTGCGATTTTGCATGAAGCTGGCGTCCGTTTTTCAGCTGCGTTTACTCTCTTTGAGAGGCCATTTGTTGGATGTGACGGAGAAGTTGGTCTCGAGGTGCCTGAAGTTCCGTTGAAGTAAGGTATTCAGAATAAGAACTGTGCTGCAAGCGAAGACGATAAATAAAGCGATAAAAATAGCTTGTTACCCTTATGAGCCGAGTCCAGGAGGAGATCTTGTTGATGAGCCACTCGTCGATACTTTCGTAAGTAAAACTATGTAGAGTTGTAGGCTTGGCTGGACGTTCCTCTGCTCTGACCTCCAAATTTGTATCAACTCGGAACTTGCTAGTAGACAGAGGCCATTCGTATTGTGGCAAGGCCATTCAGGATGGGCCTTTCCACCAAAGTTCGTGGTCAAGAAGCTTAGATGGGTGAAGTCCCCCAGTATTATCATCGGAGCGGACATGGCTCTAGCAGCTACGTGGGTATTCGCTCAGTATCTCAGCCGTTCTGTTGCAGACGTACGAGGGTGGTCCGATAAGTACTTACCCTCCAAAAGAAAAACGAGAATTTTGGGAAAGTGGCGATTTATTTCTCAACATAATCTCCTTTTAGCTTGATACACTTTACCCAGCGATGCTCCAACTTCTTTAACCCGTCTGAAAAATACGTTTTCTCGAGGTCTGCAAAATAGGCCTCTGTGGCGGCGGCGACCTCCTTATTCGACGCAAATTTCTGTCCAGCGAGTAATTTTTTCAAGTTTGGAAACAAAAATAAGTCACACGGTGCCAAATCTGGAGAATATGGTGGATGGGGTAGCAGTTCGTAGCCCAATTCGACCAATTTGGCCTTGGCGAGGGCGGAAGTGTGAGCCGGTGCGTTGTCATGATGGAAGAGCACTTTATTCTTCACCAAATGGGGCCGTATTTTCTGCAATTCGGCGTCGAATCGGCCCAATAATTCGGCATAGTACAGCCATGTGACCGTTTTGCCCTTCTCCAGGTAGTCGATGTAGATCACACCTTGTGAATCCCAAAAATCGGTGGCCATCACCTTTCAGGCCGATGGGACAGTCCTCGCCATCTTCGGAGCAGGTTCGCCGGGTGAAGTCCACTGTTTCGACTGTTCCTTGGTCTCTGGTGTATACCAGTGGATCCGCAGAAACTCCTTCGGATTGCGCTTAAACAGCGTCAAACACTGCTCTGAAGTGGTCTCGCGGTTGCGCAAACGCGGCACCCATCGCGCCGACAGCTTTCTCATGCCCAAAATTTCATGCAGGATATGACCCAAGCGGTCTTTTGACATGCCTACTGTCTCAGCTATCTCGCGTATCTTCAATCGGCACTCTGCCAATACTAGATCGTGGATTTTTGTCACGTTATCCTACGTGGTAGCCGTTTTCGTGTGGCACCTGGGCGTGGCTCATCAAAAACCGACGTGCGACCACGTTAAAACTCGTTAAAGCAATTTTTGACGGTCGCCATTTCGCTGCGCCATTTCCTTTCCAAAAACCAGAATCGAATCACAGACCGATATTGCTCTTTCTCCATTTTTCTAAAATCCGCGGACACGTCCGATTCCACACGCAGTCACAACAAAACTACGAGTCCGATTCGGCCAATTTTCGACAGTAGCCGTCTACGAGAATGTACTACACGATATTAAATTTCTCTTGCGATAGTGACGGCATCGGGCGGTGAGGCTAAGTGCTTATCGGACTGCCCTCGTATGTGTTCCAATTCCGTGGTGGTGCGAACAGCCAGTGGAGCACGATCTCCGAATCTGTCCAGAATAGTTAACGACGCTCTAACAATAGTGAGCAGCCGCGTCAGGAGTAGGGCAGCGTAAAATTCCAGGCGTGGAACTGAGATTGATTTGATTGGAGCCACACGTGTTTCGACGGCAACGAGATTTATGTGGAATTTCCCATCCGGTGCTACTCGACTATAAACAACAGCACCGTACGCGTCTGCGACTTCGTGTAGTTGGATGTGTTACTAGGGTGCAGCAATATACCGAGGTACTTGGCATTGTGTTAGGGACGATAAATCCTCTACTAATGCCCTCCGGCGTGCATTCAGGGCTTCAGGAATAGGTTCGTCCCAGTGTATTACAGCGTTCCAACATTCTTGGAAGATGAGCTTGAGAAGCACGGTGGTAGGCGCTGCAATTCCGAGTGGGTCATAGATTTTGGAAAGTTGCGATAATAGTTCTCGTTTCGTGGGGACAATGCTGAGATCGAATTCTGTAGGTTTGACGAACATTACAACACGACCTGGATTCCATTGAATTCCAAGGACCTTGACGGGCGATTCCATGAGTGAACCTTTGCTGAGCTGTACTGGGTTATAACATCGATCCTCTTCAGGTAATGATTGCAGAAGGTTCCAGCAGTTAGAGCTCCATTTCCGTAGTTTGAACTTCGCTTTTCCTAAAAGTCCAATCAGCTCCGTCTTTAACACCACAAGATCTTCTACCAAATCGCATCCAGTTGGGATATCGTCCACATAAGCATCTTATTTATTTATTTATTTATTTATTTATTTATTTCGCCAACTGGCTACTTACTAAATCTTGTGATATTATCTTGTGATAATGCTTGTGATGCGGCCGGGTACTCGAAGCGATGATCGTCAGCTAGTTGCTTCAAAACTCGAACGGCCAGAAATGGAGAGGGTGCTAAGCCGTACGTGACTGTTAACAGCCGAAAATGAAGCATAGGTTCATTCTCATTTGAAAATTTGTGTGACGCCTGGAAACTTGAATCCCCCTAAACATCTTTTCAATATCTGCACATAGAACATACCGGTGCTGCCGGAATCGTAGGCAAACCCCGAGCAAGTCCCGCTGAATCGATGGCCCAATATGAAGTCTGTCGTTTAAGGAAATTCCAGAAGTGTCTTTCCCAGATCCATCGAAGACCACACGACATTTGGTCTTCAGGCTATCCTGTTAATGACAGCGTGGTGCGGTAGATAAACGCAAGTATCAGGGTCGTCCATTACTTGGGCTGATGTCAGTTGTTCCATATGACCGCGTTGCAAGTAGTCATCTCCAATGAGACTAGGCGGTTGGTGGCTTGGGGAAGAGTTGAGTCGATAGGCGGAGCTCCATCCTTGAAGGGATACTCGACGATATAGACCCCGTCTTCGGAGCGCGTGTGAGTGTTTGCAAAATGACTCTCTGTGGGATCACTGGAGTCCAAGAGAGACTGGTTAGGTTGCACATTGTCCATTTCCATAAACGATCGAACCATCATGTCAAGATCCGCGTGATGGGTCACGGCCGGAGTGATGTGGTCGTCGCAGGTAGTGTATGAGCCTGCAAAAATCCAACCAAAAATTGTTTTGAGAGCGATGGGATAGTTCTTACCAAAATATTTTTTTCTCCGGTATATAGAGACCATAGTTGATCAGATCCAACTATGACATCTATAGATCCGGTGGTGCAGAACGCGGGATCCAAGCGCCGTCGACGTCTGCGAGAATGGTTGGCAATAGGAATATTTTCCAGGAATATTTTCCAGGGTATGATGAGTGTAACTGTTCCCCACAGGATGAACGCTGCCTGATGGTGTATCTTCGTGAGGGCGAAGTTGATTGTTTGTGCTGAAAGATCTAGCTCGGGATGTTGAGGGCAGATTGCCGGTATTTACGCTAGGCGACTTATTGTGCTCTCCAGTTCGATAAGGCTGCGGCGTGTCGTGGACCAATGTATGATGTTTGCGGCGGCAGACCCGGCATGTGTGTTTCGATGTGCAATTTCCGACCATGAGTGAAGCGCTGAGGCAGTAAAACAGAGCTTTCTGGTTTTCAGGAATTCTCGGCGAGCTGCGATGTCCAACGATAGAAATTGGTCACACCTGTACAGTTGATGAGTCTGTTGGCAATATATACACTTGTTTTCGTCGCGTCTCTGGTGGGCGTCAGCATGGTGAGTAGCAGCAGATCGTCAAGCTTGAGGCGCGCAAGAGAGTTGGCAGGCTTCAAAGGTGTCGCAGTGAGATGTGAGAAAAGTTTGAAATAGGTCGATGGTCACACTGGGATTTTCACATTCTGCGCACTGGGCCCATGATTGCCGAGATTCAGGATCTCACTTTGATAATAATATAAAAACTAACCTGGGATCTCGTTCATCGCACTGAAGTGCTCTTAACCCACGAATAACTTCATCTGCCCCGTCAACCAATTTACGCACAGTGCTGATGCTACTGGTTATGGCACTAGATAGCGTTAAAAAACTGTTCAGAAATGATCGGATAATAAGCGGTTTTTTGTGGTACCGCTTTTCCACCTTGTCCTAGGCTTCACTGTAATTTTCTTTAGTCACGGGAATATGTTTCACTAATGCGATCGCCTCGCCAGACAGGTAAGATTTCAAATAGTAAAGTCTTTGGCAATCAGTGAAATTCGTATTTGATGCGATCGATGCCGTAAACATGTCCGAAAAATATTTCCAATCCTCATAATTTCCTGAAAAGGTTGGGAGCTTGATTCGCTTGAGCTGAAAGTCCACATGGCCTCTGCAAGTAGTGTTGAATGATTGATCGGAAACAAGAAGAGTATTGTTAGCGACTTCATCCTTTAAATCTTCAAGCGTATTACTGAGAATAGCGTATGTAGTGTAGTGTTTTTCCTCGTATATATCAACGTCTTCAGCAGGGTCTTCCCAACACTCTTTAGACTCATACGCGTACAAATCCTTTGTGAAAAACCGCAAGTAGTTGTCCTGTAGCTGGGCCAATCGCTCGACTAATGTCGGGATTGACTAAATATCTTCCACAAATTTCGTGGCATAGTTAAAAGTCCCGCTGTTGAATCACACTCCGCATGACGATTGAGGTTAGAGGATCGTTCTATACGATGCAGAAAACTATAGATCACAAGTACTAATTATACCCGTTACTCGTAGAGTAAAAGGGTATACTAGATTCGTCAAAAAGTATGTAACAGGCAGAAGGAAGCGTTTCCGACCCAATAAGGTATATATATTCTTGATCAGGATCACTAGCCGAGTCGATCTAGCCATATCCGTCTCTCCGTCTGTCCGTCTGTCTGTCCGGATGAACGCTGAGATCTCGGAAACTATAAGAGTTAGGCTATTGAGAGTTGGCGTGCAGATTCCTGAGCTTCTTACGCAGCGCAAGTTTGTTTCAGCAGAGTGCCACGCCCACTCTAACGGCCACAAGCCGCCCAAAACTGTGGCTCCTACATTTTTGACGCTAGAATAAAAATGTTAACTGAAATGTATTGTTCTCATCAATACCTATCGATTGACCCAAAAAAGTTGCCACGCCCACTTTAACGCCCACAAGCCGCCCAACCCTGTGACGCCCGCAATTTGTATGCTAGATACAAAATTTTAACTGAAATGTGTTGGTCTCGTCAATACCTATCGATTGATCCAAAATTTGCCACGCCCACTCTAATGCGCATAACGCTTAAATCTGTCTACTGTGGAACGGGTATCTGATAGTCGAGGTACTCGAATATAGAGTTCTTCCTTGTTTTAATTAAAATGTCCCGAAAACAAACGCGTTCCTGGCTATCCGCGATCGAAGGACCAGTAATTTTATGTTAACAAATTAGACGCCAGAAGTGAAACTGTTTAAATTGATTTTTATTTGTCTTCACCGAACATCAATATAATTTAGTACGATCAATCTCGATGCGCTCTGGTTGCGTTGGTAGCAAAAATGTGACTGACTGTATCTGGGTATATTACTACAAGAATAGGCTGAATTAAATCGTAAACACGTTACCGTAAGAGATGAATGGAAAAGGCAATGCCAAGGCAATGCATTTGGCAAAGCCCTTGCACGTACATACAAATTAAGCTGCGCTTCATGCGCGTGTATGTGTAAATAGATAACACAAGCGAGCAGGAGATAAAGTTTACGAGAATAAATGTACAGGATGTCTGGTTCCCCAACAAACACCATTAGGCTATAAGCCTTTGATAGGTTTTAGCCACTTGGCATTAGTTATAAGCTCAAGTTATTTTAAGCGATTCCTTCTGGTGGTCTGAAGCCTCATCATAAGCACAATCTAAAAAGAATTCAAATTTGCAGGTTCGAACTGATAGTTCTCCTTTCACTAATATTGGCGTCGGCGCACATCACTGACTTTTCTCAAGCCAAATACATTCCTGTTGTGGAATTCCCATACTTCCTAGTATGGGAAGAGTTCACATATACTTGTATATTCATTGCAAGTTCTGTGGCATCTTTCTACTGTTCCTAATGTCTGAAGGTGGTGTACTCTGGACATGATATTGTCAATTTTCAGGTTTATACATAGTTTTTGTTTCAGTTTCCAGACCGAACTTTAAATTAAAAGATTCAAACATTTCTTTAGCTACAGTATTTTTGCTTTTGATTGCTATTGGAACAGCCAATTAGTTTCCGCTGTCTGATTTGGTAAAGGGCCCATATCCGTGTCGAATGCACAAATTGGTGTTTCGGTAATAGTTAGGGTTGTTTTTGTATGTGTAGTTACTTTTGATTTTTGGCATTTGGGAAATTTCCTTATGTGTTCTTTTATTTTTCTTGACATATTTTTGCACAAATAATGTCTTGCGACCTTGTCAATGGTTTTTGTAATGCCTGTGTGTCCTCCTTCTTCTGAAACATCATGGATTTTACAAAATATCAATTGAAACACTGTTAAAGATATTTTCCCACGGTTTTTTGTAATGTCTTTTAATTGATCGATGGTTGTTCTTGATGGTACATCGGCTAAATAGTTGTCTTTAGCCTCATTCTAGTTAACTTTGATCTGAAGTTTACCTTTGAAAATTAGTAAGTTAGTCGACTGTGATCTAAATTGATTTATTGTCTTATGAATAGCTGTCAATTCTGGTTCTGTTGTGGATTCTTTACTTTGACCACTTGTAAATCTGCTTCTGAAACGTAAAGTCCTCCATGGCTTTGACTTAAAACCGCTCCATAAGTTGGCATCTGTGCTTATGCAATATTCATTGAAATCAGGGCATTACAAAGAGGATGCATTTATTAATTTTTTTAAAGGTAATCGAAAGCATACTGGCCATCTGTTGTTCTTTCGAATCCTACATTGTTTTAACATAATCTTGTTAAGTGGCGAAATATTTTATAAATCGTATATAATAGTTACAGAATGCAACGAATCTTCTAGCGCTGTCTACGTCCGTAGGAACTGGGTATTTCTTAACAGCTTCATACCTGGAGTCATCAGAAAATATACCTATATCGATGCACTTATGTCCAATAAAACTAACTTCGCTCATAAAAAATTAACACTTTTTAAGATGCAACGTAAGGTTTTTTTTTGCATAGATCAAAAACGTTTGTTAGATTTTTAGGCATATGATTTTCAGACCAGCCTATGACAATAGGGTCATCCATGCACACAGTGCACACACAGCTTCTATCGTACCGAAAGTGTCTGCATGTTCAGCAGTTAATCCGTGATCTAAATATGGCGCTTCTGCAGTTATTCCTTTCTGGTGTAAATTGGCAATTTTGGCTTTGATTACATCGGATGATTCACCAACTATAATCGCCTGTAATATATTTGTTATGGCCAACATTTTAGCTTTTATCGTTTCCGAGATCTCAGCGTTCATAAAGACAGACGGACATAGCTAGATCGACTCGGCTCAACGTTTTTCATATTTTTTAAAACTTCGATGTTTTTTTTAGACTATCGATGTTTCAAGGGCCATCACTGTTCAAAGAAGAAGAAGGACGAAAGCACGCTAAAGGCTTGTAATTTGTTACCAAGCTTGTCACGCTTAGAAGACGACTTTCAAAATATTTTTACCAAATTGGCTCGATAACAGTTCACAGCAGCATCGATAGCGCTTACAACACAAAATCCAGCTGAGTCTTCGAGCTATTTTACAATGCTGCAAGAAAACCGCTACAACTCGTTCTCAGACAGCATATAGAAAGCACAAATGAGCGCGAAGCATGTGATCCTTAAAAATAATTAAATGTTTTGTTATTTATTTTTAATACCAACTCCATTGAGATTTTAAAATTTTATTTTATAGTATAATAATTTTGGAAAACATCGATGATATCATCGATGTGATATATATACTTTATGAGGTCCTTCTAGCTGTTAAATATTTTCCGACGAATCTAGTAGACCCTTTTACTCTACTTATATATAAGGGCCTAGTTCCGTCGCGGAAGTAGCAAAACACCGGAACGTTGTTTCCTCGCCCTGTTTTTGCTGGTTTTGTTGTTGCTGTCGTCATGCCTACGAGAAATATTGGAGATCTAAACGCTGATACAAAAAAATTTAACACTCACTTACGCACTCGGCACAACGGAACAAATCGCAGGCTGCATCATCATCCAAGTACTGCTTTAAAAGCTGGATCCGGCAGGTCAGACAAAATGGAAAAGCCGTCTGGAGGACCTTGCCTTCGTTAATTAAATTTTCTGGAGCAGCGGTGCAAACTATGCGCCGGGCAATGCGCAAAGGTCTTTTACCCAACGCTTCCAAAATTTATCAGCAAATGATTGCGTTTGATGCCATCGCAGTCTTAGATCGCTCGATGATCCTAATAGCAAGTGATTTGGGGTAAGCGCTTCATCGTCTGCTGAATCTATGGAAACAAAGGTAAATGGTCTGGAGTTAATGATGATTTCAGCTTCCATGAGAGCTGTGCGGAGTGTTTCATCATTAAAATTATTCGCCTGACATATTGATTTTAGTACTGTTTTTACTAAACGAACTAGTCGCCCCCACGCTCCTCCCATGAAGCTGCACCCCACATGGGTTGAAACGCCACTTTATAGCTTCGTAATGTATTGTAATTTCATTAAAGTCAATTTTCCTGAGCTCTTCCTGTACTTGGTTCACTATGGCTTTGAAGTTGGTTCCGTTGTTGGAGAAAATTTGTTTCAGAGTTCTACGGAGCGCCATACAATTTTTGAGACACATTATGCATGAGCTTACGTCGAGTTAACATTCTACTTCTACGTGTACGTAAGTGTAAGGCACGTAATAGGACTTCCAGAGTTTTTCCTTGTGTCTGCCAACGTTCATTAGTATAAGGCCAAAATAGTTCACCCCAGTATAGGTGAAGGGTCTTTCAAAACATGCGAGTCTGGTTGCTGGTATCTGTGCTATTTGGGGAACTTGTGGCGACAATTTAGCATTTTTAGCACGCCTTACGAACAGTTCTGTACAAGACACGTTGACGTGCTATGTAGAATTGGCTTCGAGTTGATTGTCGTCCCGTGAGGCATATGGTGAGATCTCTCATGGAAATTCTTCGTGACTAAGAAGGCGATCTTTCAGTTCTTTGGCAATACGATGGCATCTTCTTCGGGATTCAAGCGATCTGCTCTGCCTTGTACACGTTTTAAATTAAAAAAATAATACACTGCAAAGTTAAAATGATCGAGTTCTGTGACGAGGAAAACGTGTTTACGAAGTACAGATTGGGCGGTACTGATACTACTCGTAAAATCGACTTCTTGGCATGACCATTCGGCTTCAGGCTGCCTCAGAAATTGTGGGCCTTTGTTCCATCTTGATGTATCAGGAGTCTTAAAGAATTTCGTAGCTAAATCGGCTACGTTCTCCTTTGTTGGAACCCAGTGTAAGGCACGTAATAGGACTTCCAGAGTTTTTCCTTGTGTCTGCCAACGTTCATTAGTATAAGGCCAAAATAGTTCACCCCAGTATAGGTGAAGGGTCTTTCAAAACATGCGAGTCTGGTTGCTGGTATCTGTGCTATTTGGGGAACTTGTGGCGACAATTTAGCATTTTTAGCACGCCTTACGAACAGTTCTGTACAAGACACGTTGACGTGCTATGTAGAATTGGCTTCGAGTTGATTGTCGTCCCGTGAGGCATATGGTGAGATCTCTCATGGAAATTCTTCGTGACTAAGAAGGCGATCTTTCAGTTCTTTGGCAATACGATGGCATCTTCTTCGGGATTCAAGCGATCTGCTCTGCCTTGTACACGTTTTAAATTAAAAAAATAATACACTGCAAAGTTAAAATGATCGAGTTCTGTGACGAGGAAAACGTGTTTACGAAGTACAGATTGGGCGGTACTGATACTACTCGTAAAATCGACTTCTTGGCATGACCATTCGGCTTCAGGCTGCCTCAGAAATTGTGGGCCTTTGTTCCATCTTGATGTATCAGGAGTCTTAAAGAATTTCGTAGCTAAATCGGCTACGTTCTCCTTTGTTGGAACCCAGCGCCACTGGTTGCGGTTCGTGTTGTCAATGATCTTGCCAACCCGATGCATGACGAATGATTGAAACTTTCGGAGGTCCATAGTTAGAATCTGACCAGTATGCACTTGTAACAATTTTAAGCCTTCGAGTGTTCAATATCCATTTTGCTAATCCCTCTCCCATTACTGCTGCCAAAAGTGTGTTGAAGATACCTTAAGGATTTTCGTCAATTGGCGTGACAGATGAGCGCTCACCTAAAAAGGCAAATGTGTTGAAAGTAGCTTCGTTTCCGTACAGTGTAACTGGCACGATCCGGAAGTATAGTTCTTCGCGGACCCTTTATTATGGTGGGCACTGACGAGTTCTGTTTTCGGTGCATCTCTATGAAGAAGGGGGTTTTGCCTCGATTGACAATTGGCGACGCCACAGATATGCCTCGAAATACATTTGCGACGGTTGAGCTTTAGGCACCTGTAGCGCGCCTTAATTTCGTTAATAAAGCATTGCCGTTCTTCAGCAGTTAGCATCTGAAATTTCTGGCACTGGGCAGCTTGATGTTCAGTGGACTTACACATCGCGCATGTGGGGCTTGAAGCGGCTTCTCGATCTGATTGTCCATTGCATTGTGATCCTGTGTGTGAGTGCTAACACTGCTGGACCTTGAGCTTGGTCCGGTTATAACGGTCGATGCTGCTTCTGCTAATTTGTACAACCAGTCGCTGAATGACTTAACGACAGGTATGACGGTGTAAGACTCAGTTCAGATTCTGTTGCGTGAGCAGCTAATCAACAAGCTCGCGCAGAAGCATTGGGTTGTCAAGATGAGAAGTCAGGTTGCAGGCTTCCATAGTTGCGCATGAATTACGTACTGCCATGGCAAAATCAATGATTGATTCCAATCTGTCCTTGTGTACGTTGATCTTTCCGATTTTGTCAATCAAAAGTCAAGGATATGTTCTGGGCGTCCAAAGAAGGTTTTCAGGGTTCACCAGTTCATAGGCTCTTCTTGAGGCACTTCTGGAGCTGAAGCATGTTTTTTGCGTTTGAGAAGCCGGCTACTGCGCAGCTATTCTCGTACATTCTGATAAGAATTGGCCAGTCCTCTGCATCACCATTAAAGATTGGAAGATCCGGAGAAAGCACCTGTCTTTCGGCTAGTTGAGACGCAGTTAGAGCAATGTTGGAATTGAAATTTCGAGGCTACAAATTGGCTTGATTAGTTTGTATGTCGAAAGGATTGTCCTTTTCCAGTTGATGTTGTATTCCGCTTGTTGAAGCCTCATCGCCTTCCGGATCTTTATATAATGCGAAAATCCAATCCAGTTGCGCAATTGCGATGTTCACTCCAACACATACAAAGTGGTACCACACTTTGCATTTATCGCAATGCACCCATTTTTGGATGCCACAGACTGGAGTGTCTTGTTCCACGGTCTTTTTGCTGGTTTAGCTTAATTTGCACAAGTTCTATTCGGCGCGATGTATTACAGAGTGGCTTCTTACACATACATGGCTTTTACACTTATGTGCACCCCGAAGTTCCAAAATTGAGTATAAGCGCCCAATCATCACGAAGTCGACTGCGACGTCGGCAGAGCAGCCAGCGTCGCGTATTGCCAAAGAACTGAAAGATCGCCTTCTTAGTCACGAAGGATTACCATGAGAGATCTCACCATATGCCTCACGGGACGACAATCAACTCGAAGCCAATTCTACATAGCACGTCAACGTGTCTTGTACAGAACTGTTCGTAAGGCGTGCTAAAAATGCTAAATTGTCGCCACAAGTTCCCCAAATAGCACAGATACCAGCAACCAGACTCGCATGTTTTGAAAGACCCTTCACCTATACTGGGGTGAACTATTTTGGCCTTATACTAATGAACGTTGGCAGACACAAGGAAAAACTCTGGAAGTCCTATTACGTGCCTTACACTTACGTACACGTAGAAGTAGAATGTTAACTCGACGTAAGCTCATGCATAATGTGTCTCAAAAATTGTATGGCGCTCCGTAGAACTCTGAAACAAATTTTCTCCAACAACGGAACCAACTTCAAAGCCATAGTGAACCAAGTACAGGAAGAGCTCAGGAAAATTGACTTTAATGAAATTACAATACATTACGAAGCTATAAAGTGGCGTTTCAACCCATGTGGGGTGCAGCTTCATGGGAGGAGCGTGGGGGCGACTAGTTCGTTTAGTAAAAACAGTACTAAAATCAATATGTCAGGCGAATAATTTTAATGATGAAACACTCCGCACAGCTCTCATGGAAGCTGAAATCATCATTAACTCCAGACCATTTACCTTTGTTTCCATAGATTCAGCAGACGATGAAGCGCTTACCCCAAATCACTTGCTATTAGGATCATCGAGCGATCTAAGACTGCGATGGCATCAAACGCAATCATTTGCTGATAAATTTTGGAAGCGTTGGGTAAAAGACCTTTGCGCATTGCCCGGCGCATAGTTTGCACCGCTGCTCCAGAAAATTTAATTAACGAAGGCAAGGGCCTCCAGACGGCTTTTCCATTTTGTCTGACCTGCCGGATCCAGCTTTTAAAGCAGTACTTGGATGATGATGCAGCCTGCGATTTGTTCCGTTAATTTGCACAAGTTCTATTCGGCGCGATGTATTACAGAGTGGCTTCTTACACATACATGGCTTTTACACTTATGTGCACCCCGAAGTTCCAAAATTGAGTATAAGCGCCCAATCATCACGAAGTCGACTGCGACGTCGGCAGAGCAGCCAGCGACGCTGGCAGAGCTAAGCGCAACGGCGGCAAAGAGACGCGCTCTCACTCGGGGTCCGCAAGGAGAACGCACAGAAAGTACTTTTGGGCTCTTCCTCTCTCGCCATGTCTCAGCTGGAAAAATGTGGGTGAAGGCAAGGAGGCCCAGCAATTCAAATATCTTTTTACTCGGCGTTTCCATATTATTCTTTTGTTGCTGCTGCTATATCAGTCTATGTGGCCCTCTCGATGTGGAGGCAGTCTTTGGCGATATTTATTACGGCGGAGACAACCTTACTCCTACGAATCACCTTCAGGAGGCAAAACGGCTCGCTCTTTGCATAAATTGCCTTAATGGTAAGGCAAGACAATTCCAGTAATTTCCTTACATGCGAATCTAACACCACACCCTGTGTTTGCGCACTTTGCGCGTTTTATTTTTTGAAGTTTGTTGGAGAGTGTAAGGAGGAAGCGGGAGCGCAGTAAAGCTTTCTTCGCACTCGCGAATTCGCCCCGTCTCTCGCCCCTAGTTAAGACATGCTTAAGGAATGAATGAAATTAAAGGCAGTTGTTATATTAGAATCATTGCGTACACTACCTTTCGTCGTCGAATAAATCCCGAATTTCCCTGCAGTCACAAGTTTTCGCGTTTTTTCTTATACAAATTAGTATTAAATTTTAACCCTGCTTCACCTGGAAAAATTAGCTTCCACTTCTTCGCAAGAACATAGCAGCCTCCAGAAAGGCTTGCCTCTGTCTCACTAAATCGTGTCATAGAACCCTCTGTATTGCCTTCCACTTCTACTCTACTTGTTGCACAGAATTTCAGTAATGACATTGTTCTCTTACCAACAGAAAGCGTTCATGTTAAAAAAACGATTCTGGGGCTTTCGTTTCTTGTCGAGCTCTACTCAATTCGGGCTCTCAGCTGCCCGATTCCCAAGACAGCATCACAGAAAGAAGATAAGGACTTCAGCATCTGTAACAGCAATAGGATATTCAATTTTTGTGATGGATAGCCACTCGGTTAATATTACAATGCAGCCCCGAGCGTCCAAATAGTGAGTTAACATAAGCGCAGTTATCGCACCGAACATAACCAAGCCTAGCATCAAACTCGACGTTGGAAACTAAAACATACCTCAAAATATACAGTTAGCTGACCCCAAGTTTTGTGCTCCCCAGCGTGTGGACCTCTTAGTTTAAGCCACCATTTTCTACCAGTTGTGCGTTGGGAAAATCAAACTTCCTCCTGGATTGCCTCTAATTCAAAAACTGCCAACTCGTGATTATTCTGTTCGATTACCTGCCAATTTGAATCTTCATTTGTTAGGAGAGTCCTACCAGCATGTACATCGTAGATTCTTGTCCCTAGAGAGAAAGCTGGATCGTCAGCCAGCCTTGAAGGCTCAATATGCGGAATTCATAAAGGAATACCTCGATTTAGGGCATATGTCATTAGTCTCTGCCACTGACATCAAGTAGTGCCGATACTCTTCAATCATCATTGCGTCATAAGAAAAGTAGTATGGAAACACGGATTCTGGGACAATTAGCATATTATGGCCCCCTCCCCCCCTCATTAACGTATGCGGGTTCTGGGACAATTACCATAATCCAATAAATGAACTGATTTTAATGGGCTTTGAAGTCATAAAAAATTAATTGCCCCCATCGCCCCCACATCCCCATGTGACAATATTGATCATGTATCTTCCCCCTTATTATGTGCAATTAATAGTCAGGTGAGAAAGATGCACGTGAGAAAGGTCGCACAACCATAGTATCCAAAGGTTGTAATCTCAGAGGAGATTGCCCCCATCGCCCCCACATCCCCATGTGACAATATTGATCATGTATCCTTCCCCTCATTATGTGCAATTAATAGTCAGGTGAGAAAGGTGCACGTGAGAAAGGTCGCATAACCATAGTATCCAAAGGTTGTTATCTTAGAGAAACATATCCGATCATGTTGGGGAAAGGTGTGTTCACGTACCCTTTTGCATCATTATCACAGGTGTTGCTGTGCACGTGTTAAAGGTCGCACAACCAAAGTATTCAAAGATGGTTATCCTAGAGGAACATGTCCGATCATGTTGGGGAATAATGTTTCCTATGATTGTAAAACTAATTTAGAAATCAAAAGAACCCGAATAAAATAAATCTCACAAGTTAATGATTCTCAGATGTGGAATATTTTTAAATACACATTTCTGTTTCCACCCCAGAACGTTTAACTGGTAAATTGTCTAAGATTCTCTCCTTTCCACAAATGGGTCATAAACAAGTCATAAAAAGGATTCAAGCAAGAGCTACCCGAACATGCGCACCTGTCAATTACCTGACCGAAATAAAAGGGACACATGCATAACCCAGAAGTCGCACGCTCATTGACAAGATCTTGGGCCTCACCCCAACGACCTCACGGCGGACTGCTAGCTCTAATACGTTCCCATAATAGGGACTGAAATCACGACCACGCAACAACTCGCAAGTAGCCGACATATCTCAGTCAAGAAAATATTTTTCATTCTCCGTACCTGTAATTTGAACTCGAAATAAAAAGTCAGAAGTTTATTTTGTAGCATAATAATACATTTGTACATTTATTTTGTTATTGCGAACATTTTTGTTATATATAGAAATTAATTTTCTTCTTTGATTCCGGCGAATTGCATAGAAGAAGCAGGCGCTCGTTTCCGACGTCGATTCTGGATTACAAAATGTAAAGTGTTCACCATAATTTGTAATTTTGAGATCATGTCCACCTCGATTCATCAACATAGTTTTTTTGTTTAGAAGGTATTGAAAATTATCCCTCCTTTAAATTGTTCAATAAATTGGTCAATTTCCTCATGAAATTTCATTTTGTTAATTTTATTTTCTTGTAGGTCCTTACACATCTAGTATCAACTTTAAAATGATGTATAACAATTATTTTATTGTTTTGGAGCTACTTTTAAAAAATGTCAAAATAATGTATGCATTGATTAGAGCACAAACCCCGCCCTTAAGGTGTGTTTCACAATAGGGAAACCGATTTCCTTTAAACCTGTTTAAAGACGGACAGCCCATTTCCTCGATATTAATGAGCTGACGACTCCCAAAAAACTTCTGTAGAAATCGTTTCTTTTCCCCACCTTTACAAATAATTTGTTTTTCGCTTGTAATTGTCCTTAGATACTTTCGAGTTTGTGGAAAACTGTTCTCTCCATCGTTCCAAAAAATTTTGTGATGTGTATTGGTTAACCAAATTGCAGTCTTTCGAGATTTTGTATTTTGCAAAGTAAAATCATATGGTGGTTCTATTAAAAAACTATTGTTCAAGTTTGGATCTTTTTCGAATACAATTCCAATTTCCTTTAGAATAGAATTATTATTATTATCAAAGAAACCTTGAACATCAATCGAAACAGTATCTTTCAACATTTTTCTAATGTTAAACAACTCGTTGTACTAGTCCGTTTAATGGGTTATATTCAACTAAACGGTCATGTATGAGGAGACAGTTAGCTTGGGTATTTTCATGTCTTGGTGTCTTTAGTTCCATTGAAATTCTCACATCAATAGGACCAGTTTTCACTGATTCGTTTTTATATGAAAGATCAACCACAATAATAGGGGCCTTCAAAAATGGTTGTGATTGAAATCTTGTATACATTTCATTTAGGTGAGCATACTGATTCTTACTAAAATCAACATTCAGATTATCATATGGATATGACTCAGAATTCAAGTGAACTTTTAAGTTTGATAAGTTATTGGTAGGTTTACACCACTTTTAATAATATCGTACATCTTAATTTTTGCAAAATCGCTCGGAGTTACATGGGGAATTTTCTAGGTTATATTCGTCATTTCCAACTTAAAAGTTTGTTTATTTCTGGTTTGTTCAAACACATTACCAAGATTCTTAGTTAGCATCAACACTAGTTCATGTTTACAATTTAACAAAACTTTTTTATAATTCCAGCAAATCCCAATAAATTTTTTAAAGGTACAGAAAAGTTAAAGTTGGGTCCCGTAGATATTTCGTCCACACTGCTCCATCCGGAATTTAATAGATTTTGACTTTGAAGATTATCCAGAGATATATACTTTTTTAGGGTTGTAGTCATACCGACAAATCGTGTTTTATCAATCTCACATCCATTTATTTCGTACTTAATTTCATCCAAAAAGTAAGCCACACAATTATTTAAAAAAAAAAATGGGAACATTATCAGTTGTAGGTCCATTCGGTGAATCTTACTAATAATTTCTTGAAAATTAAGGTAACTTTCGTGAGGAAGCACGTACAAGTCTTGATTTTGAATAGTAATTCGAATTTCTTCGTTTGGTTTAAATGTTTGATTATACGATGAATAAGTATGAAACTCTTTCTTCGAAATACTCTCATCTGAGTAAACCTTTTCTCGAACATTTAAAATTGCGTTCATTGTATTTCTTTCCACCTTTTATATTATACTCGGGGATTGAAAATCAATGTATGGGTACGTGTATGTGTGAACTCTGTATAGTATAAAAAGTGGACCTGCACGCGTTCAAGTTCACAGTCTAAGTTTTTACTTCACATCGAACGTCATCAAGAGGACAAGAACTTTTGATCATTCTTCACAAAAAAAACTATAACTGCTCATAACAGCTCAAAACAGCTGGTGACCAGGTTATAACAACTCCTTAACATCTACTAAACAGAAAAATAACCATCTAATAACAGCTATTAACCAGCTAAAACAAGTAGTAAGCAACTACGAAACAAGTACTGAAAAACTGCTAAACAGGTAGTAAACATCAAAATACAGCTAAATACAACTGTACCAAGTCCAAAAAGCGCAACAACCATCATGAATCAGGAATACCAGATGAACATTGTAGTTAAAGAGTTCAATAAATTTAATAAAAAGACACTGCTATCGAAGACAAGGATGCCTGAAAATGTAAGATTCCCGATCCTCAAGGCGGAGCGCAAAACAACAAAGGTTGGAGAATCTATTGCTCTCGAGTTGGAGGAGCACATTCTGTACATGCCGGAAAGGTACAACTCTCTTCAAGATGGTATCTTCAATGGAATGGTTGATGGAAAATTTAATATTTATAAAGGTAAGGACAATTTGTATTTAGAAATAAGTCAGTAATCTTTAAAAAGATTGAGATTTTAAGAATATAACAATAAATACACTTTTTTAAATATAATGAAGAAAATGTATCGAATCTTTTTTTTTTATTCGGAAATGGTATATAAATATTACAGATTTTGGCGTTCCCTAAACAGTATTTGTTTAGTAACTGAGGAGTGAGTACATGAATTTCGGAAATTTTAAATCTTTCACCTATAAAGTTTGTAAAATGTACTACAATGAATATTTTGTCACAGTTAACCAAATCTAGGAAAGCGAAAAGCGAAGCGAAAATTCGATGTTCTCAAACAAGTCAAAAATCATACGAATTTACAATTGGAGGAACTTTTAAACCTATTACTGAACCCTTACATGAACTTGTTAAGGAAAATAAAAAACAAAAGATTTGTAATGTAAAAGATAGTATAAAAGTAAAGCGTGAAATGAAGCAAATTAAAAAATACGATGATGATGACAGAGAGCTTGACGATTTCTACTTTACAACTAATGAGAAAGATCTGCAGTCTAATCGAAACATAACTCCACCAAGGTCTTTCGATGATAGTGATAGAAGATGAGAAAAAGGAGACGGAAAAAAGTGAAGAAGAAGGGACAACACCTTTACCAATGTATACAGGAGAAGCCGATATGGGTATGGATGCAGAGATAGAAGATAATAAAACTAGTTATAATTATGATTTTAATATCAGTAATTTGACCAGAGGAAATGAGTTGGATAAAGGTTATGGACCTAAAAAAGTGCAAACAATTCATTATCATTGGGAGATAAAGAACTAAAAATTAAAGATAATAAAATAATATTTTCTAGTGGAATGAGTTGTGATCTGACTCCTGGTCTGTACTCTCTAATTTTTCTTAGTAAACCTGAAAACTATAATGATCAAGACTTGAAAATGTATAAAAACATTATTTTAGAAACGAATATACATAGAGTAGGCTTTAAACCTAATATTAGAATCAAGGGTACACGAGCATACAAATATCGCCATATTATGATTTCAGTCCTACAACGTCTACTCCACTTCGCTCAAAACAGGTTTTGGTTACATGACTCTTCAGAAATCAAATCCAAACTATGTATATTGGAATGATGTAAATGAGTTAGTCGAACAATTGAAAATTTAAGTAGCATCAAAAGGAGCGAGTAACACCAGCCACAATAACGAAATTTTTTCAATATTAGAGGAATTGCGTGAAGAAAGGATTATATTTTAATGGGTATAAATAGGAAGGACAAATATGTTTTACATTTATAAACATCATGTCTGTCGACAAGTTTGAACATTTTTCTGTTGATAAGGAACGATCAGAAAATTTGAAAAGACGTGTTAATTCTACTGAGGGATTATTCATCGACGAGGAAGGTAATCTAAATGCTCAAAATAAACGTATCAAAAACGGATCTAAGCCTTCAGACAACAATGATCTAGCAACGAAACAATATACTGATGAGATCCTCGGAAAGTTGGGAGAAGATTTAAGAAAAATTATAACTTAATCGTCGACTCACACAAATTTTAAGCTTAGAAAATAAAATTGAATTGAATAATAAGAGGGCAGGCAGCGCTGACCAAATTTTTGCCAAAATTCTGGAAAGGTATTAATGAAAAGTTATAGGATAAATCATTATTTAACCTTTAGTACTCTAAAAGCATCAATAGTTGAACGTTTCAATAGAACTCTTAAAGAATTAATGTGGCGTGAGTTTAGTTTCAATGGAAAATATAAGTGGATAGATATGTATAAACAATTAATTAATAAATATAATAATAGAGTGCATATAACAATAAAAATGAGTCCAACTAAAGTCAATTCTACCAATGATAAACAAATATTACAAAAATCGTATAATCACCTGAAAATATTTGTTGCAAGTAAATTCCGTAAGGGGGGCCACGTTCGTATCAGTAAATATAAACATGTCTTTGAGAAAGGGTATACACCAAACTATACAACAGAAATCTTTAAAATTAGAAAGGTGAAGAATACATACCCTGAAACAAGCTTACTTGATGATTTAGGTGGTAGCCCGATTCAGGGCGGATTCTATAAAGAAGAACTGAAAAAAACACGATTTCCCCACACTTACCTAGTTGAGAAAGTTGTAAGGCGAAAGGCAAATAAAGTTTTGGTTAAGTGGCTCGGGTTTTCAAAGACTGGCTGGATAAACAAGAAAGATATTTTGTAGTATAATAAAAGATTTATTTAATTAATTTATATTTGTATATTAATTTTTATTTATATATTTATCCTATCTTGTATTAAGTTTCATATTAATATTTTTGTATAATGTTTTAAACTAAAATTAAATATAATAAAAATACTTTTTACAAACTCAAAATCATTTACATATATATTTTTCAAAGTCTCGATCATAATAAAACATCTCCAATTCAACTGATTTATAAAATAGTTCTTTTTCAATATGTTCCTTTTGAAATTTAAGGCTATCTAATGATTCTGCATCGTTCACATAGTTATTTTGTATCATCTCACCCAAGCAAAATGAATTTGATTCTAGACATTCAACATTTTCTAAAATATCTTATTCAATTAATCTCTGATGTTTTATTGATGTCGTACCATGGTCTTCATTACTTAACTCTAAAAATTGTGTTTCATTAACATTACGTATTCTTTTGTTATCTTTGCCACAAAGAATTTTGTTTACTTTAATTTACTTTAACTGTAGTTATTTTATGCGCTTTTGATCTAAACATTGTTCTATTACCATATAGTAAGGCCCCAGTTAATAAAACGTTTTTATAGTCTTCAATTGTAAGATTTGTTGAACTCACTCCCTTTGCTTTATTATGTGAAGATTCAACTTGATCTATTTTTTAACAATAAACCTTTGAGCACAGGCCTACAAATTCTGTTAAGCTCATCTTTAAAAAACCCTACACTTTTTTTGTTAACTCTTTTGAAGTTATATAGATTAATTCTTTCATCTGAATAGTCCGATGTATCAAATTTTGCTTCAAGACCATTACGAATATCTTTATAAAAATCTTCAGTTTTTAGTGTATAGATAAATGAATAATATAATCCATATAATTTAAGAGTAACTTTTCCTGAAACTTTGGTTTCATATATTGATAGTGAAAATCATACATTTTCCATTTCGATAAGTCTAGTACTTCAAATCCTAAATACATTGGCTTATTAAATAGAACGGACAATCTTTTCATTTGAATTGCATAGAAATTATCATTTATTTTAGTTGCAGTATGAAAATTGGATTTTGAAATTAAAGTTTTGGCACAATGTGCTTTTCGTCCAGTCTTCGAGCTATCCGGAGCTTCCCATGTACTAATAAGGTTAATATCGACCCTGCGCTAGGGATCTTCCATTGTTTTTCCGTAAACAGAATTATTCATTAATTTAAAAAATCATTTTTAAATTTATTATTAATATCAAAATTGTCTATGTCTGTGTTAGACATCCACTTAAAATCTTTATATGGTAAAGGTTGTGACATTGCCCAACCATACAAGTTATTCGAATCCACATACATTAAAAATGAAGACTCCTTCGAGGAATCATAATCTGACAAATATTTGTTATTTGCTTTTGTATGTCTATGACAACATTGACCTAACCACCTCGAATGCTACTTTGAATAAATCTATACATATCTATATCTGTCAGCAATTCAAGTTGAATATTTGTAGTTTTCAACATTGCCTCCCAAGATAGACCTGGTGTCGTAAAATACTGAGATGGGTCAAGTGAATAAATTTGCATACAAGTTTTTCCGAAGTTTTCAAAAATATCGATTAAAAGAAATACATCAGTTTTTAAATATAATTCTAAATAATTTTCAAGAGTGGAACAAGAGAAATGCGACCAAGCTTTAAGAGCTTGATCATAATCTTCCTGAGAGCATTCCCTTCCCGTTAAATTACAATAGAATGCTTGCCTTGGTGGGAGGGAAGATTCCTCGAGTCTACTAGCGGAATCTAAATATTCATAGGGAAATATACCCTTCTTACGCATCAGTCGAAATTCTATATCATTACTGAAAAACGATTTTACAGTGTTCAATTGATCATCAACTAAATTAGAAGCTAGGGTATCTAAACTTGATGGCATAAATCTATATGTATCGAGAAAACGAATTTCAAAACTATTTCCAATTAAACTTTTTATTTTCTTTGAGACAGAAATATAGTTTTCCTTATTTATTTGTATTGCGGAAATTTCACCGGGAATCTTTCCCAACTCTTGAATAAATAAATGACAGTCGTATTTCAAAAAATTATGAAAAAATATTGGTATGAATTTGTTAACTTTATAATCCAAGTTACATTTAGAGTGGGCTGCACCTCTGAAGCGACCTGTGAAATGACAATGATCTCTAACCCTATCAGTCCCAAAAACTTTCTGACAAATAGAACAATTCAATGAATTATCAAATATTTGCTGGTCATCCAAAGTCATTCTCATAGGAACTATTTTATGTAAGTAGTCATCACTCAATTAAGTTAAATTTTTTATCAATGAATTTACAAAACTTACTCCCGAATTTTTTCCTGTTTCTAAAACAAATTTATCTAGTCTAGAATCAAAAGCACACTTTATATAATACGCATATGATATTGGAATAAGTTCATTAATATTAAATAATTTGGGGCTCACTTCAAAATTGTTTGGTTCCAGAATGCATTCAAAATCCGCGTAGACAACAAATGGAACTTGAAGCTGATTTTGCGGCATCTTTGAAACCTTTCTACTGCAGAGCGTCTTGTGTTTCAATGCAGCTTCCTGGGTTCCGGAAAAATTCAAACACACATTGCAGAAAAATTGCGCCCTCCTCTGATGTCCTATTTGAGCAGTCATTAGTCTTTGAAAGAGAAAGATAAACAAATTATTAAATTGCTTAAAAGAGATAAAAATTAATAAAAGAATTTACTTTGAAATATTTTTAATGTACATGTAATGTCCATTTCCACCTTATTCCAAAAAGAGAGGCTTTTTCACTTCCGATTGAAAAAGTGGTCCAATTATTTCCCTCGTCTCTTCATTATATCCGAATACGTTTAAACATTTTATTTCAAGGGGGAAAGTCAACCCTGTGAAATCTAATATTATTTCATCACTTATACGAATTATCTCCAGCAATATATCAATATTATATGCCGAACATCTTTGCGGCCTGTTAACAATTTTCAAGGCAGAAATCAAAGCCCATTTAAAACAATATTGATCATTTTCGTTACAAACGTTAACTATTGCTTTTTTCGTTAAAATCAAAAGATGAAGTGGTATGAAAGATGAACCAGCCATCGGTGTATAATGATTCACATTCATTTCCAAGCGAATCAGTTTTATAAGAGACCATCCAATGCCTCTCTCTTGAAATTCTTGTGTTTTTGAAATTATTTCCATGGTATGTTCATGGAAGATATTTTCAAAGTCAGAATCTTTATTCATGATAGTCATTTTACTTTGAAAACTTTTCATTTCAATTTCATCAGATTCATCTTTAAAAAGTATATACTCTGCAAACAGTTCAAAGTTTACTTTTGCTGAAGTATAACTTTCTAATAGAATGCTGAGATGAGGTAGCAGGGACAATCCAACCTCACTCAAGAAGCTCTCAGGTAAGATCAAGTCCGATCCATCGTTTACATACATGTAATGTAGTATTCTTTCCTTGAATCCCTCAGAAATTTTTTTGACTCTTCCGTCAAGGGGTTGAAATGCATGCAACTCCGAACGGACATGATTTGCCCACTTATTCTTTAGCAAGAAACACTTGCAGGATTGACAAAACTGATTTTGGTTATTCATTTTATTTTATTCGTTTTGTTTTAATTCTTTTTTCACGATCACTTTTTCACTTTTACTTAAGTTGTGTTTGACGTAGCAGAGTATCCCACTAACTATTCTCCTCGATCATTTATAGTGTATGAAGTGGGCTTGAACGATAATATTGAAAATGAGAGATGCATACTTCAGATTTTTTTAAATTGAAAAACTTAAGCAATTCTAGTACGTTACATCGACTATTTATTGGCTAGAAGAGATGAGAAGTATTGATTTTGAAAAATATTTGATACAAGTGTAACCAATAGGACACCATCAAATCGATAAAGAAGACACAAAATCATAGAATAAAGGAGAATGTTGGTTAGAAGAGGTCGCACATACTTTGCTGCAGGTGGGAAAGGAAAGGTAATTTTTTATACACACCATCATACTCAGGTAGCCAATAGGGGAAAGTTTGGAAAAAATCATTTCGAGTTTGGGAAAAAACAAAGATTTTCATTTGTTGAATTTCGAGAATGCACATTTTTAGGTTAAAGAAGAGGAAAAATCAAGGATTTTCATTTGTTGAATTTCGAGAATGCATATTTGGGTAAAAGAAGAATATGAAAACCTGCATAAAATTTCCTTATAAATTGTGTAAGCATATTTAAAAGGGTAAGACGAGATTGTTGACTTAGATAGACAACATGCATTCAGATAAAATAAATAACTTTCTGAATGTATTTGACGGAATTATGTTTAATGCACCCTTTGTACGGCTCCAGTTCATACAATCCAAACTCTTTGAATGTGAACGAGGTATTATGAAAAAATCTATTCATGGAAATCATATGGACACCTGCGTGTGGAGCAATGATGCAGTCACTAAGGGAGTTGTTACTTGTGTATGCCATCGAATTTCGGATTACAAAAAGGAAGCACTCAACATTATGAATATATACTATAATCTAGAAAAAAGAATGAAAATGATTAAATAACATAATAAAACATGTTCGCAATACCAAAATAAATGAATAAATGTATTATTATGCTACAAAATAAACTTCAGTTTTTATTTCGAGTTAAAATTACAGGTACGGAGAATGGAAAATATTTCCTTGACTGAGATATGCCGGCTACTTGCGAGTTGTTGCGTGGTCGTGATGTCAGTCCCTATTATGGGAACGTATTAGAGCTAGCAGTCCGCCGTGAGGACGTTGGCGTGAGGCCCATGATTTTGTCAATAAGCGTGCGCCTTCTGGGTTGTGCATGTGTCCCTTTTATTGCGGGCAGGTAATTGACAAATGCGCATGTTCGGGTAGCTCTTGCTTGAGTCCCTTTAATGACGTGTTTATGACCCATTTGTGGAAAGGAGAAAATCTTAAACAATTTAATAGTAAAACGTTCTGGGGCGGAAACAAAAGTGTGTATTTGAAAATATTCCACATCTGAGAATCATTATCTTATGAGATTTATTTTATAGTTTTACAATCATAGGAAACATTATTTCCCAACATGATCGGACATGTTCCTCTAAGATAACCATCTTTGAATACTTTGGGTATGCGACCTTTCACACATGCACAGCAACACCTGTGATAATGTTGCAAAAAGGGTACGTGATCACTCCTTTCCCCAACATGATCGGATATGTTCCTCTAAGATAACAACCTTTGGATACTATGGTTGTGAGACCTTTCTCACGTGCACCTTTCTCACGTGACTATTAATTGCACATAACGAGGGGAAGGATACATGATCAATATTGTCACATGGGGATGTGTGGGCGATGGGGACAATCTCCTCTGAGATTACAATCTTTGGATACTATGGTTGTGCGACCTTTCTCACGTGCACCTTTCTCACCTGACTATTAATTGCACATAATGAGGGGAAGGATACATGATCAATATTGTCACATGGGGATGTGGGGGCGATGGGGGCAATTAATTTTTTATGACTTCAAAGCCCATTAAAATCAGTTCATTTATTGGATTATGCTAATTGTCCCAGAACCCGCATACGTTAATGATGGGGGGAGGGGGCCATTAATATGCTAATTGTCCCAGAATCCGCGTTTCCATACTACTAAGAGAAGATAGCTTCTTCTGCGGATTGTTCATCTGGCTATTCTCTCAGCGATGTGCTTATGGCGGAGCAAGAAGAACAGCACTTTGCAATGGATTTTGTGAAGGGATTCCCCTCAGGACCAATTACGGGTGCTCAAGCTAGACACTGTTACTTATGGAACGGAACCAGCATCATTTCTGGCGGTTCGAAGTATAGGTAAGTTGCTTAGCGATTTTTATGCTGGTGACCTGATATCTGGAGCCATTATCATGGATCAGACTGCAAATTTTGCAATTCTTTTGCTGCGCATCCGCCATGGAGTCCAATCTTTAAAACGGTACTCAGCTGTTTCTTCATCTTATCCAGCGCACTCATTTATTGGACGATATAAAATCGTTGCAGTCGAAGGGATTAGTACAGTCATCTAGCTCGCTCGCCTCGTTTTTACCTTTCATTGACCAGTTTGGGCTAACGGAATACCTTTTCTGGCTACTTATACAATTCAAAAACTTACCTTACGTACTAAAATTTACAAAATAATTGACTAACATATGCTTACGAATTAATTTTTTTTTAAAGTAGTCCAGTTGCATATCAATTGGAAGTGCGTTATACTCAAATAAAACCCTATAGAGGGGCTCAATTTGGGAATAATTTGTCCGCCGCAGCTCGAGAAAAAAGGGATCAAAATTCCGAAGTTGTCTAGACGGAGCGTGAAATCCAACTTTCGAGAGTCGATACTACCATTCACCAAATCAGAGATGAAGCATGTTGGGGCGGTGCGGCTTGATCGATGAAATAGTTGAAGCCCCAAGACTGAGTGGTACCCAAAAAACACGGGAGTACTTTTGGGGTTTTTACGCGACGTGCGTAGGTGTTTATTAGCACACTTGGAAACATGAACTGCTTAAGCCTAACTTAACTTAAGCGCTCCAGAGCAGAGCGGTGACTTAGGGGAGAGATGCAGAGGGAAAGCGGACGGCAGTGCGAGCGCGCGAGATGTAGACATCTGGATAAAACTGCCGCTCGACACTGCTTCCTAAAATTAAACGCCCTTTTGACGTGAACATTCTCCCCCCCCCCCCCTTGCGAGGACACCCGTAGCAAGAACCTCAGGATAGTAGGCTCAGGAATATGTTGGAAGTATAGATCGGTCGTCCGTATGTAGGAGAGTGTGGTGGGCCTTTCCACACTTGTGGCAGTGATGACCACTGCGGCAGGAGTCCTTGGAATAATTGTGAGCCAAGCAATTGGAGCAGTACTTCTGGATATGTACTTCCTGAAGCCGATTCTGGGGGCTTAGCCGTAGAAAGTGGTGGCACTTCCGTAGAGGATGGATCTTTTGGCAGACTCGGCATTGGTAGGATTTAATACCTCGAGTACGTCTGCCATCCAAGGCGGGGTATGGAACCCAATATTCGGATGGAGTATTCTTAGGAGGAACTTTTTGTACGGAAACTTGCGTTGAATAGGACGAAATGATGTGTGGAACTGAGGCGGATACTGGCCTTGGAGGGTCGGATGGAATCGTCGGAGTAGTAGGACCGCTGTTTCGATGCAGCAATGTGTGATGCCGATCTTGGCAAGTGAGACAGTTGTGAGCGCTTGTGCAATCCCGGAATTGATGGCTACTTGCAAAGCAATTGGAGCACAACTGCTTCCTTTGGATATAGGCTAAGCGATCTTCTACCGTCATCTGTAGGAAGCGTGGACATATACGCACGGGGTGGTTCTTCTTCGAACACAGATCGCAGCCTTTGGTTATCGGAACTAACCTTGTGTTGAAGGAATTTATTTTTGGAAATTCTGCCTCTCGATTTGTGTCTTTGGACTGGACGTGGTGGAAATTAGCAGATCGGAAGCTATCGACGGCCTCAAGAGTTAGATGGCGCTCCGTCAAATATGAATCAAGCTAAAGCCACGTAGGAATTTCGGCTTTATTTTGGATGGATTGCTCCCACAATGAGAGAGTGAGCTTTGGTAGTTTTGTCGAGCACATATAAACCAGGATAGGGTCCCAATTCTCAATATTAACACCGGAAAATTTTAAGGAAGTTAAGCAACCTTGAAAAGTGCGTTGAAGTTCCTTTAAGGCCGCTCCCGACTCCTGTGCTATGGATTGCACATTGAAAAGTGTTTTCAGGTGACTGTATACCTGCAATCGCTTATTTTCGAAACGCTCAGTTAGGTTATTCCAGGCTGTGCGAAAGCCATCATTGGTGAGTGGGGATCTTGAAACTATGGAATGAGCTTCGCCACTTGTTTTTAAATTTAAGTGGAATAATTTTTCAACGGGCGTTAGACTCGGATTGTCTATGTATATTGCCGTGAAAAGGTCCCGGAAAGTCGGCCAGCGAAGATAATCGCCAGAGAAATCCTCTGTGTCGATAGGAGGGAGCCGACAGCCATAAGACGTGGAATTTTGGGACGGAGTTACTGGAGCTTCAGGTATTTGGGAGGAGCCCTTTTGGACTTGTTCCATCAGCTGCGCGGCAAATATTTCGTAAGTGGAGTACGTTTGGTAATACTTGGACTTTAGTATGGATTTTGTGTCTGCGGCGCTCTCGCCTGCAGTTATAATGCAGTCGGAGCATATGTCGTATGCTGCCTTTACCGTTTGCCACAAGGAATTGAGGTGATCGCGACGGATTTTATAGGCGGATAACGTTGGTGTAGGAGCACCTGGAGCGTTCACAGTGGCCTCAAAGTGGATCAGACAGTCAGCTGTGGCCATAAATCGGGTTAAAGCGGATTTTACTGATGTTGCCATGACGTTAAATAATTTAGAATTTTAATTCTGATGTAAGGAAACGGATTGGAATCAAATTGGAATTTAGGAACCAATTAAGATTGTAAATATATACGGTTACACTGTCGGATAGGCAGAGTCAATAAATATTTATTATATCGGATGGTCGGACTTATGTAAAGAATTACGGACTTTAATATTGTATGTTTGGAAGGAACATTTATTGTGAGCTCTTGACCCACTGTGCACTGGCGAAGGTATCGATATACGTATGTATGTGTGTACATATGTGGATTGCGAGTAGCAGAATAACGTTGCGGGAATGGGAAAGACTTCGCTTATGTTTGTATGTCGGTGCGATTGTTTGTCACCTGCACAACTAAATTGCAAACGATTTGCTGGAGTAAATTTGTGGATATTGTCACTTTGTTCTTAATATTGGAAATAGTTTAGCCGTATTTGTAGGTCGAGAAAAGTAGTTGGAGTGGACTGTATTAGAAAGAGTAGTTAGAGTGGACTGTATTAGAATATTTATGTAAATATACACACGCAGCTAAAACACAGTAAAAAATAAAGAGTGCAAATCTTAAGGAAAAATTTTATGACCGGGAATTTTTTACTGCGGCTGAGTTATATTTTACACACGATTGGAATTAAAAATATATTTGACAAATATTTTCGTTGAATAGTAGCACTGAAATATCTTCTGGAATTGTTTCAAGTGTACAATTGTGGGCAAAGGAAACTGGAATATTGTCGGGCACAAGTAACGGAATCGAAATACATATATTAAATGCCGTTGCGTCGGATTAATCACTTTTGGATTTAGACAATATATCATACAGAAAGTTAGTCGAAATAGGGTTCGAAAAACTGGCTGTATGACCGGCAATTATAGTAAGCGGAACTTATCTGGAGTGTTTCAAGCCTGCTGGGACCAGATCAAAGGAAACTCCAGGAGAGAAAAGTCCAAAGATTTCGAAATCCGGATTCGACTGGACCAAAATGTTGGGGCGGTGCCGCTTGATCGATGAAATAGTTGAAGCCCCAAGACTGAGTGGTACCCAAAAAACACGGGAGTACTTTTGGGGTTTTTACGCGACGTGCGTAGGTGTTTATTAGCACACTTGGAAACATGAACTGCTTAAGCCTAACTTAACTTAAGCGCTCCAGAGCAGAGCGGTGACTTAGGGCAGAGATGGAGAGGGAGAGCGGACGGCAGTGCGAGCGCCCGAGATGTAGACATCTGGATAAAACTGCCGCTCGACACTGCTTCCTGAAATTAAACGCCCTTTTGACGTGAACAAAGCAAATGGCGAGGATTGAAGGTGAACAACATTGCTGGTGATATGAAGGGACAGGGTCTAAGAACCTTAGCGGCAATAAAGCGAATTTTAGAAATTGTTTCTGTAGTCGTTCTATTCTATTTCCATGAGTGGTAGTGAAGGGATTCCAAATAAGAGTTGCATATTCTAGTTTAGATCGGACAAGCGTAAAATAAAGCGCAAGTGTGGTGTAGGGATCGGTGAATAGTGATCCGTTCCGTTTCACAAATCCAAACATGACATAGGCCCTAGGCATGATGTAATCGAAGTGTGCTTAGAACTTAAATTTCGAGTCAAACATCACACCAAGGAATTCTGCCGCAGTTGTAGAGGTTGACCATTGATATTATAGGATGTGACGAAATTGTTCACGGATTTACTGTAAGTAACATAGAAGCACTTATTTATGTTAAGAGGAAGCGAATTTCGGCTACACCAAGAGTTCAACGAATCTAAGTCATGTTAAACCAATTGTGAGTCTTACGCTAATTTAATGGACTTAAAAATTTGTAAATCATCTGGATACAGTGGCCACTCTGAGGATAGACAGAACCTCACATCATTAATGAAAATTATGAAAAGCAGAGGTCCCATAGCACTCCCCTGAGGAAGGCCAGAGGTTGTCAAAAAGGAATCCGAGAAATTTTCACTAAGAGTGAATACTCTATAAAGCCGATGGTGTAAATATGATTTCATTCAATTTAGTAATGTCGAATGTATACCCAAGCGGGCCAGTTTTGGCAGTAGGGCACTGTGGCTAGCGTTGTCAAAAGCTTTCGCAAAATCAGTGTATATAGCATCAACCTGAGATTGAATATTAAAGTTATGAATGCAATAGTTGCTGAAAACAGCAAAACAGCGACCTGCTACAAAACCATGCTGAGAAGTGCCTTTGTTTGTTTTTACAATAAATGATAATATATGGGCACAATGCGTTCGAAGTCTTTAGCAATATTACTAATCTTTGCTTTAGGCCTGTAATTGGCAATGTTATTCTTCGGCCCTGATTTTAAAATTTGAGTCAAGGATGCGACCTTCCATCTATCCACAAAGTGCAAATGTTTCAGAATGTAGGCCGGAGTCCCATCACAGTCCGGAGTGTAAGAATCATCAACGTCTTCAACAGCCATATGAATATTCTCTTCTAGCATGGTTAAGCTACCTAAATTCAATAGAGGAGTAATCGCATTTAAGGTTTGAGAATCATTCCAGGCTGCTGTTGGCTCAAAATTAGCTTTAAAATAAGAGGCAATGAGATTTGCAGTTTCTGTATATGAAAGCGAAGATAAATTCCCTAGGAACATAGCAGATGGGATTACTTTTTTGACCGATCTCAACATTCGCTATGTACTGATTGTAAAGAAATTTATTTAGAAATTCTCGTTTGTACTGAAAGTGTCTACTCCAATCACCAGGAAAATCTTTCACAGATTTTTTAGCTTTTTCAAACCGTTTGTATACCAAGACAACTTAACTGGACTGTGGACCCTTTCTCGAGCATTGTTCCTTAAGATGCTTAAAATAACAACTAAAAAAATGTTATCACACGACTCCAAACTAACATGCTAAATGTCAGAGATCTTATTTCTGATGGAACGAAGGCTGGTTTCATTGTAAAACAATCTAGGAGAATATTCAGCCGAAGACGCAAAAATGTAAAAGTTTATACCTAGTAGCAATGGCCTATGATGGATACCACAATTGCTTATTAATATCAGTTAATATCAGCGCTAACGAGTACGAAGTCTAAAATTTTATATAAGTTATTGAATATATTATTGACTTGTATTAAGCCCATACTGAAAATATCATCGATGAAAAGAATCTCGTGTGGTTGATGTATGTTGCTTGGCAGTGAAGAGTACTACTCCGGATCCTGAGACCAAACGAGGGATGATAGATTAATGTCGCCAATCACACAGATATGTTGACGATCCTGCAGATTATTGTAGATGTCGGTAATGTTTTCCAGGTGAGCCTTGTAAAGTTTATATAAACGATTCGGTAGTATGTATGACACCACAATTTGCAGCGTTTCCAATTCTTCAATTGTCGACATTGCAACTTGATCAAGAAGGGTATCTTCAATGAGAAGAGCAATTAACAAGCAGCTCATATTGCATCGAACAGCAACGATTACACCACCCCCTCTAGCACAGTGGGTTTTCGTGCTATCTCTGCCTTTGTGGAACACATGGTTCAAATTGAAGCCGAAGAATTCAATTGAGTAAAAGTTTATGTTGAGCCAAGTTTCAACTAAAACTATAACATCAAACTCGCATTGGGATGTGGCAACGTATACTTGCTCCGCCTTTGTCCGCATTCCAGAGATGTTTTCAAAATAAACTTTTATTGGGGCTGTACTCACAAAAGCACGATCAACCACCTCCGTATTCGCATTTAAGGCGTCATAGTCCTATGGAAAGTATTTATTTCCAATGTTGTAGACTCGCAGATCGCCTTCATTAATGTAGTGACTTTGATACGAATTTTATCATGCAGACTAGGATAGATGCATTCCTGAAGTTTGGTAGATACTTTAATGGCAATGGCCATTAAGAGAGCATATCTATCCAAGTTGAGAAGAGAAGGGCAATATTTTTGTTGATGCAGAAATCGAGAAGAGCCACACAAAGCAGTCGATGAGAAATCCAAGCAATTTCGAATCGTCAGAGAGGAGAGCGCTGATAAGGCAATGATATCGTGACCACGCGTATGAATCAAAGCAAATTTCGAGAGCTCTAGCCGTTGGGCTTTTGTGAACATTAGACGAACGTAACACAAATCAGACAACGACAACTTCAGCTGACGTTGTTGTTGGTTCCATTGTGATAGGCGCACAACTCCAAAGAGCGCGCTCAGAGCGGGAATCTTGATGAAATATGATGAAGCACCTCTCCAGAGAGCGCTTGACAATATTTTTGAACTCTGCATTTGCCTTTGTCTTCGCTTTTGGCTTTGAGGTCCGATCTTGGTTCCCAACTAAGTTAAACAAATCAAAATTAAAGTAAAAATCAGCTTCCCTTCGAAGCCCAATCAATTGCGCCTTTTGCGTTTCAAGTTCTCACCAAATTGCTAAAACAAGAAAAACTGAAGAAGGAAGGAAGGGCACTTCAATCCAGGAAGGAAGATCAACCCACAACCTCACAGAAGGAAGACCCCTTCGGGACAGTCTCGTGAGAAATTATTTACAATAATAAAAAATTAAAGATTATAATTTAAGATCATGGAGCTTAAGAAAAATAATATAAGATTTAAACATTGATAAAAAGTTAGATAGACTTATGATTTAATAAATAATATCAAGAAACAATTTGGAAGATTTGATAAATAGCTTTGGTGAATTAAATTTAACAATGGCAACCGGAGGTTCAGCACCAAATTTTTTCTGCAGGTAGTATAGCCACAGCCGGCGACTTAACAGTAAATTAAATATTAATAATAGATTGATAAATTTTCAATTAAATGAAGTGAGCAGGAAAATATAAGGTTTAAAAGGAAGGTTAGCAACAGATGCAAGCACTGTGGAGGATTATAAAATACAAACATTCGACCCAACTATAAAAAAAATCAATAAAATTCACCGGAGAACCAACACAATATGTAGGTTGAAGGGAAGCTGCAGAAACTGTAATGAGTATTTATAAAATTCAAAGTGAACAATATTTAATCGCCTTAACAATTTTACAATATAAAATTATGCGAGCTGCCCATGATGCTCTTACCAATCATGGCACCGTTTTAAACATTTGAGCAATCTTATCTAGATTGGACTGTGTATATAGCGATAAACCACCAATAAAAATTCTCGAGTCAGAACTAAGTATCCTCAGGCATGGACGAATGACAATTACTGAATACTATAATGAAGTCAAAAGACAACAGAAATTACCAATAAACAAAACCATAATGACATACGGAAAGGACAGTGTAATTACCAAGGAAACAAATAAAACAATGCTCTACGAATATTTATATCCGGGCTAAATGGATCTGTCTCAGAAACTCTTTTCTAATTAAGTCCACCAGGTTTGCCCAATGCTTTGGCAAAGGTCCAAGAATTAGAATCAAACAATTTTCGTGCTCAATTTGCAAATAGGTTTAATGGATTAAAAAATGAAAATAAATATCAGGAAAACATCTAACGATTTGATCAAATACGACAGAAAAATAATACAAATAAAATGGGAAATAATTGGAGTAATAAACAGAATAATAATTGGCCACAAAGGGGACATTTTTGACAAAACAATAATAAAACATGGAAGAACGCTATAGTCGAGTACCTCGGCTATCAGATACCCGTTACTCAGCTAAATAGAGATATGCAAGCAGCAAAGCGAGATTAAAATGCGCCACCTACGTGCGGTATACAGAATTATGGGCGTTAGAGTGGGCGTGGCAAGTTTGTTTTGGATCAATCGATAGGTATTGACGAGACCAACAAATTTCAGTCAAAATTTTTATTCTAGCATCAAAACTGTAGGAGCCACCGTTTTGAGCGGTTTGTGGGCGTTACAGTGGGCGTGGCACTCTGCTGAAACAAACTTACGCTGCGTAAGAAGCTCAGGAATCTGCACGCCAAATCTCAATAGCCTAGCTCCCATAGTTTCCGAGATCTCAGCGTTCATCCGGACGGACAGACAGACGGACAGACGGACAGACGGACATGGCTAGATCGACTCGGCTATATACGTTGTGGGATCGGAAACGCTTCCTTCTGCCTGTTACATACTTTCCGACGAATCTAGTATACCCTTTTACTCTACGAGTAACGGGTATAATAACAATGATCAAAATAACAATCAAAAGCAACATGCCGTCGAGCCAATTGATTTTTATCCATCGATTCAACTTCAGAATAAACATAATTACAATTGGCAGTTAAATAATAATTGGCAGGCAAATAATAATCGAGGAAGATATAATAATAATAATTATCAAAATAATAATCGTTCAAATTACTATTGCACAAATCAAAATGGAGAGTGTTCGTACCCAAAGGTGCTCAACATGACCACACCCAACAAATCATGCAGCAGCCAAGTTGGGAACAGCACCAGGCGCTCAGTAGCACCCACTGCATATGAGAATTGATCAGCATATTATGTGTCGCACTAACTCATCGTCTTACCGACTCTTCGGCACACTGTCCCGCCAATGCAGTCAGCACATATTGCAGTGTCAGTACCAGGCGCTCAGTAGCACCCACTGAATATGAGAATTGCTGATCAGCATATTATATGTCTCACTAACTCAACGTCGCACCGACTTAACGACTCACTGACCCGCCAATGCAGTCAGCACATGTTGCAGTGTCAGCCGAGCCAACTACACAAACTGATACCATAATCATAATTCCCTGACTTACTTTAGAATATAGCTTCTTGATTAGTGACATTACACTAAAATTCCGTGTTCCAAGTAGTATATAAACATGTATCAAATGAAGAATAAATCAGTTATCAACGCACCGCATAACTCCGCGGTTCTACTTCCTACCTTTGGGAACAGGGCTCGTAATGCACTATCTCAACTAGCAGCTAACCTAGGTTAGCTCAACCTCAGCGTAGTTCCCGCATCACCTGTGGTCCGGCATCGCTGTAACCATCGTTACCATTGCCACGACGCGAACATTGGTGACGTGACCCTTTACCAACAAAGCATCACACTCCAGCAACCCCCTTCCACCAAAAGCTGAACCTCTGACTGGTGAGAAGACCCGTTATGTTCACTACATCCACCCGCCCTGGAAACCATAGCTCATCCATCGTCACAGGTGTAATATGCATGTATCATTGTATCGAGTACCCACTGTACCGACACCAACATTGTGTTACAGTGTACTTAAACAAATACAAAAGTGCCGGCCGCTAACTCGTGCGGCCAGCCGAAGTATGAATGCGCATCAAAGCCCAACTTATAAGAAGTGCTAGTGTCAGCATATTCCCATGGCCTGAGTACAGACACATACAATAAATGCATATACAACTTCTCTCGCGCTCTCGCTGCTATCAGCCAAATACGTTTGTGAGCATATACTTTGATATATATGACGGCCGCTACCAATGATTGCAGGCAGCGCAGCCGCGAATAGCTAGCAGTAAGTCACTCATAATTTGACAATTGAATAATAAAGATCTTCCCGTGGCCGTTGGCCACTGAGACCAAATTTCTGGACTATTTTCTGGGTTCAACATTGACTCTACTAACCACAAGGAGGACCACCAATACACAGGATCGTCAGCTTAATCCAGCTTCACAGGATACGCTTCTTCATCCAGCGTCACAGGATCGTCAGCTTAACCCAGCTTCACAGGATACGCTTCGTCATCCAGCGTCACAGGATCGTCAGCTTCATCCAGCTTCACAGGATACGCTTCTTCATCCAGCGTCACAGGATCGTCAGCTTAATCCAGCTTCACAGGATACTCTGCTTCATCCAGATTTACAGGATCGTCAGCTCTATTCAGCTTCTTAAGATACCGAGTGACTCAGCTTCATACAACTTCACAGGATACTCGGCTTCATCCAGCTTCACAGGATCGTCAGCTTTATCCAGCCTCACAAGATACCAAGCTTCATCCAGCTTCACTGGCGACTCAGCTTCATCCAGCTTCACAGGACACTCAGCTTTTCATTCATAGAGGAAACAAGTCACACAATCATCGATTTACACAATTGATTACTAGACAACCAAAATGAGCTGCAAGTACAGATCCAACAGCTCATAAAGAATTAGGGCAAGGATTTGGTGGAGCGACGCCACCGAGACGGCTGTTACTCCGGTAAACTAAATCAGCTAAACGATCTCTGGCAGTTTTGCGACCTAGATGAAGAAGTCCAACAAGAGGCATTACCCACAACAGGAGATCAAGTCAAAGGAGACTCCGCAATTGACAGGGTGATCCGACAGTTGCAGAGAAGATGCAACGAATTGCAGTCATCATTAACATTACCCTCGAACGCCCCAACTGTCACTCGAGCCCTACAAAGGCACCTGGATCTCCATTGGGCGTTGGGATTTAGGAGCCACTTCTTGTTTTACATGAAAAGGAATTTTCGAAAATAAAAACAAGGGAGAAAATTGTAGGAGCCACATTTTTGGGCGGCTTGTGGGCGTTAGAGTGGGCGTGGCACATTGCTGAAACAAACTTGCGCTGCGTAAGAAGTTCAATAATCTGCATACCAAGTCTCAATAACCTAGCTCTTATAGTTTCCGATATCTCAGCGTTCATCCGGACGGACAGGCGGACATGACTAGATCGACTCCGCTGGTGATCCTGAGAATATATACGAAACGCTTCCTTCTGCCTGTTACATCTAGTATACCCTTTTACTCTATGATGAGTATGAGTACGAGTATAATAAGTTGTCAATATACAAAAAGAATTTATTATAAAAAAATATTTTGAAGATACAAGTAGCGAAAACATAGATTCATTATTTGTGGAAGATCGTGAGAAAAGCTTGGGAAATAAAAATCCTCAGAGCGCCGACGTAGAAATATCCGTCAATAAAAATACAAATATCTTGGGAATTAAAAATCCTGAGAGCGGCGTAGAAATATCCGTCAATAAAAATGCAAATATCTCGTACTTTATAAGGTCGGAAACGCTTCCTTCTGCCTGTTACATACTTTCCGACGAATCTAGTATATTCTTTTACTCTACGAGTACGAGTATGATGAGTTATCAATGTACAAAAAGGTAACATCAGTTCATGGTTATTCAATTATTAGGTATTACCATATTATAAATATATTTGAAACAAGACAAAACAGAAAAGTTAAAACATTATGATAAAGAGGCAAAAAATGAAATAAGTTTAATTGAAGAAAATAATATTCTTCAGTTATAAGAATTTATTATAAAAAAATATTTTGAAGATAAAAGTAGCGAAAACACAGATTCATTATTTGTGGAAGATAGTGAGAAAAGCTTGGGAAATAAAAATCATGAGAGCGCCGACGTAGAAATATGCGTCAATAAAAATACAAATATCTTGAGAATTAAAAATCCTGAGAGTGCCGACGTTGAAATATCCGTCAAAAAGAATACAAATATATTGGAAATTAAAAATCCTGAGAGTGCCGACGAATGAATAAAAATCGTTTGAAATGTAAAAATTTCAAGCACACCGTCGTTGAGTTATCCGACAAACAACAGATAAATAATATAGGTACTGATCAATAAGACGGACTTAATGAAAAAATAGTTCACTATATTGAAAAAGAGCATTTAAAGATAAATATGCAAATTCCCTTTAGAACAGACATAAAGGGGGAAATAAACCTTATTTAAGACAGGCCAATATACGGGAAACAATATCCGAAGCCCTTATAATTCACCAGTTCTGGTAGTCCCAAATTAAGGAGAAAATCGAAACGGAAGCCGTAAATTAAGGCTCGTCATTGACTATAAAAAATTAAATGAAAGTACCATACCTGACAGGTACCCAATTCTATCTAATTTGAAAAAAAGCAAGATATTGTTCAACAACAGATTTAGAATCACGTTTTCATCAGATATTAATGAAAGAATCTGATGTGGAAAAACATATTTTTCAATAAATAACGGAAAAGACGAATTTTTAAGAATGCCACTCGGAATAACAAATGCATCAAGAATTTTTCAGAGAGCAATGGACGACATCCTAAGAGAACAAATAGGGAAAACATGTCATGTCTACATGGACGACATTATAATATTCTCAAATTCGATTGAACAACATTATATACACTTAAACAAAATTATAAATATATTATTAAGGGCAAACATGAAAATCTCTTTAGAAAAATAAAAGTTTTTTAAGCGCGAAACCAGTTTTCTAGGATACATCGTATCTTATAACGCCATCAAGACAAACCCAGAAGAAAACAAGGAAGAACGCTATAGTCGAGTACCTCGACTATCAGATACCCGTTACTCAGCTATATAGAGATACGCAAGCAAAGTTTTACTTTCATAACTTGTATTGACGCTTACTCGAAATTTATTGTACTAAAAGGCATCCAAAATAAATTAAGTATTGAAAACAAAGTAATGGAACTTCTTCAACAATTTCCACAAGCCAAAGTAATAATGACCGATAATGAACCAAGCTTTACCTCGTCCCAATTTAAATCTTTTGCACAAAGGTGCGATTTAACTTTACATTACGCAGACCCTAGGTCAAACGGACAAGTTGAAAGGGCACATTCTACATTAACAGAATTAGCTCGGTGCATTAAAGAAGAATTTAATTTAACCGACTGTTCCGAAATAGTTATAAGAGCCGCTCAAGAATATAATCAGAGCATTCATTCTACAACGAACCAAAAACCTTTTGACGTACTATATAATAAAATAGAGCACGATAACATTATTCAAATTTAAAAAAAAACATAAGAGAAAATGTTAGAAACACATAATGAAAACAGAAAAGAAAAAGTATATCATGTAGGACAGGTAGCTTATGAAAAGAAAAATGAAACATGACATAGAAGTAATTGAACAAATTTTACCATAATAAAAATCACAATTAATATCAACTATTAACATTTGATCTGCAAAATTTAATTGACACAATCACACAAGCAAACATTTATGTTTTTAATATCAAAATATTAAAGAATGATAACATCATGAATATATTAGAACATGAACAAAAACCAGTAATTATCGCTGACTTAATTGACATCTCTGTTTTTAAAATCGCACTGCATAAAGAACTTTTAATAATTTATATAAAATACCCAATAATAAAAAAAAGATGCGAAAAGATGCGCTAGAGCAATTTCCCAAATCGATTGGAAACTAGTGTTAAAAAAATTAGAGAAAAAAATAATAAAATAGACATCATACAAGATGGTGCCATTCTTATAAATGGTAACAATATTGTTAAAAACTCCCATTTAAACGGATCATTCTTGAAAACATTTAATGGTACAACCGAAATTAATAATACTTCATTTACCAATTTGGAAAACAAAATTCTTAACTACATAACTACGAACCCTTTCAAAAATTTTGAAATATCCGATTACATATTATCAAATAACTCAGTACTTTCTTTAGATAATATAAACATTTTAAATCCTTTCATTAAAATAAATAATTAATAAAATTAATTAATAAATATCACTTACCTTTACTTAATTAATTATAATCATAATATATTTTTAATTTTTTTACTTATTATTAAATATAAAAATGCTATATTATTTGTAACCAAGAAACAACGGCCAGAACCAGAAAGAAGAAAGAACATTTTTAAACAGAATTTAGAGATCAATTAAATGAATTTTAGAAGGGGGAGAGTTATCCAACCCGTGAAACTAGGCCGCTTATGGCTTTTATTTTTTTTATTTGCCTTTGTCTTTTCCTTTGGCTTTGAGGTCCGATCTTGGTTCCCAGCTAAGTTAAACAATTCAAAACTAAAGTAAACATCAGCTTCCCTTCGAAGCCCAATCAATTGCGCCTTTTGCGTTTCAAGTTCTCACCAAATTGCATCGGTCAGCATAATTAAATTTCACAATGAGATGCGACAGTTTCATTTTAAGCTTTTAATCTAAACATAAATTGAAGTTCTAAAAGTTCAAAAAGAAATGCTCCTGCCCGAGGTTCATAGGAAAAAATTAAGAAATTAAGAGGGCAGTCCTATTTTGTCCGAGACCGCGATCGGTTTTCAAGTATTAAAAGTGTCTTGTATTAATTGTGTATTAAGAATAAAGGTTTAACACGAGTTTTGAAATAAAAAATACATTTTTTTAAATCGTCTGTAAACAACGAATTTAATTGGCGCCCAACGTGGGGCGTTCCACAAATTGTTTAATGAAAAATAAGTTAAATATAAACGGAGCTCGCGCACTAAACATTTTTAGTGGTGTGAGGAGTTGAACAACTCCCCACAAATAGAAGCAGCAGCAGATGGCCGGCCGCTTACCAGTTACGCGGCGAATTCGCGTAGTAACGGCGCGGCGAGGAGAGTTTGGAGACTTGGATGGAGAACGAGAGAGTTTGGAGACCAAGGATGGAGAGCGAGAAAGTTTGGAGATCGAGAGAGTTTGGAGACCCATGGTGGAGAGCGAGAGAATTTGGAGACCTCGCGAGCAAGGCAAGAGTGCCGTGTGCAAAAACGGATAACGAAACTCCACTGGACCTTGGACTCTCCCGTGAACTTTGGACTGGGAGCGGCACACAGGCGTGCCACAAGCATCACGGGAATCAGCGGAACGGCAGCAGTGGGCGGAGTATCGATTGGATCAACCAGGAGTCACGGACTTTGGACCCGGAGTGGAGAGATCCAGCGGGCCGGGCGCAAAAGGGAAATAACGGTTCCCGGAGGCCCTATATAAGGCCGCAGAGCGCTGGCAGCTGGATCAATCGATCACGAGGAGTCAAGCCTTCAAGATCAGTTAAAGTACCAAGTAAACAGTCAGACAAGCAAGTAATCTACGGGGGAGCTACAACCAAGCGAGAGCAAGATCGCCAGGTCGAGACGTTCGGGATTGGGACATCAGGAATCTCCGAATTGAGACACAAGTGTGTTAAGTGGGCATATTAGTGCCCGAGTCCTGACAAGGACTTGGGCCGAGGGAGAGGCGTCCGATATTCTGACACCATTTGCCGGCATAAGCTACGTCGTATTCGGGTCGTGGGATCTTGGTAAGCCTCTCTCCTCTCCAACATAACGAGAATAAATATTAAAAGTGCCTGGAAAATAATATTACTTCATAAAGTTCGTCGGTCGTCAGTCCACACTGCCCCACAAGCTTAGCTGTCGCTTGATCGCATTACGATCGGGCTGTGTTTTGGCCATATTCCCTCCCCTTCACACATTTGTGTGCCAATGGATCGTCGCAGGCCGCGCAATACGATCCCCTATTGTCAAGGTTGTCCGTCGAAAGTTATGTCATTGCTCTTGACCTACTCCACTCCTTGCGTCAGCACACCCCCTTTGTTAGAGTTCTAGCACACCATGGTTTTGAATTCCTTTTCACATTATAAATTTATTAAATAATATTTGTGTCGGCGTGTGCCGGTGTTGAATAACATAATATTGGTTAATTCATATAGGGATTAAATTAATTGACAATTATTGTATTAGCGGAAAGTATCGATTTTACCACCTGTGAAGGTGCACACATCAGCAAAATGCTGAATATTCACGACTACAAAGGTCGCTCAGAGGGCCCTTGCAATTATCATATAACTACAAGCCTGATACTCGCCGAAAAAGTTTATAGTAGTCTATAAAACTGTAGGATACTGCACGAATATTTATATATGTATGTTTATAAGAAAGGAACCGTGTCCCGACAAACTTACCCCCTCTTTAAATCCTGGGCGATGAGATCTCGACGCTCCGGATCCTGGGATTTGGGAAAATATTATATTGGATATATATATATAAATATACGTGCACCAAAATACGGCTGTTCTTAAGTATACCAATTCACTTAAACACAAAATATATATATATTACGCCACAGGCATGCGACTTCTTTAACGGCTGGTGGAGAGATTTGTCCTCTCTAATTGTTTATCATGATTCGCACTTTGATTCGGTTGGTTTAAATATATTTCAGAGCATGTTTGAATGCTTGATTTTCACTTGTTATCCAATTGCATTATTTGAGGATATTGGTCCTTGGTTATGCATGAGTTCACTTTAGCTTTGGTTGGCTCGATTAACACATTTATATTGCATCACTACTTTCTCCGACGTATGCTATTGGTCGCTACGCTCTGAACGGATGGTTCCTACAGCTGAACAAATTTCAGGAGCATGGAGATCACGGATACTGCGTCCACAAACATCGCAGTATGTCGGATGTCGTCCTTATTGTTGATCTTCTCCACGTTCTTTGATGGCAATAGCGGCGCTGGTTCGACACAAGATTATTTCGAGCTGCAATTGTGTTCTCCTCAAGGACTGTTGGATATGGTGGCTGGTCCTGGTGGCAGAAGACTCCATGGACGACTGCCCCAGGGAAAGTCGCCTTCCCTCGAAGCTGCCGGCTTCCGTCAGCAAGACACCCAAATGGATTCTCTCTCTTTCTCTATTTGTCTAAGGTCTTTTATATTAGACTAGAGCTTTTACTTGGCTGCGGGTATGGATCGGATAAACTAGGTGTTCCCACCTAGAATAACTGTTTCTTGATATCTGCTATCTTGGGAGTCAACGGCCGGCTGTTGCCCTTTGCCAGCTACCGGAGTATGGTTACCAATAGGTTGATAGTGGCCGTTGTTCTGACCACGCGACACCCGAGAATTGCCGAATTGCTTTTTCTTCTGCCTTTACCAGTATGAGTCTGGTTAGTCACAAGCACCCCTCCCCCTGGCTAAAGATTCGTCGTTGTTTCTCTATGTGAATCTTTCTATGTGGAGGGCATACGTAACAGGCTCGAAGTGATCGATGCGGACCGCATGGAATGCGGTTGTCTGTTGTCTGTTCCGTGTTTCTTCTCCTTTTTAGGCGCCCATTCACGTGTGGCTTCGACCCACTCCTGTGATCAAGAGTCTCATGTTTTATCGGCTGAGCTGTCCAGGCTGATATCCTTATTGCTGTTGCTTTATGTTAAAGGTATATTCTGTACATTAGTATTTTTATTACACTTGGCGCATGGAATCTGTGTTTTGATGTTTCCTCTTTTGATCTAACTGACGATCGATTAAAGCATATTTATTAGAAATGTTTGATTCATATGTTTATAAGGTTTAAGAACTCTTGTACTATTAGGAAAGCTTTGTAGTGCTGGGCATGTTTTTCGCAGTATTTTTTAACCAGCGATCCACACGGAGACCCTCCTTTTTGAACGAAGTTAATGGCGATGTTAGCAACAAGCCGCCCATCCGGGAGTTCATGTTGTCTTTCAAAAGCTCAACAAATTCATCTTCATCGATTTTATGCTTTAGTTTGAAATGCAAGTTGTGCATATCGGAGACATAATCGCGGAAGGTTTCGTGCTGTCCTTGCTTGCGTTCCATTAGTTCCTCTATTTCGATTGGTATAAAAGTTTTACGTGATTCTTTTCAAAACACCCGGTCAGCGACGTAAACGCTGAATAAGTTGACAATAAGAATGTTTATAAACTGGGGGTGCTTCCCTCTGCTTCTCAAGTTTCTCTTCGGTCAGGAACCGTCCGATATTTAAGCCCCAAAAACAAAACAAAATAAATATCCCTAACTAGGGGTGTTAGCCGCTTCTACACAACGCGGTTCTGCTAAGCTTACATGCCCTTACTTTCCCTTTCTATTCAGCTCAAATGCTCCAAACGGAAACTGGCTGTGTTTAGATAAGGGGTCTGTCCAAAAACCCCCTCCCGCCAGTTGTCGGAAAACAAGTTATTTGACCGATCATTCTCGGGCTCCACAACCGTCTCCTATTTCTCTGGACTCGAACCAAGCAAACGACCTGACCAACTAGCCTAATACGTTGTGGGGCGTCGGCCAGAGAAACTAAAAATCGTCCACCGCCCAAATATGTCAAGGGAAACCGCAAAGACTCGAACCAAGCAAACGACCGGACAAATGCCTAGTACGTTGTGGGGCGTCGGCTTTGCGTTTCCTGTCAGTTCCCCCACCCCCATTCTGTCCTGGATCGACAAACGAACAGTAGACCCGCACCGCAACTGCTAAATGCGTTACCGTAATGCTTGCGCTCCTGCTCTTTCTGGACTCGAACCAATTCAAACGACCGGGCAAATGCGTAGTACGTCGTGTGGCGTCGGCCAGAAAGCACCTATAAATTGTATTTACGTTAATTTTAACAAGTAGTCGTCGACACTTAGTTATAGGTATAGTATTATAAAAAAGGATAACTCATAGTTCTTGTTTTAAGGAAATTCTGATAAATTTGTCCATGAACAAAACAGGGCATTTCTAAGGTTACAAATCATTTCAAAGTCAGGCCTCTATTCTGCGACAAAGTTCTGATTGAGTGGCCCCTCAACACTGACAGTCACAGAAGTTGGGGACTTTACGGTTATTAATTCGACAACTAAGTAGGTACGCATACATTTAAAATTCTTTAATCTCCCTGCTCTATAAAACAGTCAAATTACCTATGGCAAAAAGGATGAAAGCTTTGCCATCATCCACTCCGATACCGCAGGCATCGAGATTGTGGACCCTGGTTAAATTCCTTAAGGAATATGAAATGTCCTAGCGTTGGGCGCCAATTCTGTTACGTGGGCATATTAGTGCCCGAGTCCTGACAAGGACTTGGGCCGAGGGAGAGGCGTCCGATATTCTGGCACCATTTGCCGGCATAAGCTACGTCGTATTCGGGTCGTGGGATCTTGGTAAGCCTCTCTCCTCTCCAACATAACGAGAATAAATATTAAAAGTGCCTGGAAAATAATATTACTTCATAAAGTTCGTCGGTCGTCAGTCCACACTGCCCCACAAGCTTAGCTGTCGCTTGATCGCATTACGATCGGGCTGTGTTTTGGCCATATTCCCTCCCCTTCACACATTCGTGTGCCAATGGATCGTCGCAGGCCGCGCAATACGATCCCCTATTGTCAAGGTTGTCCGTCGAAAGTTATGTCATTGTTCTTGACCTACTCCACTCCTTGCGTCAGCACACCCCCTTTGTTAGAATGCTAGCACACCATGGTTTTGAATTCCATTTCACATTATAAATTTATTAAATAATATTTATGTCGGCGTGTGCCGGTGTTGAATAACATAATATTGGTTAATTCATATAGGGATTAAATTAATTGACAATTATTGTATTAGCGGAAAGTATCGATTTTACCACCTGTGAAGGTGCACACATCAGCAAAATGCTGAATATTCACGACTACAAACGTCGCTCACAGGGCCCTTGCAATTATCATATAACTACAAGCCAGATACTCGCCGAAAAAGTTTATAGTAGTCTATAAAACTGTAGGATACTGCACGAATATTTATATATGTATGTTTATAAGAAAGGAACCGTGTCCCGACAAACTTACCCCCTCTTTAAATCCTGGGCGATGAGATCTCGACGCTCCGGATCCTGGGCTTTGGGAAAATATTATATTGGATATATATATATAAATATACGTGCACCAAAATACGGCTGTTCTTAAGTATACCAATTCACTTAACCACAAAATATATATATATTATGCCACAGGCATGCGACTTCTTCAACGGCTGGTGGAGAGATTCGTCCTCTCTAATTGTTTATCATGATTCGCACTTTGTCTATTGATTCGGTTGGTTTAAATATAATTCAGTGCATGTTTGAATGCTTGATTTTCACTTGTTATCCAATTGTATTATTTGAGGATATTGGTCCTTGGTTATGCATGAGTTCACTTTAGCTTTGGTTGGCTCGATTAACACATTTATATTGCATCACTACTTTCTCCGACGTATGCTATTGGTCGCTACGCTCTGAACGGATGGTTCCTACAGCTGAACAAATTTCAGGAGCATGGAGATCACGGATACTGCGTCCACAAACATCGCAGTAAGTCGGATGTCGTCCTTATTGTTGATCTTCTCCACGTTCTTTGATGGCAATAGCGGCGCTGGTTCGACACAAGATTATTTCGAGCTGCAATTGTGTTCTCCTCAAGGACTGTTGGATATGGTGGCTGGTCCTGGTGGCAGAAGACTCCATGGACGACTGCCCCAGGGAAAGTCGCCTTCCCTCGAAGCTGCCGGCTTCCGTCAGCAAGACACCCAAATGGATTCTCTCTCTTTCTCTATTTGTCTAAGGTCTTTTATACCAGACTAGAGCTTTTACTTGGCTGCGGGTATGGATCGGATAAACTAGGTGTTCCCACCTAGAATTACTGTTTCTTGATATCTGCTATCTTGGGAGTCAACGGCCGGCTGTTGCCCTTTGCCAGCTACCGGAGTATGGTTACCAATAGGTTGATAGTGGCCGTTGTTCTGACCACGCGACACCCGAGAATTGCCGAATTGCTTTTTCTTCTGCCTTTACCAGTATGAGTCTGGTTAGTCACATGCACCCCTCCCCCTGGCTAAAGATTCGTCGTTGTTTCTCTATGTGAATCTTTCTATGTGGAATCTTTCTATTCAAGGCATCACGCGGCTAAGTCAAGGCGTTTGTTTTCCAACTTTGTCACGACCACACCCTGGCGAGTCGCCAGGCGGGTCTGTCAGAGACAAGCAAAAGAGTCCTGCCACGAAGAACCGTCAGCTTGGGGAGGAAAGTTGCCTGCGACCCAGCGTACCTTGCCCGACCAAGCAGGACCTGGCGTGACGGACGAGCGGTAGATCGATTTGCGGTTTCAAGAGGCGGCCGCCTGGAGAGCCCTGCGATTACCGGCGAAGTTCCCGAACAGCAATCGCCCAACTCCCCGAGTGCCAGAACGACGAGATACTGGTCAGAGGACAGCGCAGAGGACATCGACAGCGACGCCAGCAGACATTTCCGGCAGCCACGTTACCAAGTGAACCGCTAGACAGCTTCCTGGCGGCAGCCTTGACTGTCAGCGCGAACTGAGCAATAACCTAGCGGGACCGTCCGGGACAGAGCAAGGGACAGGTATTGCCTCGAAAGGCGTCGGCCTGGAGAGCAAGGCTTGTTCACCCTAGTCTGAGAACGGTGACGCTTCTCTAAGCCCACAAGGCCGAACTCTCTGCGGGTCTAAGGCGCAACAAGCGACCCCGAGGCAGCGCGTCGGCAAGCAAGCAGAGGCGGCCACTACGAGCGTCCCGAAACCCAGGATCCAGTGGAAGCCGAGTCAACGCGTCGAGGAGCCAGAAAGAGGAGCGCCAGCAGCCGGCGGAACCAGAGCCAGGAGAAACCGAGGCCAGCCCAGCCACACACCCGCTGTACTAATACCACGAGAATAAATCCCACTGTTACCATTTGAACCCTTTGTTTTCCCACTGATCTACGGGCAATCACGTCATATAAATTTGGTGGGACGAAAACACAATCTTCTGAGCTAGCCGCACGAATCTCGTAGCGAGCAGACACACAAAATCAGTTCGTTACAGTGGAAAAATAAAAAAATCCACCAAGCGACACAACAATGCGACAGTGATCGTTAAAAACAATTAAATGGAAATTAATAAATGAAATAATCCATTTAAAGGTGAATTTAAAATAAAGGTAAGCTAAAATCTAAATCAAAAAAATTCAGGAACACAAAATAAGTGAAACGACGCACAAAATGAATTAAAAATAACGCAAAAAATTATTTTGAACCAGAAACGCATTAATCTAAAACATTTAAACAAACAAGAACTAACAACAACAAAAACAAAAAAACACAACGCGCTGAAACCAGAAAAACTGAAGAAGGAAGGAAGGGCACTTCAATCCAGGAAGGAAGATCAACCCACAACCTCACAGAAGGAAGACCCCTTCGGGACAGTCTCGTGAGGAATTAATTTACAATAATAAAAAAATAAAGATTATAATTTAAGATCAGGGAGCTTAAGAAAAATAATATAAGATTTAAACATTGATAAAAAGTAAGATAGACTTACGATTTAATAAATAATATCAAGAAACAATTTGGAAGATTTGATAAATAGCTTTGGTGAATTAAATTTAACAATGGCAACCGGAGGCTCAGCACCAAATTTTTCTGCAGGTAGTATAACCACAGCCGGCGGTTTAACAGTGGAATTAATAAATAGATTGATAAATTTTCAATTAAATGAAGTGAGCAGGAAAATAAAAGGTTTAGAAGGAAGGTTAGCCACAGATGCAAACGCTGTGGAGGATTATAAAATACAAACAATCGACCCAACTATAAAAAAAATCACTAAAATTCACCGGGGAAGCTGCGAGCTGCCCATGATGCTCTTACCAATCATGGCACCGTTTTAAACATTTGAGCAATCTTATCTAGATTGGACCTTGTATATAGCGATAAACGACCAATAAAAATTCTCGAGTCAGAACTAAGTATCCTCAGGCAGGGACGAATGACAGTTACTGAATACTATAATGAAGTCAAAAGACAACAGAAATTACCAATAAACAAAACCATAATGACATACGGAAAGGACAGTGTAATTACCAAGGAAACAAATAAAACAACGCTCTACGAATATTTATATCCGGGCTAAATGAATCTGTCTCAGAAACTCTTTTCTAATTAAGTCCACCAGCTTTGCCCAATGCTTTGGCAAAGGTCCAAGAATTAGAGTCAAACAATTTCCGTGCTCAATTTGCAAATAGGTTTAATAAATTAAAAAATGAAAATAAATATCAGGAAAACATCTAACGATTTGATCAAATACGACAGAAAAATAATACAAATAAAATGGGAAATAATTGGAGTAATAAACAGAATAATAATTGGCCACAAAGGGGACATTTTTGACAAAACAATAACAAAACATGGAAGAACGCTATAGTCGAGTACCTCGGCTATCAGATACCCGTTACTCAGCTAAATAGAGATATGCAAGCAGCAAAGCGAGATTAAAATGCGCCACCTACGGGCGGTATACAGAATTATGGGCGTTAGAGTGGGCGTGGCAAATTTTTTTTGGATCAATCGATAGGTATTGACGAGACCAACAAATTTCAGTTAAAATTTTTATTCTAACATCAAAACTGTAGGAGCCACCGTTTTGAGCGGTTTGTGGGCGTTACAGTGGGCGTGGCACTCTGCTGAAACAAACTTACGCTGCGTAAGAAGCTCAGGAATCTGCACGCCAAATCTCAATAGCCTAGCTCCCATAGTTTCCGAGATCTCAGCGTTCATCCGGACGGACAGACAGACGGACAGACGGACATGGCTAGATCGACTCGGCTATATACGTTGTGGGGTCGGAAACGCTTCCTTCTGCCTGTTACATACTTTCCGACGAATCTAGTATACCCTTTTGCTCTACGAGTAACGGGTATAATAACAATGATCAAAATAACAATCAAAAGCAACATGCCGTCGAGCCAATTGATTTTTATCCATCGATTCAACTTCAGAATAAACATAATTACAATCGGGAGCCAAATAACAATAATAATTCGCAGGCAAATAATAATCGAGGAAGATATAATAATAATAATTATCAAAATAATAATCGTTCAAATTACTATCGCACAAATCAAAATGGAGAGTGTTCGTACCCAAAGGTGCTCAACATGACCACACCCAACAAATCATGCAGCAGCCAAGTTGGGAACAGCACCAGGCGCTCAGTAGCACCCACTGCATATGAGAATTGCTGATAAGCATATTATGTGTCGCACTAACTCATCGTCTTACCGACTCTTCGGCACACTGACCCGCCAATGCAGTCAGCACATATTGCAGTGTCAGTACCAGGCGCTCAGTAGCACCCACTGCATATGAGAATTGCTGATCAGCATATTATATGTCTCACTAACTCAACGTCTCACCGACTCAACGACTCACTGACCCGCCAATGCAGTCAGCACATGTTGCAGTGTCAGCCGAGCCAACTACACAAACTGCTACCATAATCATAATTCCCGGACCTACTTTAGAATATAGCTTCTTGATTAGTGACATTACACTAAATTTCCGTGTTCCAAGTAGTACATAAGCATGTATCAAATGAAGAATAAATCAGTTATCAACGCACCGCATAACTCCGCGGTTCTACTTCCTACCTCTGGGAACAGGGCTCGTAATGCACTATCTCAACTAGCAGCTAACCTAGAAAAGCTCAACCTCAGCGTAGTTCCCGCATCGCCTGTGGTCCGGCATCGCTGTATCCATCGTTACCATTGCCACGACGCGATCGTCCTGCAAGTGTCTACTTCGGTTAGGCACAAGCATTGGTGAGGTGTCCCTTTACCAACAAAGCATCACACTCCAGCAACCCCCTTCCACCAAAAGCTGAACCTCTGACTGGTGAGAAGACCCGTTATGTTCACTACATCCACCCGCCCTGGAAACCATAGCTCAACGAGCTTCAAAGGATACGCTTCGTCATCCATCGTCACAGGTGTAATATGCATGTATCATTGTATCGAGTACCCACTGTACCGACACCAACATTGTGTTACAGTGTACTTAAACAAATACAGAAGTGCCGGCCGCTAAACTCGTGCGGCCAGCCGAAGTATGAATGCGCATCAAAGCCCAACTTATAAGAAGTGCTAGTGTCAGCATATTCCCATGGCCTGAGTGCAGACACATACAATGAATGCATATACAACTTCTCTCGCGCTCTCGCTGCTATCAGCCAAATACGTTTGTAAGCATATACTTTGATATATATGACGGCCGCTACCAATGATTGCAGTCAGCGCAGCCGCGAATAGCTAGCAGTAAGTCACTCATAATTTGACAATTGAATAATAAAGATCTTCCCGTGGCCGTTGGCCACTGAGACCAAATTTCTGGACTATTTTCTGGGTTCAACATTGACTCTACTAACCACAAGGAGGACCACCAATACACAGGATCGTCAGCTTAATCCAGCTTCACAGGATACGCTTCTTCATCCAGCGTCACAGGATCGTCAGCTTAACCCAGCTTCACAGGATACGCTTCGTCATCCAGCGTCACAGGATCGTCAGCTTCATCCAGCTTCACAGGATACGCTTCTTCATCCAGCGTCACAGGATCGTCAGCTTAATCCAGCTTCACAGGATACTCTGCTTCATCCAGATTTACAGGATCGTCAGCTCTATTCAGCTTCTTAAGATACCGAGCGACTCAGCTTCATACAACTTCACAGGATACTCGGCTTCATCCAGCTTCACAGGATCGTCAGCTTTATCCAGCCTCACAAGATACCAAGCTTCATCCAGCTTCACTGGCGACTCAGCTTCATCCAGCTTCACAGGACACTCAGCTTTTCATTCATAGAGGAAACAAGTCACACAATCATCGATTTACACAATTGATTACTAGACAACCAAAATGAGCTGCAAGTACAGATCCAACAGCTCATAAAGAATTAGGGCAAGGATTTGGTGGAGCGACGCCACCGAGACGGCTGTTACTCCGGTAAACTAAATCAGCTAAACGATCTCTGGCAGTTTTGCGACCTAGATGAAGAAGTCCAACAAGAGGCATTACCCACAACAGGAGATCAAGTCAAAGGAGACTCCGCAATTGACAGGGTGATCCGACAGTTGCAGAGAAGATGCAACGAATTGCAGTCATCATTAACATTACCCTCGAACGCCCCAACTGTCACTCGAGCCCTACAAAGGCACCTGGATCTCCATTGGGCGTTGGGATTTAGGAGCCACTTCTTGTTTTACATGAAAAGGAATTTTCGAAAATAAAAACAAGGGAGAAAATTGTAGGAGCCACATTTTTGGGCGGCTTGTGGGCGTTAGAGTGGGCGTGGCACATTGCTGAAACAAACTTGCGCTGCGTAAGAAGCTCAGGAATCTGCATACCAAGTCTCAATAACCTTGCTCTTATAGTTTCCGATATCTCAGCGTTCATCCGGACGGACAGGCGGACATGACTAGATCGACTCCGCTGGTGATCCTGAGAATATATACGAAACGCTTCCTTCTGCCTGTTACATCTAGTATACCCTTTTACTCTATGATGAGTACGAGTACGAGTATACGGGTATAATAAGTTGTCAATATACAAAAAGAATTTATTATAAAAAAATATTTTGAAGATAAAAGTAGCGAAAACATAGATTCATTATTTGTGGAAGATCGTGAGCAAAGCTTGGGAAATAAAAATCCTCAGAGCGCCGACGTAGAAATATCCGTCAATAAAAATACAAATATCTTGGGAATTAAAAATCCTGAGAGCGGCGTAGAAATATCCGTCAATAAAAATGCAAATATCTCGTACTTTATAAGGTCGGAAACGCTTCCTTCTGCCTGTTACATACTTTCCGACGAATCTAGTATATTCTTTTACTCTACGAGTACGAGTATGATGAGTTATCAATGTACAAAAAGGTAACATCAGTTCATGGTTATTCAATTATTAGGTATTACCATATTATAAATATATTTGAAACAAGACAAAACAGAAAAGTTAAAACATTATGATAAAGAGGCAAAAAATGAAATAAGTTTAATTGAAGAAAATAATAATCTTCCGTTATAAGAATTTATTATAAAAAAATATTTTAAAGATAAAAGTAACGAAAACACAGATTCATTATTTGTGGAAGATAGTGAGAAAAGCTTGGGAAATAAAAATCATGAGAGCGTCGACGTAGGAATATGCGTCAATAAAAATACACATATCTTGAGAATTAAAAATCCTGAGAGTGCCGACGTTGAAATATCCGTCAAAAAGAATACAAAGATATTGGAAATTAATCCTGAGAGTGCCGACGAATGAATAAAAATCGTTTGAAATGTAAAAATTTCAAGCACACCGTCGTTGAGTTATCCGACAAACAACAGATAAATAATATAGGTACTGATCAATAAGACGGACTTAATGAAAAAATAGTTCACTATATTGAAAAAGAGCTTTTAAAGATAAATATGCAAATTCCTTTTAGAACAGACATAAAGGGGGAAATAAACCTTATTTAAGACAGGCCAATATACGGGAAACAATATCCGAATGCTTTATCTGTCACCGACTTCGTGAATAGCGAAATTAGTAGAAGAAGTAGCAGAAGAAATTATTAGGCCTAGCCGAAGCCCTTATAATTCACCAGTTCTGGTAGTCCCAAATTAAGGAGAAAATCGAAACGGAAGCCGTAAATTAAGGCTCGTCATTGACTATAAAAAATTAAATGAAAGTACCATACCTGACAGGTACCCAATTCTATCTTATTTGAAAAAAAGCAAGATATTGTTCAACAACAGATTTAGAATCACGTTTTCATCAGATATTAATGAAAGAATCTGATGTGGAAAAACATATTTCTCAATAAATAATGGAAAAGACGAATTTTTAAGAATGCCACTCGGACTAACAAATGCACCAAGAATTTTTCAGAGAGCAATGGACGACATCCTAAGAGAAAAAATAGGGAAAACATGTCATGTCTACATGGACGACACTATAATATTCTCAAATTCGATTGAACAACATTATATAGACTTAAACAAAATTATAAATATATTATTAAGGGCAAACATGAAAATCTCTTTAGAAAAATAAAAGTTTTTTAAGCGCGAAACCAGTTTTCTAGGATACATCGTATCTTATAACGCCATCAACACAAACCCAGAAGAAAACAAGGAAGAACGCTATAGTCGAGTACCTCGACTATCAGATACCCGTTACTCAGCTAAATAGAGATACGCAAGCAAAGTTTTACTTTCATAACTTGTATTGACGCTTACTCGAAATTTATTGTACTAAAAGGCATCCAAAATAAATTAAGTATTGAAAACAAAGTAATGCAACTTCTTCAACAATTTCCACAAGCCAAAGTAATAATGACCGATAATGAACCAAGCTTTACCTCGTCCCAATTTAAATCTTTTGCACAAAGGTGCGATTTAACTTTACATTACGCAGAGCCGAGGTCAAACGGACAAGTTGGAAGGGCACATTCTACATTAAAAGAATTAGCTCGATGCATTAAAGAAGAATTTTATTTAACCGACTGTTCCGAAATAGTTATAAGAGCCGCTCAAGAATATAATCAGAGCATTCATTCTACAACGAACCAAAAACCTTTTGACGTACTATATAATAAAATAGAGAACGATAACATTTCTCAAATTTAAAAAAAAACATAAGAGAAAATAATAGAAACACATAATGAAAACAGAAAAGAAAAAGTATATCATGTAGGACAGGTAGTTTATGAAAAGAAAAATGAAACATAACATAGAAGTAATTGAACAAATTTTACCATAATAAAAATCACAATTAACATCAACTATTAACATTTGATCTGCAAAATTTAATTGACACAATCACACAAGCAAACATTTATGTTTTTGATATCAAAATATTAAACAATGATAACATCATGGAAATATTAGAACATGAACAAAAACCAGTAATTATCGCTGACTTAATTGACATCTCTGTTTTTAAAATCGCACTGCATAAAGAACTTTTAATAATTTATATAAAATACCCAATAATAAAAAAAAGATGCGAAATATATCACGCTAGAGCAATTTCCCAAATCGATTGGAAACTAGTGTTAAAAAAATTAGAGAAAAAAATAATAAAATAGACATCATACAAGATGGTGCCATTCTTATAAATGGTAACAATATTGTTAACAACTCCCATTTAAACGGATCATTCTTGAAAACATTTAATGGTACAACCGAAATTAATAATACTTCATTTACCAATTTGGAAAACAAAATTCTTAACTACATAACTACGAACCCTTTCAAAAATTATGAAATATCCGATTACATATTATCAAATAACTCAGTACTTTCTTTAGATAATATAAACATTTTAAATCCTTTCATTAAAATAAATAATTAATAAAATTAATTAATAAATATCACTTACCTTTACTTAATTAATTATAATCATTGTATATTTAGTTTTTTTAATTATTATTAAATACAAAAATGCTATATTATTTGTAACCAAGAAACAACGGCCAGAACCAGAAAGAAGAAAGAACATTTTTAAACAGAATTTAGAGATCAATTAAATGAATTTTAGAAGGGGGAGAGTTATCCAACCCGTGAAACTAGGCCGCTTATGGCTTTTATTTTTTTATTTGCCTTTGTCTTTTCCTTTGGCTTTGAGGTCCGATCTTGGTTCCCAGCTAAGTTAAACAATTCAAAACTAAAGTAAACATCAGCTTCCCTTCGAAGCCCAATCAATTGCGCCTTTTGCGTTTCAAGTTCTCACCAAATTGCATCGGTCAGCATAATTAAATTTCACAATGAGATGCGACAGTTTCATTTTAAGCTTTTAATCTAAACATAAATTGAAGTTCTAAAAGTTCAAAAAGAAATGCTCCTGCCCGAGGTTCATAGGAAAAAATTAAGAAATTAAGAGGGCCGCGATCGGTTTTCAAGTATTAAAAGTGTCTTGTATTAATTGTGTATTAAGAATAAAGGTTTAACACCCGAGTTTTGAAATAAAAAATACATTTTTTTAAATCGTCTGTAAACAACGAATTTAATTGGCGCCCAACGTGGGGCGTTCCACAAATTGTTTAATGAAAAATAAGTTAAATATAAACGGAGCTCGCGCACTAAACATTTTTAGTGGTGTGAGGAGTTGAATAACTCCCCACAAATAGAAGCAGCAGCAGATGGCCGGCCGCTTACCAGTTACGCGGCGAATTCGCGTAGTAACGGCGCGGCGAGGAGAGTTTGGAGACTTGGATGGAGAACGAGAGAGTTTGGAGACCAAGGATGGAGAGCGAGAAAGTTTGGAGATCGAGAGAGGTTTTAGACCCATGGTGGAGAGCGAGAGAATTTGGAGACCTCGCGAGCAAGGCAAGAGTGCCGTGTGCAAAAACGGATAACGAAACTCCACTGGACTTTGGACTCTCCCGTGAACTTTGGACTGGGAGCGGCACACAGGCGTGCCACAAGCATCACGGGAATCAGCGGAACGGCAGCAGTGGGCGGAGTATCGATTGGATCAACCAGGAGTCACGGACTTTGGACCCGGAGTGGAGAGATCCAGCGGGCCGGGCGCAAAAGGGAAATAACGGTTCCCGGAGGCCCTATATAAGGCCGCAGAGCGCTGGCAGCTGGATCAGTCGATCACGAGGAGTCAAGCCTTCAAGATCAGTTAAAGTACCAAGTAAACAGTCAGACAAGCAAGTAATCTACGGGGGAGCTACAACCAAGCGAGAGCAAGATCGCCAGGTCGAGACGTTCGGGATTGGGACATCAGGAATCTCCGAATTGAGATACAAGTGTGTTACGTGGGCATATTAGTGCCCGAGTCCTGACAAGGACTTGGGCCGAGGGAGAGGCGTCCGATATTCTGGCACCATTTGCCGGCATAAGCTACGTCGTATTCGGGTCGTGGGATCTTGGTAAGCCTCTCTCCTCTCCAACATAACGAGAATAAATATTAAAAGTGCCTGGAAAATAATATTACTTCATAAAGTTCGTCGGTCGTCAGTCCACACTGCCCCACAAGCTTAGCTGTCGCTTGATCGCATTACGATCGGGCTGTGTTTTGGCCATATTCCCTCCCCTTCACACATTCGTGTGCCATTGGATCATCGCAGGCCGCGCAGTACGATCCCCTATTGTCAAGGTTGTCCGTCGAAAGTTATGTCATTGTTCTTGACCTACTCCACTCCTTGCGTCAGCACACCCCCTTTGTTAGAGTTCTAGCACACCATGGTTTTGAATTCCTTTTCACATTATAAATTTATTAAATAATATTTGTGTCGGCGTGTGCCGGTGTTGAATAACATAATATTGGTTAATTCATATAGGGATTAAATTAATTGACAATTATTGTATTAGCGGAAAGTATCGATTTTACCACCTGTGAAGGTGCAGACATCAGCAAAATGCTGAATATTCACGACTACAAAGGTCGCTCAGAGGGCCCTTGCAATTATCATATAACTACAAGCCTGATACTCGCCGAAAAATTTTATAGTAGTCTATAAAACTGTAGGATACTGCACGAATATTTATATATGTATGTTTATAAGAAAGGAACCGTGTCCCGACAAACTTACCCCCTCTTTAAATCCTGGGCGATGAGATCTCGACGCTCCGGATCCTGGGCTTTGGGAAAATATTATATTGGATATATATATATAAATATACGTGCACCAAAATACGGCTGTTCTTAAGTATACCAATTCACTTAACCACAAAATATATATATATTATGCCACAGGCATGCGACTTCTTCAACGGCTGGTGGAGAGATTCGTCCTCTCTAATTGTTTATCGTGATTCGCACTTTGTCTATTGATTCGGTTGGTTTAAATATATTTCAGTGCATGTTTGAATGCTTGATTTTCACTTGTTATCCAATTGTATTATTTGAGGATATTGGTCCTTGGTTATGCATGAGTTCACTTTGGCTTTGGTTGGCTCGATTAACACATTTATATTGCATCACTACTTTCTCCGACGTATGCTATTGGTCGCTACGCTCTGAACGGATGGTTCCTACAGCTGAACAAATTTCAGGAGTATGGAGATCACGGATACTGCGTCCACAAACATCGCAGTATGTCGGATGTCGTCCTTATTGTTGATCTTCTCCACGAGCTGCAATTGTGTTCTCCTCAAGGACTGTTGGATATGGTGGCTGGTCCTGGTGGCAGAAGACTCCATGGACGACTGCCCCAGGGAAAGTCGCCTTCCCTCGAAGCTGCCGGCTTCCGTCAGCAAGACACCCAAATGGATTCTCTCTCTTTCTCTATTTGTCTAAGGTCTTTTATACCAGACTAGAGCTTTTACTTGGCTGCGGGTATGGATCGGATAAACTAGGTGTTCCCACCTAGAATTACTGTTTCTTGATATCTGCTATCTTGGGAGTCAACGGCCGGCTGTTGCCCTTTGCCAGCTACCGGAGTATGGTTACCAATAGGTTGATAGTGGCCGTTGTTCTGACCACGCGACACCCGAGAATTGCCGAATTGCTTTTTCTTCTGCCTTTACCAGTATGAGTCTGGTTAGTCACATGCACCCCTCCCCCTGGCTAAAGATTCGTCGTTGTTTCTCTATGTGAATCTTTCTATGTGGAATCTTTTTATTCAAGGCATCACGCGGCTAAGTCAAGGCGTTTGTTTTCCAACTTTGTCACGACCACACCCTGGCGAGTCGCCAGGCGGGTCTGTCAGAGACAAGCAAAAGAGTCCTGCCACGAAGAACCGTCAGCTTGGGGAGGAAAGTTGCCTGCGACCCAGCGTACCTTGCCCGACCAAGCAGGACCTGGCGTGACGGACGAGCGGTAGATCGATTTGCGGTTTCAAGAGGCGGCCGCCTGGAGAGCCCTGCGATTACCGGCGAAGTTCCCGAACAGCAATCGCCCAACTCCCCGAGTGCCAGAACGACGAGATACTGGTCAGAAGACAGCGCAGAGGACATCGACAGCGACGCCAGCAGACATTTCCGGCAGCCACGTTACCAAGTGAACTGCTAGACAGCTTCCTGGCGGCAGCCTTGACTGTCAGCGCGAACTGAGCAATAACCTAGCGGGACCGTCCGGGACAGAGCAAGGGACAGGTATTGCCTCGAAAGGCGTCGGCCTGGAGAGCAAGGCTTGTTCACCCTAGTCTGAGAACGGTGACGCTTCCCTAAGCCCACAAGGCCGAACTCTCTGCGGGTCTAAGGCGCAACAAGCGACCCCGAGGCAGCGCGTCGGCAAGCAAGCAGAGGCGGCCACTACGAGCGTCCCGAAACCCAGGATCCAGTGGAAGCCGAGTCAACGCGTCGAGGAGCCAGAAAGAGGAGCGCCAGCTGCCGGCGGAACCAGAGCCAGGAGAAACCGAGGCCAGCCCAGCCACACACCCGCTGTACTAATACCACGAGAATAAATCCCACTGTTACCATTTGAACCCTTTGTTTTCTCACTGATCTACGGGCAATCACGTCATATAAATTTGGTGGGACGAAAACACAATCTTCTGAGCTAGCCGCACGAATCTCGTAGCCAGCAGACACACAAAATCAGTTCGTTACAGTGGAAAAATAAAAAAATCCACCAAGCGACACAACAATGCGACAGTGATCGTTAAAAACAATTAAATGGAAATTAATAAATGAAATAATCCATTTAAAGGTGAATTTAAAATAAAGGTAAGCTAAAATCTAAATCAAAAAAATACAGGAACACAAAATAAGTGAAACGACGCACAAAATGAATTAAAAATAACGCAAAAAATTATTTTGAACCAGAAACGCATTAAACTAAAACATTTAAACAAACAAGAACTAACAACAACAACAACAAAAAAAACACAACGCGCTGAAACCAGAAAAACTGAAGAAGGAAGGAAGGGCACTTCAATCCAGGAAGGAAGATCAACCCACAACCTCACAGAAGGAAGACTCCTTCGGGACAGTCTCGTGAGGAATTAATTTACAATAATAAAAAATTAAAGATTATAATTTATGATCAGGGAGCTTAAGAAAAATAATATAAGATTTAAACATTGATAAAAAGTAAGATAGACCTACGATTTAATAAATAATATCAAGAAACAATTTGGAAGATTTGATAAATAGCTTTGGTGAATTAAATTTAACAATGGCAACCGGAGGCTCAGCACCAAATTTTTCTGCAGGTAGTATAACCACAGCCGGCGGTTTAACAGTGGAATTAATAAATAGATTGATAAATTTTCAATTAAATGAAGTGAGCAGGAAAATAAAAGGTTTAGAAGGAAGGTTAGCCACAGATGCAAACGCTGTGGAGGATTATAAAATACAAACAATCGACCCAACTATAAAAAAATCACTAAAATTCACCGGGGAAGCTGCGAGGTGCCCATGATGCTCTTACCAATCATGGCACCGTTTTAAACATTTGAGCAATCTTATCTAGATTGGACCTTGTATATAGCGATAAACGACCAATAAAAATACTCGAGTCAGAACTAAGTATCCTCAGGCAGGGACGAATGACAGTTACTGAATACTATAATGAAGTCAAAAGACAACAGAAATTACCAATAAACAAAACCATAATGACATACGGAAAGGACAGTGTAATTACCAAGAAACAAATAAAACAATGCTCTACGAATATTTATATCTGGGCTAAATGGATCTGTCTCAGAAACTCTTTTCTAATTAAGTCCACCAGGTTTGCCCAATGCTTTGGCAAAGGTCCAAGAATTAGAATCAAACAATTTCCGTGCTCAATTTGCAAATAGGTTTAATGGATTAAAAAATGAAAATAAATATCAGGAAAACATCTAACGATTTGATCAAATACGACAGAAAAATAATACAAATAAAATGGGAAATAATTGGAGTAATAAACAGAATAATAATTGGCCACAAAGGGGACATTTTTGACAAAACAATAATAAAACATGGAAGAACGCTATAGTCGAGTACCTCGGCTATCAGATACCCGTTACTCAGCTAAATAGAGATATGCAAGCAGCAAAGCGAGATTAAAATGCGCCACCTACGGGCGGTATACAGAATTATGGGCGTTAGAGTGGGATCAATCGATAGGTATTGACGAGACCAACAAATTTCAGTTAAAATTTTTATTCTAGCATCAAAACTGTAGGAGCCACCGTTTTGAGCGGTTTGTGGGCGTAACAGTGGGCGTGGCACTCTGCTGAAACAAACTTACGCTGCGTAAGAAGCTCAGGAATCTGCACGCCAAATCTCAATAGCCTAGCTCCCATAGTTTCCGAGATCTCAGCGTTCATCCGGACGGACAGACAGACGGACAGACGGACAGACGGACAGACGGATTTGGGTCTATACGGCTATATACGTTGTGGGGTCGGAAACGCTTCCTTCTGCCTGTTACATACTTTCCGACGAATCTAGTATACCCTTTTACTCTACGAGTAACGGGTATAATAACAATGATCAAAATAACAATCAAAAGCAACATGCCATCGAGCCAATTGATTTTTATCCATCGATTCAACTTCAGAATAAACATAATTACAATCGGCAGCCAAATAACAATAATGATTCGCAGGCAAATAATAATCGAGGAAGATATAATAATAATAATTATCAAAATAATAATCGTTCAAATTACTATCGCACAAATCAAAATGGAGAGTGTTCGTACCCAAAGGTGCTCAACATGACCACACCCAACAAATCATGCAGCAGCCAAGTTGGGAACAGCACCAGGCGCTCAGTAGCACCCACTGCATATTATAATTGCTGATAAGCATATTATGTGTCGCACTAACTCATCGTCTTACCGACTCTTCGGCACACTGACCCGCCAATGCAGTCAGCACATATTGCAGTGTCAGTACCAGGCGCTCAGTAGCACCCACTGCATATGAGAATTGCTGATCAGCATTACACTAAAATTCCGTGTTCCAAGTAGTACATAAGCATGTATCAAATGAAGAATAAATCAGTTATCAACGCACCGCATAACTCCGCGGTTCTACTTCCTACCTCTGGGAACAGGGCTCGTAATGCACTATCTCAACTAGCAGCTAACCTAGGTTAGCTCAACCTCAGCGTAGTTCCCGTATCGCCTGTGGTCCGGCATCGCTGTAACCATTGTTACCATTGCCACGACGCGATCGTCCTGCAACGTGACGTGACCCTTTACCAACAAAGCATCACACCAAAAGTTGAACCTCTGACTGGTGAGAAGACCCGTTATGTTCACTACATCCACCCGCCCTGGAAACCATAGCTCAACGAGCTTCAAAGGATACGCTTCGTCATCCATCGTCACAGGTGTAATATGCATGTATCATTGTATCGAGTACCCACTGTACCGACACCAACATTGTGTTACAGTGTACTTAAACAAATACAGAAGTGGCGGCCGCTAAACTCGTGCGGCCAGCCGAAGTATGAATGCGCATCAAAGCCCAACTTATAAGAAGTGCTAGTGTCAGCATATTCCCATGGCCTGAGTGCAGACACATACAATGAATGCATATACAACTTCTCTCGCGCTCTCGCTGCTATCAGCCAAATACGTTTGTGAGCATATACTTTGATATATATGACGGCCGCTACCAATGATTGCAGTCAGCGCAGCCGCGAATAGCTAGCAGTAAGTCACTCATAATTTGACAATTGAATAATAAAGATCTTCCCGTGGCCGTTGGCCACTGAGACCAAATTTCTGGACTATTTTCTGGGTTCAACATTGACTCTACTAACCACAAGGAGGACCACCAATACACAGGATCGTCAGCTTAATCCAGCTTCACAGGATACGCTTCTTCATCCAGCGTCACAGGATCGTCAGCTTAATCCAGCTTCACAGGATACGCTTCGTCATCCAGCGTCACAGGATCGTCAGCTTCATCCAGCTTCACAGGATACGCTTCTTCATCCAGCGTCACAGGATCGTCAGCTTAATCCAGCTTCACAGGATACTCTGCTCCATCGAGATTTACAGGATCGTCAGCTCTATCCAGCTTCTTAAGATACCGAGCGACTCAGCTTCATACAGCTTCACAGGATACTCGGCTTCATCCAGCTTCACAGGATCGTCAGCTTTATCCAGCCTCACAAGATACCAAGCTTCATCCAGCCACCGAGACGGCTGTTACTCCGGTAAACTAAATCAGCTAAACGATCTCTGGCAGTTTTGCGACCTAGATGAAGAAGTCCAACAAGAGGCATTACCCACAACAGAAATCAAGTCAAAGGAGACTCCGCAATTGACAGGGTGATCCGACAGTTGCAGAGAAGATGCAACGAATTGCAGTCATCATTAACATTACCCTCGAACGCCCCAACTGTCACTCGAGCCCTACAAAGGCACCTGGATCTCCATTGGGCGTTGGGATTTAGGAGCCACTTCTTGTTTTACATGAAAAGGAATTTTCGAAAATAAAAACAAGGGAGAAAATTGTAGGAGCCACATTTTTGGGCGGCTTGTGGGCGTTAGAGTGGGCGTGGCACATTGCTGAAACAAACTTGCGCTGCGTAAGAAGCTCAGGAATCTGCATACCAAGTCTCAATAACCTTGCTCTTATAGTTTCCGATATCTCAGCGTTCATCCGGACGGACAGGCGGACATGACTAGATCGACTCCGCTGGTGATCCTGAGAATATATACGAAACGCTTCCTTCTGCCTGTTACATCTAGTATACCCTTTTACTCTGTGATGAGTATGAGTACGAGTATAATAAGTTGTCAATATACAAAAAGAATTTATTATAAAAAAATATTTTGAAGATACAAGTAGCGAAAACATAGATTCATTATTTGTGGAAGATCGTGAGAAAAGCTTGGGAAATAAAAATCCTCAGAGCGCCGACGTAGAAATATCCGTCAATAAAAATACAAATATCTTGGGAATTAAAAATCCTGAGAGCGGCGTAGAAATATCCGTCAATAAAAATGCAAATATCTCGTACTTTATAAGGTCGGAAACGCTTCCTTCTGCCTGTTACATACTTTCCGACGAATCTAGTATATTCTTTTACTCTACGAGTACGAGTATGATGAGTTATCAATGTACAAAAAGGTAACATCAGTTCATGGTTATTCAATTATTAGGTATTACCATATTATAAATATATTTGAAACAAGACAAAACAGAAAAGTTAAAACATTATGATAAAGAGGCAAAAAATGAAATAAGTTTAATTGAAGAAAATAATATTCTTCAGTTATAAGAATTTATTATAAAAAAATATTTTGAAGATAAAAGTAGCGAAAACACAGATTCATTATTTGTGGAAGATAGTGAGAAAAGCTTGGGAAATAAAAATCATGAGAGCGCCGACGTAGAAATATGCGTCAATAAAAATACAAATATCTTGAGAATTAAAAATCCTGAGAGTGCCGACGTTGAAATATCCGTCAAAAAGAATACAAATATATTGGAAATTAAAAATCTTGAGAATGAATAAAAATCGTTTGAAATGTAAAAATTTCAAGCACACCGTCGTTGAGTTATCCGACAAACAACAGATAAATAATATAGGTACTGATCAATAAGACGGACTTAATGAAAAAATAGTTCACTATATTGAAAAAGAGCATTTAAAGATAAATATGCAAATTCCCTTTAGAACAGACATAAAGGGGGAAATAAACCTTATTTAAGACAGGCCAATATACGGGAAACAATATCCGAAGCCCTTATAATTCACCAGTTCTGGTAGTCCCAAATTAAGGAGAAAATCGAAACGGAAGCCGTAAATTAAGGCTCGTCATTGACTATAAAAAATTAAATGAAAGTACCATACCTGACAGGTACCCAATTCTATCTAATTTGAAAAAAAGCCAGATATTGTTCAACAACAGATTTAGAATCACGTTTTCATCAGATATTAATTAAAGAATCTGATGTGGAAAAACATATTTTTCAATAAATAATGGAAAAGACGAATTTTTAAGAATGCCACTCGGACTAACAAATGCACCAAGAATTTTTCAGAGAGCAATGGACGACATCCTAAGAGAAAAAATAGGGAAACATGTCATGTCTACATGGACGACACTATAATATTCTCAAATTCGATTGAACAACATTATATAGACTTAAACAAAATTATAAATATATTATTAAGGGCAAACATGAAAATCTCTTTAGAAAAATAAAAGTTTTTTAAGCGCGAAACCAGTTTTCTAGGATACATCGTATCTTATAACGCCATCAACACAAACCCAGAAGAAAACAAGGAAGAACGCTATAGTCGAGTACCTCGACTATCAGATACCCGTTACTCAGCTAAATAGAGATACGCAAGCAAAGTTTTACTTTCATAACTTGTATTGACGGTTACTCGAAATTTATTGTACTAAAAGGCATCCAAAATAAATTAAGTATTGAAAACAAAGTAATGGAACTTCTTCAACAATTTCCACAAGCCAAAGTAATAATGACCGATAATGAACAAAGCTTTACCTCGTCCCAATTTAAATCTTTTGCACAAAGGTGCGATTTAACTTTACATTACGCAGAGCCGAGGTCAAACGGACAAGTTGGAAGGGCACATTCTACATTAAAAGAATTAGCTCGATGCATTAAAGAAGAATTTAATTAACCGACTGTTCCGAAATAGTTATAAGAGCCGCTCAAGAATATAATCAGAGCATTCATTCTACAACGAACCAAAAACCTTTTGACGTACTATATAATAAAATAGAGCACGATAACATTTCTCAAATTTAAAAAAAAAACATAAGAGAAAATGTTAGAAACACATAATGAAAACAGAAAAGAAAAAGTATATCATGTAGGACAGGTAGTTTATGAAAAGAAAAATGAAACATAACATAGAAGTAATTGAACAAATTTTACCATAATAAAAATCACAATTAATATCAACTATTAACATTTGATCTGCAAAATTTAATTGACACAATCACACAAGCAAACATTTATGTTTTTGATATCAAAATATTTAACAATGATAACATCATGGAAATATTAGAACATGAACAAAAACCAGTAATTATCGCTGACTTAATTGACATCTCTGTTTTTAAAATCGCACTGCATAAAGAACTTTGAATAATTTATATAAAATACCCAATAATAAAAAAAAAGATGCGAAATATATCACGCTAGAGCAATTTCCCAAATCGATTGGAAACTAGTGTTAAAAAAATTAGAGAAAAAAATAATAAAATAGACATCATACAAGATGGTGCCATTCTTATAAATGGTAACAATATTGTTAACAACTCCCATTTAAACGGATCATTCTTGAAAACATTTAATGGTACAACCGAAATTAATAATTCTTCATTTACCAATTTGGAAAACAAAATTCTTAACTACATAACTACGAACCCTTTCAAAAATTATGAAATATCCGATTACATATTATCAAATAACTCAGAACTTTCTTTAGATAATATAAACATTTTAAATCCTTTTATTAAAATAAATAATTAATAAAATTAATTAATAAATATCACTTACCTTTACTTAATTAATTATAATCATTGTATATTTAGTTTTTTTACTTATTATTAAATACAAAAATGCTATATAATTTGTAACCAAGAAACAACGGCCAGAACCAGAAAGAAGAAAGAACATTTTTAAACAGAATTTAGAGATCAATTAAATGAATTTTAGAAGGGGGAGAGTTATCCAACCCGTGAAACTAGGCCGCTTATGGCTTTTATTTTTTTTATTTGCCTTTGTCTTTTCCTTTGGCTTTGAGGTCCGATCTTGGTTCCCAGCTAAGTTAAACAATTCAAAACTAAAGTAAACATCAGCTTCCCTTCGAAGCCCAATCAATTGCGCCTTTTGCGTTTCAAGTTCTCACCAAATTGCATCGGTCAGCATAATTAAATTTCACAATGAGATGCGACAGTTTCATTTTAAGCTTTTAATCTAAACATAAATTGAAGTTCTAAAAGTTCAAAAAGAAATGCTCCTGCCCGAGGTTCATAGGAAAAAATTAAGAAATTAAGAGGGCCGCGATCGGTTTTCAAGTATTAAAAGTGTCTTGTATTAATTGTGTATTAAGAATAAAGGTTTAACACCCGAGTTTTGAAATAAAAAATACATTTTTTTAAATCGTCTGTAAACAACGAATTTAATTGGCGCCCAACGTGGGGCGTTCCACAAATTGTTTAATGAAAAATAAGTTAAATATAAACGGAGCTCGCGCACTAAACATTTTTAGTGGTGTGAGGAGTTGAATAACTCCCCACAAATAGAAGCAGCAGCAGATGGCCGGCCGCTTACCAGTTACGCGGCGAATTCGCGTAGTAACGGCGCGGCGAGGAGAGTTTGGAGACTTGGATGGAGAACGAGAGAGTTTGGAGACCAAGGATGGAGAGCGAGAAAGTTTGGAGATCGAGAGAGTTTGGAGACCCATGGTGGAGAGCGAGGGAATTTGGAGACCTCGCGAGCAAGGCAAGAGTGCCGTGTGCAAAAACGGATAACGAAACTCCACTGGACTTTGGACTCTCCCGTGAACTTTGGACTGGGAGAAGAAGTGCCACATCTCGGCAGTGCAGCGGCACACAGGCGTGCCACAAGCATCACGGGAATCAGCGGAACGGCAGCAGTGGGCGGAGTATCGATTGGATGCGGTACGTGAAGGACAAGTGGGTCAACCAGGAGTCACGGACTTTGGACCCGGAGTGGAGAGATCCAGCGGGCCGGGCGCAAAAGGGAAATAACGGTTCCCGGAGGCCCTATATAAGGCCGCAGAGCGCTGGCAGCTGGATCAGTCGATCACGAGGAGTCAAGCCTTCAAGATCAGTTAAAGTACCAAGTAAACAGTCAGACAAGCAAGTAATCTACGGGGGAGCTACAACCAAGCGAGAGCAAGATCGCCAGGTCGAGACGTTCGGGATTGGGACATCAGGAATCTCCGAATTGAGACACAAGTGTGTTACGTGGGCATATTAGTGCCCGAGTCCTGACAAGGACTTGGGCCGAGGGAGAGGCGTCCGATATTCTGGCACCATTTGCCGGCATAAGCTACGTCGTATTCGGGTCGTGGGATCTTGGTAAGCCTCTCTCCTCTCCAACATAACGAGAATAAATATTAAAAGTGCCTGGAAAATAATATTACTTCATAAAGTTCGTCGGTCGTCAGTCCACACTGCCCCACAAGCTTAGCTGTCGCTTGATCGCATTACGATCGGGCTGTGTTTTGGCCATATTCCCTCCCCTTCACACATTCGTGTGCCAATGGATCGTCGCAGGCCGCGCAATACGATCCCCTATTGTCAAGGTTGTCCGTCGAAAGTTATGTCATTGTTCTTGACCTACTCCACTCCTTGCGTCAGCACACCCCCTTTGTTAGAGTTCTAGCACACCATGGTTTTGAATTCCTTTTCACATTATAAATTTATTAAATTATACTTATGTCGGCGTGTGCCGGTGTTGAATAACATAATATTGGTTAATTCATATAGGGATTAAATTAATTGACAATTATTGTATTAGCGGAAAGTATCGATTTTACCACCTGTGAAGGTGCACACATCAGCAAAATGCTGAATATTCACGACTACAAAGGTCGCTCAGACGGCCCTTGCAATTATCATATAACTACAAGCCTGATACTCGCCGAAAAAGTTTATAGTAGTCTATAAAACTGTAGGATACTGCACGAATATTTATAAATGTATGTTTATAAGAAAGGAACCGTGTCCCGACAAACTTACCCCCTCTTTAAATCCTGGGCGATGAGATCTCGACGCTCCGGATCCTGGGCTTTGGGAAAATATTATATTGGATATATATATATAAATATACGTGCACCAAAATACGGCTGTTCTTAAGTATACCAATTCACTTAAACACAAAATATATATATATTATGCCACAGACATGCGACTTCTTCAACGGCTGGTGGAGAGATTCGTCCTCTCTAATTGTTTATCATGATTCGCACTTTGTCTATTGATTCGGTTGGTTTAAATATATTTCAGTGCATGTTTGAATGCTTGATTTTCACTTGTTATCCAATTGTATTATTTGAGGATATTGGTCCTTGGTTATGCATGAGTTCACTTTAGCTTTGGTTGGCTCGATTAACACATTTATATTGCATCACTACTTTCTCCGTCGTATGCTATTGGTCGCTACGCTCTGAACGGATGGTTCCTACAGCTGAACAAATTTCAGGAGCATGGAGATCACGGATACTGCGTCCACAAACATCGCAGAATGTCGGATGTCGTCCTTATTGTTGATCTTCTCCACGTTGTTTGATGGCAATAGCGGCGCTGGTTTGACACAAGATTATTTCGAGCTGCATTTGTGTTCTCCTCAAGGACTGTTGGATATGGTGGCTGGTCCTGGTGGCAGAAGACTCCATGGACGACTGCCCCAGGGAAAGTCGCCTTCCCTCGAAGCTGCCGGCTTCCGTCAGCAAGACACCCAAATGGATTCTCTCTCTTTCTCTATTTGTCTAAGGTCTTTTATATTAGACTAGAGCTTTTACTTGGCTGCGGGTATGGATCGGATAAACTAGGTGTTCCCACCTAGAATAACTGTTTCTTGATATCTGCTATCTTGGGAGTCAACGGCCGGCTGTTGCCCTTTGCCAGCTACCGGAGTATGGTTACCAATAGGTTGATAGTGGCCGTTGTTCTGACCACGCGACACCCGAGAATTGCCGAATTGCTTTTTCTTCTGCCTTTACCAGTATGAGTCTGGTTAGTCACAAGCACCCCTCCCCCTGGCTAAAGATTCGTCGTTGTTTCTCTATGTGAATCTTTCTATGTGGAGGGCGTACGTAACAGGCTCGAAGTGATCGATGCGGACCGCATGGAATGACTTCGCAAAAGGAATCTGCGTACGACCATCGTTGTCTGTTCCGTGTTTCTTCTCGTTTTTAGGCGCCCATTCACGTGTGGCTTCGACCCACTCCTGTGATCAAGAGTCTCATGTTTTATCGGCTGAGCTGTCCAGGCTGATATCCTTATTGCTGTTGCTTTATGTTAAAGGTATATTCTGTACATTAGTATTTTTATTACACTTGGCGCACGGAATCTGTGTTTTGATTTTTCCTCTTTTGATCTAACTGACGATCGATTAAAGCATATTTATTAGAAATGTTTGATTCATATGTTTATAAGGTTTAAGAACTCTTGTACTATTAGGAAGGCTTTGTAGTGCTGGGCATGTTTTTCGCAGTATTTTTTAACCAGCGATCCACACGGAGACCCTCCTTTTTGAACTCCGCTAACGAAGTTAATGGCGATGTTAGCAACAAGCCGCCCATCCGGGAGTTCATGCTGTCTTTCAAAAGCTCAACAAATTCATCTTCATCGATTTTATGCTTTAGTTTGAAATGCAAGTTGTGCATATCGGAGACATAATCGCGGAAGGTTTCGTGCTGTCCTTGCTTGCGTTCCATTAGTTCCTCTATTTCGATTGGTATAAAAGCTTTACGTGATTCTTTTCAAAACACCCGGTCAGCGACGTAAACGCTCAATAAGTCGACAATAAGAATGTTTATAAACTGGGGGTGCTTCCCTCTGCTTCTCAAGTTTCTCTTCGGTCAAGAACCGTCCGATATTTAAGCCCCAAAAACAAAACAAAATAAATATCCCTAACTAGGGGTGTTAGCCGCTTCTACACAACGCGGTTCTGCTAAGCTTACATGCCCTTACTTTCCCTTTCTATTCAGCTCAAATGCTCCAAACGGAAACTGGCTGTGTTTAGATAAGGGGTCTGTCCAAAAACCCCCTCCCGCCAGTCGTCGGAAAACAAGTTATTTGACCGATCATTCTCGGGCTCCACAACCGTCTCCTATTTCTCTGGACTCGAACCAAGCAAACGACCTGACCAACTAGCCTAATACGTTGTGGGGCGTCGGCCAGAGAAACTAAAAATCGTCCACCGCCCAAATATGTCAAGGGAAACCGCAAAGACTCGAACCAAGCAAACGACCGGACAAATGCCTAGTACGTTGTGGGGCGTCGGCTTTGCGTTTCCTGTCAGTTCCCCCACCCCCATTCTGTCCTGGATCGACAAACGAACAGTAGACCCGCACCGCAACTGCTAAATGCGTTACCGTAATGCTTGCGCTCCTGCTCTTTCTGGACTCGAACCAATTCAAACGACCGGGCAAATGCGTAGTACGTCGTGTGGCGTCGGCCAGAAAGCACCTATAAATTGTATTTACGTTAATTTTAACAAGTAGTCGTCGACACTTAGTTATAGGTATAGTATTATAAAAAAGGATAACTCATAGTTCTTGTTTTAAGGAAATTCTGATAAATTTGTCCATGAACAAAACAGGGCATTTCTAAGGTTACAAATCATTTCAAAGTCAGGCCTCTATTCTGCGACAAAGTTCTGATTGAGTGGCCCCTCAACACTGACAGTCACAGAAGTTGGGGACTTTACGGTTATTAATTCGACAACTAAGTAGGTACGCGTACATTTAAAATTCTTTAATCTCCCTGCTCTATAAAACAGTCAAATTACCTATGGCAAAAAGGATGAAAGCTTTGTCATCCCTAGGTACATCCACTCCGATACCGCAGGCATCGAGATTGTGGACCCTGGTAAAATTGCTTAAGGAATATGAAATGTCCTAGCGTTGGGCGCCAATTCTGTTACGTGGGCATATTAGTGCCCGAGTCCTGACAAGGACTTGGGCCGAGGGAGAGGCGTCCGATATTCTGGCACCATTTGCCGGCATAAGCTACGTCGTATTCGGGTCGTGGGATCTTGGTAAGCCTCTCTCCTCTCCAACATAACGAGAATAAATATTAAAAGTGCCTGGAAAATAATATTACTTCATAAAGTTCGTCGGTCGTCAGTCCACACTGCCCCACAAGCTTAGCTGTCGCTTGATCGCATTACGATCGGGCTGTGTTTTGGCCATATTCCCTCCCCTTCACACATTCGTGTGCCAATGGATCGTCGCAGGCCGCGCAATACGATCCCCTATTGTCAAGGTTGTCCGTCGAAAGTTATGTCATTGTTCTTGACCTACTCCACTCCTTGCGTCAGCACACCCCCTTTGTTAGAGTTCTAGCACACCATGGTTTTGAATTCCATTTCACATTATAAATTTATTAAATAATACTTATGTCGGCGTGTGCCGGTGTTGAATAACATAATATTGGTTAATTCATATAGGGATTAAATTAATTGACAATTATTGTATTAGCGGAAAGTATCGATTTTACCACCTGTGAAGGTGCACACATCAGCAAAATGCTGAATATTCACGACTACAAAGGTCGCTCAGACGGCCCTTGCAATTATCATATAACTACAAGCCTGATACTCGCCGAAAAAGTTTATAGTAGTCTATAAAATTGTAGGATACTGCACGAATATTTATATATGTATGTTTATAAGAAAGGAACCGTGTCCCGACAAACTTACCCCCTCTTTAAATCCTGGGCGATGAGATCTCGACGCTCCGGATCCTGGGATTTGGGAAAATATTATATTGGATATATATATATAAATATACGTGCACCAAAATACGGCTGTTCTTAAGTATACCAATTCACTTAAACACAAAATATATATATATTATGCCACAGGCATGCGACTTCTTCAACGGCTGGTGGAGAGATTCGTCCTATCTAATTGTTTATCATGATTCGCACTTTGTCTATTGATTCGGTTGGTTTAAATATATTTCAGTGCATGTTTGAATGCTTGATTTTCACTTGTTATCCAATTGTATTATTTGAGGATATTGGTCCTTGGTTATGCATGAGTTCACTTTAGCTTTGGTTGGCTCGATTAACACATTTATATTGCATCACTACTTTCTCCGACGTATGCTATTGGTCGCTACGCTCTGAACGGATGGTTCCTACAGCTGAACAAATTTCAGGAGCATGGAGATCACGGATACTGCGTCCACAAACATCGCAGTATGTCGGATGTCGTCCTTATTGTTGATCTTCTCCACGTTGTTTGATGGCAATAGCGGCGCTGGTTCGACACAAGATTATTTCGAGCTGCAATTGTGTTCTCCTCAAGGACTGTTGGATATGGTGGCTGGTCCTGGTGGCAGAAGACTCCACGGACGACTGCCCCAGGGAAAGTCGCCTTCCCTCGAAGCTGCCGGCTTCCGTCAGCAAGGCACCCAAATGGATTCTCTCTCTTTCTCTATTTGTCTAAGGTCTTTTATATTAGACTAGAGCTTTTACTTGGCTGCGGGTATGGATCGGATAAACTAGGTGTTCCCACCTAGAATTACTGTTTCTTGATATCTGCTATCTTGGGAGTCAACGGCCGGCTGTTGCCCTTTGCCAGCTACCGGAGTATGGTTACCAATAGGTTGATAGTGGCCGTTGTTCTGACCACGCGACACCCGAGAATTGCCGAATTGCTTTTTCTTCTGCCTTTACCAGGATGAGTCTGGTTAGTCACATGCACCCCTCCCCCTGGCTAAAGATTCGTCGTTGTTTCTCTATGTGAATCTTTCTATGTGGAGGGCGTACGTAACAAGTGGCTGAGTTCTTCAAGGCATCACGCGGCTAAGTCAAGGCGTTTGTTTTCCAACTTTGTCACGACCACACCCTGGCGAGTCGCCAGGCGGGTCTGTCAGAGACAAGCAAAAGAGTCCTGCCACGAAGAACCGTCAGCTTGGGGAGGAAAGTTGCCTGCGACCCAGCGTACCTTGCCCGACCAAGCAGGCCCTGGCGTGACGGACGAGCGGTAGATCGATTTGCGGTTTCAAGAGGCGGCCGCCTGGAGAGCCCTGCGATTACCGACGAAGTTCCCGAACAGCAATCGCCCAACTCCCCGAGTGCCAGAACGACGAGATACTGGTCAGAAGACAGCGCAGATGACATCGACAGCGACGCCAGCAGACATTTCCGGCAGCCACGTTACCAAGTGAACCGCTAGACAGCTTCCTGGCGGCAGCCTTGACTGTCAGCGCGAACTGAGCAATAACCTAGCGGGACCGTCCGGGACAGAGCAAGGGACAGGTATTGCCTCGAAAGGCGTCGGCCTGGAGAGCAAGGCTTGTTCACCCTAGTCTGAGAACGGTGACGCTTCTCTAAGCCCACAAGGCCGAACTCTCTGCGGGTCTAAGGCGCAACAAGCGACCCCGAGGCAGCGCGTCGGCAAGCAAGCAGAGGCGGCCACTACGAGCGTCCCGAAACCCAGGATCCAGTGGAAGCCGAGTCAACGCGTCGAGGAGCCAGAAAGAGGAGCGTCAGCAGCCGGCGGAACCAGAGCCAGGAGAAACCGAGGCCAGCCCAGCCACACACCCGCTGTACTAATACCACGAGAATAAATCCCACTGTTACCATTTGAACCCTTTGTTTTCCCACTGATCTACGGGCAATCACGTCATATAAATTTGGTGGGACGAAAACACAATCTTCTGAGCTAGCCGCACGAATCTCGTAGCGAGCAGACACACAAAATCAGTTCGTTACAGTGGAAAAATAAAAAAATCCACCAAGCGACACAACAATGCGACAGTGATCGTTAAAAACAATTAAATGGAAATTAATAAATGAAATAATCCATTTAAAGGTGAATTTACAATAAAGGTAAGCTAAAATCTAAATCAAAAAAATACAGGAACACAAAATAAGTGAAACGACGCACAAAATGAATTAAAAACAAGGAGGAACGCTATAGTCGAGTACCTCGACTATCAGATACCCGTTACTCAGCTAAATGGAGATATGCAAGCAGCAAAGCGAGATTAAAATGCGCCACCTACCGGCGGTATACAGATTTAAGCGTTATGGGCGTTAGAGTGGGCGTGGCAAATTTTTTGGATCAATCGATAGGTATCGACGAGACCAATACATTTCAGTTAAAATTTTTTATCTAGCATGAAAATTGTGGGCGTCACAGGTTTTTGCGGTTTGTGGGCGTTAAATTGGGCGTGGCAAACTTTTTTTTGAGTCAATCGATAGGTAATAACGAGACGAATACATTTCAGTTAAAATTTTTTATCTAGCATAAAAATTGTGGGCGTCGCGGTTTGTGGGCGTTAAAGTGGGCGTGGCAAACTTTTTTTTAGGTCAATCGATAGGTATTGATGAGAACATTACATTTCCGTTAAAATTTTTATTCTAGCATCAAAACTGTAGGAGCCACAGTTTTGGGCGGTTTGTGGGCGTTACAGTGGGCGTGGCAGTCTACTGAAACAAACTTGCGCTGCGTAAGAAGCTCAGGAATCTGCACGCCAAATCTCAATAGCCTAGCTCTCATAGTTTCCGAGATCTCAGCGTTCATCCGGACAGACGGACAGACGGACAGACGGACAGACGGACATGGCTAGATCGACTCGGCTAGTGATCCTGATCAAGAATATATATACTTTATGGGGTCGGAAACGCTTCCTTCTGCCTGTTACATACTTTTCGACGAATCTAGTATACCCTTTTACTCTACGAGTAACGGGTATAATAACGCAAAAAATTATTTTGAACCAGAAACGCATTTAACTAAGACATTTAAACAAACAAGAACTAACAACAACCACAACAAAAAAACACAACGCGCTGAAACGAGAAAAACTGAAGAAGGAAGGAAGGGCACTTCAATCCAGGAAGGAAGATCAACCCACAACCTCACAGAAGGAAGACCCCTTCGGGACAGTCTCGTGAGGAATTAATTTACAATAATAAAAAATTAAAGATTATAATTTAAGATCAGGGAGCTTAAGAAAAATAATATAAGATTTAAACATTGATAAAAAGTTAGATAGACTTACGATTTAATAAATAATATCAAGAAACAATTTGGAAGATTTGATAAATAGCTATGGCAACAATGGCAACCGGAGGCTCAGCACCAAATTTTTTTTGCAGGTAGTATAACCACAGCCGGCGGCTTAACAGTGGAATTAATAAATAGTTTGATAAATTTTCAATTAAATGAAGTGAGCAGGAAAATAAACGGCTTAGAAGGAAGGTTAGCCACAGATGCAAACGCTGTGGAGGATTATAAAATACAAGCAATCGACCCAACTATAAAAAAACAAGGAAGAACGCTATAGTCGAGTACCTCGACTATCAGATACCCGTTACTCAGCTAAATAGAGATATGCAAGCAAAATGCGCCACCTACCGGCGGAATACAGATTTAAGCGTTATGGGCGTTAGAGTGGGCGTGGCAAATTTTTTTTTGGATCAATCGATAGGTATTGACGAGACCAATACATTTCAGTTGAAATTATTTATCTAGCATGAAAATTGTGGGCGTCACAGGTTTTCGCGGTTTGTGGGCGTTAGAGTGGGCGTGGCATATTCGCGTAATAAACTTGCGCTGCGTATAAGGCTACGAAATCTGAAATCCCAATTCTCTATCTTTGATAGTTTCCGAGATATCCACGTTCATATCTACGATTTTTTGAAGTTTGTGGGCGGTTTGTGGGCGTAAAAGTGGGCGTGGCAAACTTTTTTTGGGTCAATCGATAGGTATTGATGAGAACAATACATTTCAGTTAAAATTTTTATTCTAGCATGAAAACTGTAGGAGCCACAGTTTTGGGCGGTTTGTGGGCGTTAGAGGTGGCGTGGCACTCTGCTGAAACAAACTTGCGCTGCGTAAGAAGCTCAGGAATCTGCACGCCAAATCTCAATAGCCTAGCTCCCATAGTTTCCGAGATCTCAGCGTTCATCCGGACGGACAGACAGACGGACAGACGGACAGACGGACATGGCTAGATCGACTCGGCTAGTGATCCTGATCAAGAATATATATAATTTATGGGGTCGGAAACGCTTCCTTCTGCCTGTTACATACTTTCCGACGAATCTAGTATACCCTTTTACTCTACGAGTAACGGGTATAAAAATCACTAAAATTCAGCGGGGAACCAACACAATATGTAGGTTGAAGGGAAGCTGCAGAAACTGTAATGAGTCTTTATAAAATTCAAAGTGAACAATATTTTACCGCCTTAACAACTTTACGAAATAAAATTATGGAAGCTGCCCATGATGCTCTTACCAATCATGGCACCGTTTTAAACTTTCGAGCAATCTTATCTAGATTGGACTGTGTATATAGCGGTAAACCACCAAAATATGTATCCTCAGGCAGGGACGAATGACAGTTACTGAATACTATAATGAAGTCAAAGACAACAGAAATTACCAATAAACAAAGCCATAATGACATACGGAAAGGGCAGTGTAATTTCCTAGGAAACAAATAAAACAATAAAGAGCAATGCTCTACGAATATTTATATCCGGGCTAAATGGATCTATCTCAGAAACTCTTTTCTCATTAAGTCAACCAGATTTGCCCAATGCTTTGGCAAAGGTCCAAGAATTAGAATCAAACAATTTCCGTGCTCAATTTGCAAATAGGTTTAATGGATTAAAAAATGAAAATGAATATCAGGAAAACAACCTACGATTTGATCAAATACGACAGAAAAATAATACTAATAAAATGGGAAATAATTGGAGTAATAAACAGAATTATAATTGGCCACAAACGGGAAATTTTTAACAAAACAATAATATAATAACAATAATGAAAATAACAATCAAAAGCAACATGCCGTCGAGCCAATGGACTCAACTCCAGAATAAACCCAATTACAATCGGCAGCCAAATAATAATTGGCAGGCAAATAATAATCGAGAAAGATATAATAATAATAATTATCAAAATAACAATCGTTCAAATTACTATTGCACAATTCAGAATAGAGAGTGTTCGTACCCAAGGTGCTCAACATGACCACACCCAACAAATCATGCAGTAGCCAAGTTTGGAACAGTACTAGGCGCTCAGTAGCACCCACTGCATATGAGAATTACTATCAGCATATTATGTGTCGCACTAACTGATCGTCTTACCGACTCTTCGGCACACTGACCCGCCAATCCAGTCAGCACATATTGCAGTGTCAGTACCAGGCGCTCAGTAGCACCCACTAGTAGTAGGGAAACGCGGGTTCTGGGACAATTAGCATATTAATGGCCCCCGGCCCCCCTCCCCCCCTCATTAACGTATGCGGGTTCTGGGACAATTAGCATAATCCAATAAATTAACTGATTTTAATGGGCTTTGAAGTCATAAAAATGTCGCGATCATGTCTATAAAGAGTATACTTAATTGCCCCCATCGCCCCCACATCCCCATGTGACAATATTGATCATGTATCCTTCCCCTCATTATGTGCAATTAATAGTCAGGTGAGAAAGGTGCACGTGTGAAAGGTCGCACACCCAAAGTATTCAAAGAATGTTATCTAAGAGGAACATGTCCGATCATGTTGGGGTATAATGTTTCCTATGATTATAAAACTAATTTAGAAATCAAAAGAACCCCAATAAAATAAATCTCACAAGTTAATGATTCTCAGATGTGGAATATTTTCAAATACACAATTTTGTTTCCGCCCCAGAATGTTTAACTGGTAAATTGTCTAACATTCTCTCTTTTCCACAAATCGGTCATAAACATGTCATAAAAGGGATACAAGCAAGAGCTACCCGACCATGCGCACCTGTCAATTACCTGGCCGCAATAAAAGGGACACATGCACAACCCAGAAGGCGCACGCTCATTGACAAGATCATGGGCCTCACGCAAACGACCTCACGGCTGACTTCTAACTCTAATATGTTCCCATAATAGGGGTTGAAATCACGACCGCGCAACAACTCGCAAGTAGCCCACATATCTCAGTCAAGGAAATATTTTCCATTCTCCGTACCTGTAATTTTAACTCGAAATAAAAAGTCAGAAGATTATTTTGTAGCATAATAATACATTTATTCATTTATTTTGGTATTGCGAACATTTTTGTTATATATAGAAATTAATTTTCTGCTTTGATTCCGGCGATTTGCATAGAAGAAGCAGGCGCACGTTTCCGACGTCATTTCTGGATTACAAAATGTAAAGTGTTCACCATAATTCGTAGTTTAGAGATCATGTCCACCTCGATTCATGAACATAGTTTTTGTGTTTAGAAGGTATTGAAAATGCTGACCAATTATCTCTCCTTTAAATTGTTCAATAAATTGGTCAATTTCCTCATGAAATTTCATTTTGTTAATTTTATTTTCATGTAGGTCTTTACACGTCTAGTCTCAACTTTAAAATGATGTATAACAATTATTTTATTGTTTTGGAGCTACTTTTAAAAAATGTCAAAATAATGTATGCATTGTTTAGAGCACAAACCCCGCCCTTAAGGTGTGTTTCACAATAGGGAAACCGGTTTCCTTTAAGCCTGTTTAATGACGGACAGCCCACTTCCTCGATATTAATGAGCTGACGACTCCCAAAAAACTTCTGTAGAAATCGTTTCTTTTCCACACCTTTACAAATAATTTGTTTTCCGCTTGTAATTGTCCTTAGATAGTTTCGAGTTTGTGAAAAACTGTTCTCTCCATCGTTCCAAAAAATTTTGTGATGTGTATTAGTTAACCAAATTGCAGTCTTTCGAGATTTTGTATTTAGCAAAGTAAAATCATATGGTGGTTATATTAAAAAAGTATTATTCAAGTTTGGATCATTTTCGAATACAATTCCAATTTCCTTTAAAATAAAATTATTATTATTATCAAAGAAACCTTGAACATCAATCGAAACAGTATCATTCAACATTTTTCTAATGTTAAACAACTCGTTGTACTAGTCCGTTTAATGGGTTATATTCAACTAAACGGTCATGTATGAGGAGACAGTAAGCTTGGGTATTTTCATGACTTGGTGTCTTCAGTTCTATTGAAATTCTCACATCAATAGGACCAGTTTTCACTGATTCGTTTTGATATGAAAGATCAACCACAATAATAGGGGCCTTCAATTTAAATTCATTTGGGGTCAAAAATGGTTGTGATTCACGATTATAGTAACTAGATTGAAATCTTGTATACATTTCATATAGGTGAGCATACTGATTCTTACTAAAATCAACATTCAGATTATCATATGGATATGACTCTGAATTCAAGTGAACTTTCAAGTTTGATAAGTTATTTGTGATAAGTTCTCCATTTAGTGTAAATCCAATTATAGCAAACCTTGGTTTTTCGCGGTTAGCCGACAATTTCACATTCCAGCTGTGTTGACTTCCATACCCCAATTTGGGGTTAACATATGAATCCCAACTCCGGAATGCGATTGGTAGGTTTACACCACTTTTAATAATATCGTACATCTTAATTTTCGCAAAATCGCTCGGAGTTACATGGGGAATTTTCCAGGTTATATTCGTCATTTCCAACTTAAAAGTTTGTTCATTTCTGGTTTGTTCAAACACATCACCAAGATTCTTAGTTAGCATCAACACTAGTTCGTGTTTACAATTTAACAAAACTTTTTTATAATCCTCAGCAAATCCCAATAAATTTTTTAATGGTACAGAAAAGTTAAAGTGGGGTCCCGTAGATATTTCGTCCACACTGCTCCATCCGGAATTTAATAGATTTTGACTTTGAAGATTATCCAGAGATATATAATTTTTTAGGGTTGTAGTCATACCGACAAATCGTGTTTTATCAATCTCACATCCATTTATTTCGTACTTAATTTCATCCAAAAAGTAAGCCATACAATTATTTTTAAAAAAAGTGGTAACATTTTCAGTTGTAGGTCCATTCGGTGAATCTTTTCTAATAATTCCTTGAAAATTAAGGTAACTTTCGTGAGGAAGCACGTACAAGTCTTGATTTTGAATAGTAATTCGAATTTCATCGTTTGGCTTAAATGTTTGATTATACGATGAATAAGTATGAAACTCTTTCTTCGAAATACTCTCATCTGAGTAAACCTTTTCTCGAACATTTAAAATTTCGTTCATTGTTTTCCTTTCCACCTTTTATATTATACTCGAAGCTTCAAGCCTAACGACTTTAAAAATAGTTTATTTTTCAAAGTAAGTGAGCTTCTTTTTACTTTTGGTCCTCTTTCTATAGCTTTACAATTAGTAATGCTTGGCTGAGGACTTAAGCTACGTCTTTTATTATAAATAATCATTCTATTAACCGAATGTGCATGCGAATCGAAACGTTTTCACCACGTAAATTCACCAAATCACCGTTTTGATCAACTATGCGTATAGATAGTGTGCTTATTTCGTCACAGTTGATTGGTAAATAAATTAGGTTATGTGGTGTCACTGTCATTTTATACCCAGGCGGAACATTAATGCCAAACTCATGTAATGTATGATTCGGTGTATTATCTACATATGAACCGCTGATTATATTACATTCCAAACGAATTGTATTAATTTTTAATATGTTCACGGTCTGATCTGATCGATAGGTTTTTGTAGGATGTGGTTCTAGTACTTTTTGATGGAAACCAAACAGCTGTCCAACCGATCTTTCCTTATTAAAGTAAACTGACTCTCGTATGGTAGTTATTTCAACTTGAAGTGTATTATTATTACTTTGAATTTTAAATGTATTTTCAAGGTTATAGTCTTTTAGTTTATTGTAAATGAAATCGGTGATATCATTCAATTCATATGATCCAGTTGGAATTGTAATAACCTTGTCACCGATGTGGAAGAGGTTATTTTTTTCATCAATATTTGGAATCGAATTATACATATTAAAATCGATAAGAGCGCACTCATATCGACCATTCAATTCGATAGGCGGAAAAAAGTTTGTGTTTATGATGAAACTGTTTCCATTGTAAGTATCTAACCAAGCTTTATATTGAAATTACTCCTTAAATCATAATAAATTGATCAAATCCTTTTCTGTATCTTCCGTTATCCATTTCGTTATCCTTGCTAATTAATAGGAATCCGTGCTTGTCCTCCCAACATTTGTGACAAATTTTCACAAATGTTTCATAATTCTTATCAGTGTTAATATGGTCACGATATATATGCCGCATATTTAAATCATCTTGTTTAAGCATTATAATAAAGTTGGCATTGTCACGAATCATATGTTTAGGTATATGACTAAACGTTTGACATAAATAAAAAGAGTCGATATTTTTATGTCGACCCATACAAAAATAAGATCTTATGTTATCTTGTTTTTCACAAGCTACGTCATCGAATATCACAATGGAATTGTTTTTGGCTTCACTGGGGTCTAGTACACTCTCAATATGGGAGAATGTATGATATCCCATTCCTTTAATCGGTTTGATTAATTTCTCCAAGAACTCATATTTAGGTTGATATAAACTTTTTGAAAATATATAAACATTTTCGAATTTTAATCCATTAGGACTCCCTATTAGACTTAATATAATATTAGTTTTTACACAATTCGAAGGCCCAACAATTAGAGCCCTTATTGTGTTCGGTTAGAGAGCACTATGTCGTGGCGGTAGATTTTTCTCGTTTTCATCGTTAATATTTCTAATTAAAACTTTTTGTTTTTGACTTATTAAACGCATCTTTTAACCTAATGTACCTCATTCAATGAGAAATCTTTGCTGATTAAACATCACTAAAATGGGGAAACGTTTTTATAATCGCATCAGTCGTATTTTTAATTGTAAACACGGGGTCTTGTCGATAAGCTAATTAATACATTACCGTTTGAAGCCCATATTCCGGGATATAATTTTTGTGGACCGGGTACAAAGTTACAGAAACGGTTAGAACGTGGTGATCAAGGAATAAACCCATTGGATGAAGCTTGCAAAGAGCACGATATTGCATATTCTCAAAACAAGGCATTGAGTGAACGACATAGGGCAGACTCCATATTAATTGACAAAGCCTGGTCGCATGTCAAGGCACCAGATAGCAGTCTTGGTAAAGAGCAGCGGCATACTTTGTTACAAATATAATGAAAGCCAAGAAAAAATTTGGTATGGGATTGAATAAAACGGAAAAGAAAGGAAGGAAAAAGATATTGAAGAATAAAATGAAGAAGACAAACCTTTCGACTGTAATTAATGCTGCTACTAAGACATTAAAAAAACAAAAACCATTAGACATTATGAGTGCAATTAAAGTTGCACGTAAATCAATTCATCAATCAATGGGTTCTAAGAAAAATGTTAAAGTACCTCGTGTAATTAATGTACCCAAAATTGGAGGTTTTCTACCAATCGTGCCGATCTTGACAGCCCTCAGCGCTCTTGGTAGTTTAGCAAGTGGTAGTGCAGCAATTGCAAAAACAATTAACAATGCGAGAATGGCTAAGGAAGATATGGAGGAGAAAAAACGTCACAATAGGAAAATTGAAAGTGTTGCTGTAGGAGAAGGATTATATCTCAAGCCCTATAGAAAGGGTTATGGTTTCTTTCTTAAGCCCTATAGTAAGGGGAAAGGAATTAAGAAGCGAAAAAACTAATTTCTCTGCTACCCAATAGACCACTATCAAATATCGACATTATACATTTTGCTAGGAAATATATCCCACATTTTAGAGGGGTGTTTATGAGAGATCTACTCCCAGAAGCACCAAAAAGTAGGGAGTGTGGTATAGTAAACTTAGATAATTCCCGATCAAGTGGTACACATTGGGTTGCATATAATAAAAATAAAAATAATATACATTATTTCGACAGTTTTGGAAATCTTCAGCCACCTAGAGAAGTTGTGAAATACTTGGGACATAGAATACAATACAACTACGATAGAGTTCAAGACTTTGATACATACAACTGTGGACACCTGTGCCTCGCTTTTCTACTTTCTTTCGTAGAAAATGTGGAGTCAAAACCGGTATATTTAAATGGTTAATTTACATTTGGGGGGTTGAAAATCAATGTATGGGTACGTGTATGTGTGAACTCTGTATGGTATAAAAAGTGGACCTGCACGCGTTCAAATTCACAGTCTAAGTTTCTACTTCACATCGAACGTCATCTAGAGACAAGAATTTTTGATCATTCTTAACAAAAAAGCCTATAACTGCTCATAACAGCTCAAAACAGTTGGTGACCAGCTTATAACAACTAGTAAACAACTAGTTAACAGCTACTAAACAGATAATAACCATCTAATAACAGCTATTAACCAGCTAAAACAAGTAGTAAGCAACTACGAAACAAGTACTGAACAACTGCTAAACAGGTAGTAAATATCAAAATACAGCTAAAAACAACGTGGAACAACTGTATCAAGTCCAAAAAACTCAACAACCATCATGAATCAGGAAAACCAGATGAACATTGTAGTTAAAGAGTTCAATAAATTTAATAAAAAGACACTGCTATCGAAGACAAGGATGCCTGAAAATGTAAGATTCCCGATCCTCAAGGCGGAGCGCAAAACAACAAAGGTTGGAGAATCTATTGCTCTCGAGTTGGAGGAGCACATTCTGTACATGCCGGAAAGGTACACCTCTCTTCAAGATGATATCATCAATGAAATGGTTGATGGAAAATTTAATATTTATAAAAGTAATGACAATTTGTATTTAGAAATAAGTCAGTAATCATTAAAAAGATTGAGATTTTAAGAATATAACAATAAATACACTTTTTAAAATATAATCAAGAAAATGTATCGAATCTTTTTTTTATTCGGAAATGGTATATAAATATTACAGATCTTGGCGTTCCCTAAACAGTATTTGTTTAGTAACTGAGGAGTGACTACATGAATTTCGGAAATTTTAAATCTTTCACCTATAAAGTTTGAACAATATACTACAATGAATATTTTGTCACAGTTAACCAAAGCTAGATTTGCTTTGAAGCGAAAATTCGATGATCTCAAACAAGTCAAAAATCATACGAATTTACAATTGGAGGAAACTTTTAAACCTATTACTGAACCCTTACATGAACTTGTTAAGGAAAATAAAAAACAAAAGATTTCTAATGTAAAAGATAGTATAAAAGTAAAGCGTTAAATGAAGCAAATTAAGAAATACGATGATGATGAGAGAGAGCTTGACGATTTCTACTTTACAACTAATGAGAAAGATCCGCAGTCTAATCGAAACATAACTCCACCAAGGTCTTTCGATGATAGTGATTCCTATAATCAATTCTTTTCACAAACGAATATAGAGGAAGATATAGAAGAAGAGAAAAAGGAGACGGAAAAGAGTGAAGAAGAAGGGACAACACCTTTACCAATGTATACAGGAGAGGCCGATATGGGTGTGGATGCAGAGCTAGAAGATAATAACACTAGTTATAATTATGATTTTAATATCAGTAATTTGACCAGAGGAAATGTGTTGGATAAGGGTTATGGACCTAAAAAAAACGCAAACAATTCATTAACTTTGGGAGATAAAGAATTAAAAATTAAAAATAATAAAATAACATTTTCTAGTGGAATGAGTTGTGATCTGACTCCTGGTCTGTACTATCTAATTTTTCTTAGTAAACCTGAAAACTATGATGATCAAGACTTGAAAATGTATAAAAAAATTATTTTAGAAACAAATATTCATAGAGTAGGCTTTAAACCTAATAACAGAATCAAGGGTACACGAGCATACAAATATAGCCATATTATTAAGAAGTTGATAGACAAAGATTTCAGTCCTACAACGTCTACTCCACTTCGCTCAAAAACAGGCTTTGGTTACATGACACTTCAGAAATCAAATCCAAACTATGTATATTGGAATGATGTAAATGAGTTAGTCGAACGATTGGAAATTTTAGTAGCATCAAAAGGAGCGGGTAACACCAGCCACAACAACGAAATTTTTTCAATATTAGAGGAATTGCGTGAAGAAAGGATTATATATTAATGAGTATAAATAGGAAGGACAAATATGTTTTACATTTATAAACATCATGTCTGTCGACAAGTTTGGACATTTTTCTGTTGATAAGGAACGATCAGAAAATTTGAAAAGACGTGTTAATTCTACTGAGGGATTATTCATCGATGAGGACGGTAATCTAAATGCTCAAAATAAACGTATCAAAAACGGATCTAAGCCTTTAGACAACAATGATCTAGCAACGAAACAATATACTGATGAGATCCTCGGAAAGTTAAGAGAATATTTAAGAAAAATTATAACTCAAAATGTTAATCGTCGACTCACAAAAATTTCAACCTTAGAAAATAAAATTGAATTGAATAGTAAGAGGGCAGACAGCGCTGACCAAATTTTTGCCAAAATTCTGGAAAAGATTAAAACCATTGAGGACTATATATTTAAATATGTAACAAAACCGATATCATTACCGAAAAAAACCACAATTGAGTTAGAAGGTGTTGCTTTTCAGCCTATTAGAAGAATATGATTAAGCGAGAAATCGTAAATGAGTTGCACGGACCATCTCGAAAAAACTTTCAACGAAGACGAGTTATTACAAGGGGTATAAACGATCTGTGGCAAGCAGATTTGGTTGAAATGGGAGCCTTTTCAAAATCTAATGATGGGTACCGATACTTGTTGACTGTTATAGACACATTTTCGAAATATGCTTGGGGTGAGGCATTAAAATCCAAAAATGCAAATGATGTAACCCAAGCCATGGAGAGAATATTTAAATCGGGTCATGGAACACCAAGAAACCTGCAAACTGATGATGGCACTGAATTCTTTAATTCCAAATTTAAGGTATTAATGAAAAGTTATAGGATAAATCATTATTCAACCTTCAGTACTCTAAAAGCATCAATAGTTGAACGTTTCAATAGAACTCTTAAAGAGTTAATGTGGCGTGAGTTTAGTTTCAATGGAAAATATAAGTGGATAGATATGTATAAACAATTAATTAACAAATATAATAATAGAGAGCATAGAACAATAAAAATGAGTCCAAGTAAAGTCAATTCTTCCAATGAAAAACAAATATTACAAACATCGTATAATCACCTGAAAATATTTGTTGCAAGTAAATTCCGTAAGGGGGACCACGTTCGTATCAGTAAATATAAACATGTCTTTGAGAAAGGGTATACACCAAACTATACAACTGAAATCTTTAAAATTAGAAAGGTGAAGAATACATACCCTAAAACATACTTACTTGAAGATTTAGATGGTAGCCCGATTCAGGGCGGATTCTATAAAGAAGAACTGAAAAAAACACGATTTCCCCACACATACCTAGTTGAAAAAATTGTAAGGCGAAAAGGAAATAAGGTTTTGGTTAAGTGGCTTGGGTTTTCAAAGACTAGCTGGATAAACAAGGAAAACATTTTGTAGTATAATAAATGATTTATTTAATTAATTTTTATTTACATATTATCTTATCTTATATTAAGTTTAATATTAATATTTTTTTACAATGTTTTAAATGAAAATTAAATATAATAAAAATACTTTTTACAAACTCAAAATCATTTTCATTTATATTTTCCAAAGTCTCGATCATAATAAAACATCTCCAATTCAACTGATTTATAAAATAGTTCTTTTTCAATATGTTCCTTTTGAAATTTAAGGCTATCTAATGATTCTCCATCGTTCACATAATTATTTTGTATCATCTCACCCAAGCAAAATGAATTTGATTCTAGCCATTCAACATTTTCTAAAATATCTTTTTCAATTAATCTCTGATGTTTTATTGATGTCGTACCATGGTCTTCATTACTTAACTCTAAAAATTGTGTTTCATTAACATTACGTTTTCTTTTGTTATCTTTGCCACAAAGAATTTTTTTATTTACTTTAACTGTAGTTATTTTATGTGCTTTTGATCTAAACATTGTTCTATTACCATATAGTGAGGCCCCAGTTAATAAAACGTTTTTATAGTCTTCGATTGTAAGATTTCGTGTACTCACTCCCTTTGCTTTATTATGTGAAGATTTAACTTGATCTATTCTATAACAATAAACCTTTGAGCACAGACCTACAAATTCTGTCATGAGTTTACCGTTAAGCTCATCTTTAAAAAACCCTAAACTTTTTTTGTTAACTCTTTTAAAGTTATATAGATTAATTCTTTCGTCTGAATAGTCCGAAGTATCAAATTTTGCTTCAAGATCATTACGAATATCTTTATAAAAATCTTCAGTTTTTATTGTATAGATAAATGAATCAGTATCCATATAATTTAAGAGTAACTTTTCCTGAAACTTTGGCTTCATATATTGATAGTGAAAATCATACATTTTCCATTTCGATAAGTCTAATACTGCAAATCCTAAATACATTGGCTTATTAAATAGAACGGACAATCTTTTCATTTGAATTGCATAGAAATTATCATTTATTTTAGTTGCACTATGAAAATTTGATTTTGAAATTAAAGTTTTGGCACAATGTGCTTTTCGTCCAGTCTTCGAGCTATCCGGAGCTTCCCATGTACTAACAAGCTTAATATCGACCCTGCGCTCGGGATCTTCCATTGTTTTTCCGTAAACAGAATTATTCATTAATTTAAAAAAATCTTTTTCAAATTTATTTTTTGCATTTTGCCTATGTAAAGTATTTAGATCAATGTACTTCTTTAACCAAGGCTTTTGTAAAAACTGAACACCTCTATGGATCTTTTTCAATACTAACCCATTCTGTATACATTGTTGCAAATTCCGATAATGTATTACATAATTTTTCTTATTTCCCAGGTCAGCAATTAATTTTTTTACCTTATCCTCTTTTGAGGCCAGACAGTTTGACGGACAAAATGGAAGATCATTATGAAGATCATGTAAACGGTATGGATATATTAAGTCCACTTCCAAAAAATAACCGTATTTGCTATCGATTGGAATATTATTAATATCAAAATTGTCTATATCTGTGGTAGACATCCACTTAAAATCTTTATATGGTAAAGGTTGTGACATTGCCCAACCATACAAGTTATTCGCATCCACATACATTAAAAATGAAGACTCCTTCGAGGAATCATAATCTGACAAATATTTGTTATTTGCTTTTGTATATCTATGACAACATTGAACTAAACCACCTCGAATGCTACTTTGAATAAATCTATACATATCTATATCTGTCAGCAATTCAAGTTGAATATTTGTAGATTTTAACATTGCCTCCCAAGATAGACCTGGTGTCGTAAAATACTGAGCTGGGTCAAGTGAATAAATTTGCATACAAATTTTTCGGAAGTTTTCAAAAATGTCGGTTAAAAGAAATACATCAGTTTTTAAATATAATTCTAAATAATCTTTAAGAGTGGAACAAGAGAAATGCGACCAAACTTCAAGAGCTTGATCACAATCTTCCTGAGAGCATTCCCTTTCCGTTAAATTACTATAGAATGCTTCCCTTGGTGGGAGGGAAGTTTCCTCGAGTCTACTAGCGGAGTCTAAATATTCATAGGGAAATATACCCTTCTTACGCATTAGTCCAAATTCTATATCATCACTGAAAAATGATTTAACAGTGTTCAATTGATCATCAACTAAATTAGAAGCTAGGGTGTCTAAACTTGATGGCATAAATCTATATGTATCGAGAAAACGAATTTCAAAACTATTTCCACTTAAACTTTTTATTTTCTTTGAGACAGAAATATAGTTTTCCTTATTTATTGGTATTACGGAAATTTCACCGGGAATCTTTCCCAACTCTTGAATAAATAAATGACAGTCGTATTTCGAAAAATTATGAAAAAATACTGGTATGAATTTGTTAACTTTATAATCCAAGTTACACTTAGAGTGGGCTGCACCTCTAAAGCGACCTGTGAAATGACAATGATCTCTAACCCTATCAGTCCCTAAATCTTTCTGACAAATAGAACAACTCAATGAATTATCAAATATTTCCTGTCATCCAAAGTCATTCTAATAGGAACTATTTTATTTAAGTAGTCATCACTCAATTTACTTAAATTTTTTATCAATGAATCTAAAAGACTCCCGAATTTTTCCCTGTTTCTAAAACAAATTTATCTAGTCTAGAATCAAAAGCACACTTTATATAATACGCATATGATATTGGAATATGCTCATTAATATTAAATAATTTGGGGCTCACTTCAAGATTTTTCGGATCCAGAATGCATTCAAAATCCGCGTAGACAACAAATGGAACTTGAAGCTGATGTTGAACTTGGGTAAATTCCAGTGTGTTGTTCTGGGGGAAATCAAAGCCCATTTAAAACAATAATGATCATTTTCGTTACAAACGTTAACTATTGCTTTTTTCGTTAAAAGGAAACGAGGTAGTGGTATGAAAGATGAACCAGCCATCGGTGTATAATGATTCACATTCATTTCCAAGCGAATCAATTTTATAAGAGACCATCCACTATCTCTCTCTTGAAATTCTTGTGTTTTTGAAATTATTTCCATGGTATGTTCATGGAAGATATTTTCTAAGTCAGAATCTTTATTCATGATCGTCATTTTACTTTGAAAACTTTTCATATCAATTTCTTCAGATTCTTCTTTAAAAAGTATATACTCTGCAAACAGTTCAAAGTTTACTTTTGCTGAAGTATAACTTTCTAACAGAATGCTGAGATGAGGTAGCAGGGACAATCCAGCTTCACTCAAGAAACTCTCTGGTAAGATCAAGTCCGATCCATCGTTTACATACATGTAATGTAGTATTCTTCCCTTGAATCCCTCAGAAATTTTTTTGACTCTTCCGTCAAGGGGTTGAATTGCATTTCGCTTATGCAACTCCGAACGGACATGATTTGCCCACTTATTCTTTAGCAAGAAACACTTGCAGGATTGACAAAACTGATTTTGGTTATTCATTTTTATTTTATTCGTTTTGGTAAAATTCTTTTTTCACAATCACTTTTTTCACTTTTACTCAAGTTGTGCTTGACGTAGCAGAGTATCCCACTTCAAGACTATTTTTGGTAGACTAACTATTGTCCTCGATCATTTATAGTGTTTGAAGTGGGCGTGTACGATAATATTGAAGATGAGAGGTGCATACTTAAGATTTTTTTAAATTCAAAAACTAAGGTAATTCTAGTAGGTTATATCGACTATTCATTGGTTAGAAGAGATGAGAAGTATTGATTTTGAAAAATATTTGATACATGTGTAACCAATCGGACACCATCAAATCGATAAAGGAGACACAAAATCATAGAATTAAGGAGAATGTTGGTTAGAAGAGGTCGCACATACTTTGCTGCAGGTGGGAAAGGAAAGGTCATTTTTTATACACACCATCATACTCAGGTAGCCAATAGGGGACAGTTTGGAAAAAATCATTTCGAGTTTGGGAAAAAACAAAGATTTTCATTTGTTGAATTTCGAGAATGCACATTTTTGGGTAAAAGAAGAGGAAAAATCAAAGATTTTCATTTGTTGAATTTCGAGAATGCATATTTTTGGGTAAAAGAAGAAGATGAAAACCTCTATAAAATTTTCTTATAAATTGTGTAAGCATATTTAAAAGGGTAAGACGAGATTGTTGACTTAGATAGACAACATGCATTCAGTTAAAATAAATAACTTTCTGAATGTATTTGACGGAATTCTGTTTAATGCACACTATGTACGGCTCCAGTTCATACAATCCAAACTCTTTGAATGTGAACGAGGTAACATGAAAACATCAATTCATGGAAATCATATGGACACCTGCGTGTGGAGCAATGATGCAGCCACTGAGGGAGTTGATACTTGTGTATGCCATCGAATTTCGGATTACAAAAGGGAGGCACTCAACATTATGAATAAATACTATAATCTAGAAAAAAGAATGAAAATGATTAAATAACATAATAAAACATGTTCGCAGTACCAAAATAAACTTCTGACTTTTTATTTCGAGTTGAAATTACAGGTACGGAGAATGGAAAATATTTCCTTGACTGAGATATGTCGGCTACTTGCGAGTTGTTGCGCGGTCGTGATTTCAACCCCTATTATGGGAACGTCGTATGAGGTCGTTGGCGTGAGGCCCACGATCTTGTCAATGAGCGTGCGCCTTCTGGGTTGTGCATGTGTCCCTTTTATTGCGGTCAGGTAATTGACAGGTGCGCATGTTCGGGTAGCTCTTGCTTGAATCCCTTTTATGACATGTTTATGACCCATTTGTGGAAAGGAGAAATTCTTAGACAATTTACCAGTTAAACGTTCTGGGGCGGAAACAAAAATGTGTATTTGAAAATATTCCACATCTGAGAATCATTAACTTGTGAGATTTATTTTATTGGGGTTCTTTTGATTTCTAAATTAGTTTTACAATCATAGGAAACATTATTCCCCAACATGATCGGACATGTTCCTCTAAGATAACCACCTTTCACACGTGCACAGCAACACCTGTGATAATGAGGCAAAAGGGTACGTGATCACACCTTTCCCCAACATGATCGGATATGTTCCTCTAAGATAACAACCTTTGGATACTATGGTTGTGCGACCTTTCTCACGTGCACCTTTCTCACCTGACTATTAATTGCACATAATGAGGGGAAGGATACATGATCAATATTGTCACATGGGGATGTGGGGGCGATGGGGGCAATTAAGTATACTCTTTATAGACATGATCGCGACATTTTTATGACTTCAAAGCCCATTAAAATCAGTTAATTTATTGGATTATGCTAATTGTCCCAGAACCCGCATACGTTAATGAGGGGGGGAAGGGGGGGCCGGGGGCCATTAATATGCTAATTGTCCCAGAACCCGCGTTTCCCTACTACTCCCACTGCATATGAGAATTGCTGATCAGCATATTATATGTCTCACTAACTCAACGTCTCGCCGACTCAACGACTCACTGACCCGCCAATGCAGTCAGCACATGTTGCAGTGTCAGCCGAGCCAACTACACAAACTGCTACCATAATCATAATTCCCTGACCTACTTTAGAATAGAGCTTCTTGATTAGTGACATTACACTAAACTTCCGTGTTCCAAGTAGTATATAAAATGAAATCAAATGAAGAATAAATCAGTTATCAACGCACCGCATAACTCCGCGGTTCTACTTCCTACCTCTGGGAATAGGGCTCGTCATACACTATTCCAACTAGCAGCTAACACAGGTTAGCTCAACCTCAGCGCAGTTCCGGCATCGCCTGTGGTCCGGCATCTCTGTAACTGTGACCCTGTGACCTCGACGTGAACCTTTACCAACAAAGACACTCCAGCAACCCACTCCCACCAAAAGCTGAACCTCTGACTGGCGAGAAGACCCGTTAAATTCACTACATCCACCCGCCCTGGAAACCACAGCTCAACCAGCTTCACGGGATACGCTTCGTCATCCAGCGTCATACGATCGTCAGCTTAATCCAGCTTCACAGGATACGCTTCATCATCCATCGTCACAGGATCGTCAGCTCAATCCAGCTTCACAGGATACGCTTCTTCATCCAGCGTCACAGGATCGTCAGCTTAGTCCAGCTTCACAGGATACTCGGCTTCATCCAGCTTCACAGGATCGTCGGCTCTATCCAGCTTCACAAGATACCGAGCTTTAACCAGTTTCACAGGCGACTCAGCTTCATACAGCTTCAAAGGATACTCGGCTTCATCCAGCTTCACAGGATCGTCAGCTTTATCCAGTTTCACAAGATACCGAGCTTCATCCAGCTTCACAGGCGACTCAGCTTCATCCAGCTTCACAGGATACTCAGCTTCATCCAGCTTCACAGGACACACAGCTTTATCCGGCTTCACAGGATTTTTCGTTTCACACAATATGTCTACTTCATTAATAGAGGAAACAAGTCACACAGTTATCGATTTACACAATCGATTACTAGACAACCAAAATGAGCTACAAGTACAGATACAACAGCTCATAAAGAATTATGGCAAGGATTCGGTCGAACGACGCTACCGAGACGGCTATTATTCCGGTAAGCTTAATCAGCTAAACGATCTCCGCAGCAGTTTTGCGACCTGGATGAAGAAGTTCAACAAGCGGCATTACCCGCTGAAGGTGAGTACTCGGTACGACTAGTAGCTCTAAGGAGCTGGTTGAAAAATATCACAAAATCTTTCTGGACAACATGCCGACTGGAAGCGGACTTCCGAAGGCCCCCAGACGAACTTCGGCCAACTTCAAGATCACAACAGGAGATCAAGTCAAAGGAGATTCCGCAATTGACAGGGTGATCCGACAGTTGCAGAGAAGATCCAACGAATTGGAATCATCATTAACATTAGCCTTGAACGCCCCAACCGTCACCCGAGCCCTACAAAGCCACCTGGATCTCCATTGGGCGTTGGGATTCAGGAGCCACTTCTTGTTATATAAGAAACGGAATTTTCGAAAATAAAAACAAAGGAGAATGCTATTGTCCAGTACCTCGACTATCAGATACCCGTTACTCAGCTAAAGGGACCAAACGGAAATAGAGATATGCAAGCAGTAAAGCGATATTGAAATGCGCCACCTACCAGCGATCTCAATATATGGATATGGGCGGTAGACAGATTTAGGCGTTGTGGGCTTTAGAGTGGGCGGGCCCAACTTTTTTTGGGGTCAATCGATAGGTTGTGACGAGACTAATACATTTCAGTTAACATTTTTTCTAGCATGAAAATTGTGGGCGCCACAGGCTAAGGTGGTTTGTGGGCGTTAGAGTGGACGGGGCAAACTTTTTTGGGTTAATCGATAGGTATTGATGAGGACAATACATTTTAGTTAAAATTTTTATTCTAGCATTAAAACTGTAGGAGCCACATTTTTGGGCGGCTGGTGGGCGTTAGAGTGGGCGTGGCACATCGCTGAAACAAACTTGCGCTGCGTAAGAAGCTCAGGAATCTGTATGCCAAGTCTCAATAGCCTAGCCCTTATAGTTTCCGATATCTCAGCGTTCATCCGGACGGACAGGCGGACATGACTAGATCGACTCGGCTGGTGATCCTGAGAATATATACGAAACGCTTCCTTCTGCCTGTTACATCTAGTATACCCTTTTACTCTATGATGAGTATGAGTACGAGTATACGGGTATAATAAGTTGTCAATATACAAAAAGAATTTATTATGAAATATTTTGAAGATAAAAGTAGCGAAAACATGGATTCATTATTTGTGGAAGATCGTGAGAAAAGCTTGGGAAATAAAAATCCTCAGAGCGCCGACGTAGAAATATCCGTCAATAAAAATACAAATATCTTGGGAATTAAAAATCCTGAGAGCGCCGACGTTGAAATATCCGTCAATAGGAATATAAATATATTGGGAATTAAAAATCGTGAGAGTGCCGACGAATGAATAAAAATCGTTTGATATATACAAATTTCAAGCACACCGTTGTTGAGTTATCCGACAAAATACAGATAAATAATATAGGTACTGATCAATAAGACGGACTAAAGGAAAAAAAGTTCACTATACTGAAAAAGAGCATTTAAAGATAATTATGCAAATTCCTTTTAGAACAGACATAAAGGGGGAAATAAACCTTATTTAAGACAGGCCAATATACGGGAAACAATATCCGAATGCTTTATCTGTCACCGACTTCGTGAATAGCGAAATTAGTAGAAGAAGTAGCAGAAGAAATTATTAGGCCTAGCCGAAGCCCTTATAATTCACCAGTTCTGGTAGTCCCAAATTAAGGAGAAAATCGAAACGGAAGCCGTAAATTAAGGCTCGTCATTGACTATAAAAAATTAAATGAAAGTACCCAATTCTATCTAATTTGGAAAAAGCAAGATATTTTTCAACAACAGATTTAGAATCAGGTTTTCATCAGATATTAATGAAAGAATCTGAAGTGGAAAAACATATTTTTCAATAAATAATGGAAAAGACGAATTTTTAAGAATGCCATTCGGACTAACAAATGCACCAAGAATTTTTCAGAGAGCAATGGACGACGTCCTAAGAGAACAAATAGGGAAAACATGTCATGTCTACATGGACGACATTATTATATTCTCAAATTCGATTGAACAACATTATATAGACTTAAACAAAATTATAAATATATTATTAAGGGCAAACATGAAAATCTCTTTAGAAAAATAAAAGTTTTTTAAGCGCGAACCCAGTTTTCTAGGATACATCGTATCTTATAACGCCATCAAGACAAACCCAGAAGAAAACAAGGAAGAACGCTATAGTCGAGTACCTCGACTATCAGATGCCCGTTACTCAGCTAAATAGAGATATGCAAGCAGCAAAGCGAGATTAAAATGCGTCACCTACCGGCGGTATACAGATTTAAGCGTTATGGGCGTTAGAGTGGGCGTGGCAAATTTTTTTTTGGACCAATCGATAGGTATTGTCGAGGCCAATACATTTCAGTTAAATTTTTTATCTAGCATACAAATTGTGGGCGTCACAGGTTTTCGCGGTTTGTGGGCGTTAGAGTGGGCGTGGCATATTCGCGTAACAAACTTGCGCTGCGTATAAGGCTACGAAATCTGAAATCCCAATTCTCTATCTTTGATAGTTTCCGAGATATCCACGTTCATATCTACGATTTTTTGAAGTTTGTGGGTGGTTTATGGGCGTTAGGGTGGGCGTGGCAAACTTTTTGGGTCAATCGATAGGTATTGATGAGACCATTACATTTCAGTTAAAATTTTTATTCTAGCATCAAAACTGTAGGAGCCACAGTTTTGGGCGGTTTGTGGGCGTTAGTGTGGGCGTGGCACTCTACTGAAACAAACTTGCGCTGCGTAAGAAGCTCAGGAATCTGCACGCCAAATCTCAATAGCCTAGCTCCCATAGTTTCCGATCACAGCGTTCATCCGGACAGACAGACGGACAGACGGACATGGCTAGATCGACTCGGCTAGTGATCCTGATCAAGAATATATATACTTTATGGGGTCGGAAACGTTACATACTTTCCGACGAATATAGTATTCCCTTTTACTCTACGAGTAACGGGTATAACAAGGAAGAACGCTATAGTCGAGTACCTCGACTATCAGATACCCGTTACTCAGCTAAATAGAGATATGCAAGCAAAGTTTTACTTTCATAACTTGTATTGACGCTTACTCGAAATTTATTGTACTAAAAGGCATCCAAAATAAATTAGGTATTGAAAACAAAGTAATGGAACTTCTTCAACAATTTCCACAAGCCAAAGTAATAATGACCGATAATGAACCAAGCTTTACCTCGTCCCAATTTATATCTTTTGCACAAAGGTGCGGTTTAACTTTACATTACGCAGACCCGAGGTCAAACGGACAAGTTGAAAGGACACATTCTACATTAACAGAATTAGCTCGATGCATTAAAGAAGAATTTAATTTAACCGACTGTTCCGAAATAGTTATAAGAGCCGCTCAAGAATATAATCAGAGCATTCATTCTACAACGAACCAAAAACCTTTTGACGTACTATATAATAAAATAGAGCACGATAACATTTCTCAAATTTAAAAAAAAAACATTAGAGAAAATGTTAGAAACACATAATGAAAACAGAAAAGAAAAAGTATATAATGTAGGACAGGTACTTTATGAAAAGGAACACGAAACATGACATAGAAGTAATCGAACTAATTTTTCCACAATAAATATTACAAATAATGTCAACTATTAACATTTGATCTGCAAAATTTAATTGACACAATCACACAGGCAAATGTTTATGTTTTTAATCTCAAAATATTAAACAGTGATAACATCATGGAAATATTAGAACATGAACAAAAACCAGTAACTATCGCTGACTTAATTGACATCCCTGTTTTTAAAATCGCACTGCATAAAGAACTTTTAATAATTTATATAAATTACCCAATAATAAAAACAAAAGATTCGAAATATTTCACGCTAGAGCAATTTCCCAAATCTATTGGAAACTAGTGTTAAAAAAATTAGAGAAAAAAATAATAAAATAAACATCATACAAGATGGTGCCATTCTTATAAATGGTAACAATATTGTTAACAACTCCCATTTAAACGGATCATTCTTGAAAACATTTAATGGTACAACCGAAATTAATAATACTTCATTTACCAATTTGGAAAACAAAATTCTTAGCTACATAACTACGAACCCTTTAAAAATTATGAAATATCCGATTACATATTATCAAATAACTCAGAACTTTCTTTAGATAATATAAACATTTTAAATCCTTTCATTAAAATGAATAATTAATAAAATTAATTAATAAATATCACTTACCTTTACTTTATTAATTATAATCATTGTATATTTAGTTTTTTTACTTATTATACAACACAAAAATGCTATATTATTTGTAACCAAGAAACAACGGCCAGAACCAGAAAGAAGAAAGAACATTTTTAAACAGAACTTAGAGATCAATTAAATGAATTTCAGAAGGGGGAGAGTTATCCAACCCGTGAAACTAAGCCGCTTATGGCTTTTATTTTTTGTTATTTGCCTTTTTCTTTGCCTTTGGCTTTGAGGTCCGATCTTGGTTCCCAGCTAAGTTAAACAATTCAAAACTTAAGTAAACATCAGCTTCCCTTCGAAGCCCAATCAATTGCGCCTTTTGCGTTTCAAGTTCTCACCAAATTGCATCGGTCAGCATAATTAAATTTCACAATGAGAGGCGACAGTTTCATTTTAAGCTTTTAATCTAAACATAAATTGAAGTTCTAAAAGTTCAAAAAGAAATGCTCCTGCCCGAGGTTCATTGGAAAAAATTAAGAAATGAAGAGGGCAGTCCTATTTTGTCCGAGACCGCGATCGGTTTTCAAGTATTAAAAGTGTCTTGTATTAATTGTGTATTAAGAATAAAGGTTTAACACCCGAGTTTTGAAATAAAAAATAATTTTTTTTAAATCGTCTGTAAACAACGAATTTAATTGGCGCCCAACGTGGGGCCGCGTTAAAAAAAGTTTCACAAATTGTTTAATGAAAAATAAGTTAAATATAAACGGAGCTCGCGCACTAAACATTTGTAGTGGTGTGAGAAGTTGAATAACTCCCCACAAATAGAAGCAGCAACGGCGCGGCGAGGAGAGTTTGGAGACTTGGATGGAGAACGAGAGAGTTTGGAGACCAAGGATGGAGAGCGAGAAAGTTTGGAGACCAAGGATGGAGATCGAGAGAGTTTGGAGACCCATGGTGGAGAGCGAGAGAATTTGGAGACCTCGCGAGGAAGGCAAGAGTGCCGTGTGCAAAAACGGATAACGGAACTCCACCGGACTTTGGACTCTCCCGTGAACTTTGGACTGGGAGAAGAAGTGCCACATCTCGGCAGTGGAGCGGCACACAGACGTGCCACAAGCATCACCGGAATCAGCGGAACGGCAGCAGTGGGCGGAGCATCGATTGGATGCGGTACGTGAAGGACAAGTGGGTCAACCAGGAGTCACGGACTTTGGACCCGGAGTGGAGAGATCCAGCGGGCCGGGCGCAAAAGGGAAATAACGGTTCCCGGAGGCCCAATATAAGGCCGATCACGAGGAGTCAAGCCTTCAAGATCAGTTAAAGTACCAAGTAAACAGTCAGACAAGCAAGTAATCTACGAGGGAGCTACATCCAAGCGAGAGCAAGATCGCCACGTCGAGACGTTCGGGATTGGGCCATGAGGAATCTCCGAATTGAGACACAAGTGGCTGAGTTCTTCAAGGCATCACGCGGCTAAGTCAAGGCGTTTGTTTTCCAACTTTGTCACGACCACACCCTGGAGAGTCGCCAGGCGGGTCTGTCAGAGATAAGCAAAAGAGTCCTACGACTAAGAACCGTCAGCTTGGGGAGGAAAGTTGCCTGCGACCCAGCGTACCTTTCCCGACCAAGCAGGACCTGGCGTGACGGACGAGCGGTAGATCGATTTGCGGTTTCAAGAGGGGGCCGCCTGGAGAGCCCTGCGATTACCGGCGAAGTTCCCGAACAGCAATCGCCCAACTCCCCGAGTGCCAGAACGACGAGATACTGGTCAAAAGACAGCGCAGAGGACATCGACAGCGACGCCAGCAGACATTTCCGGCAGCCACGTTACCAAGTGAACCGCTAGACAGCTTCCTGGCGGCAGCCTTGACTGTCAGCGCGAACTGAGCAATAACCTAGCGGGACCGTCCGGGACAGAGCAAGGGACAGGTATTGCCTCGAAGGGCGTCGGCCTGGAGAGCAAGGCTTGTTCACCCTAGTCTGAGAACGGGCCGAACTCTCTGCGGGTCTAAGGCGCAACAAGCGACCCCGAGGCAGCGCGTCGGCAAGCAAGCAGAGGCGGCCACTAAGAGCGTCCCGAAACCCAGGATCCAGTGGAAGCCGAGTCAACGCGTCGAGGAGCCAGAAAGAGGAGCGCCAGCAGCCGGCGGACACGTCCGCTGTTCTAATACCACGAGAATAAATCCCACTGTTACCATTTGAACCCTTTGTTTTCTCACTGATCTACGGGCAATCACGTCATATAAATTTGGTGGGACGGCTAGAGGGCAGGCTAGAAGACATGAGGAAGGCACTGTCGGAGTACTATTCAGAAACAGAGAACGACCCACAACTTGTCGACATCTGGGCCGACCTGGAAGCAACATACCACGACAGAGCCGGCCCAAGCATTACGTTAACAAACGCTGAAGGGGAAAACCTGGTAGCAAGCCTGAGCTTTGACAACATGCAAAAAGAGGCCCACAGGAGAGAGTCAAGCCAGGATAAGAAAACAACAGCGCTGACCCCGAGACCAAGCCAGTCTGACTATGCAAAGGTCGCTAAACAGGTCCGCGAATGGTCGTTCAGGTTCGACGGGTCGGAAAAACCATTTGAGTTCCTGGAGCAGGTAGAATGGTCCGCCAACACGTACGGCTTGGACCTTGATATGATCCCTCGAGCGATGCCGGAGTTGCTTAAAGGAAGGGCGTTGAAATGGTTCATCGCCAACAACAAGCAATGGAGAACCTGGGCAGAGTTCACAGAAAGCTTCCACACCTATTTTCTGCCAAGAGATTTCTTCACCAGGCTAGCTGACCAGGTCCGGCAACGGAAGCAAGGCTTCAGCGAGTCGTTCAAGGACTACATGATCGACATGCAGACGATGGTGAGGCCACTTAACTACTCTACGAAAAAAACGTTAAGGGTCATTAAAGAGAACTGCACACCAGCCTACGGATTTTCTGAAGAGCATACAAAGTGTCGGACCTGGATACGCTATTGATCATAGCCGATAAGTACGAAGAACTTGAAAAGGAACGAGAAGTTTTCGCACAGGAGAACAAGTTCTCAAAGACCAAGTCGGCGTCACCAACGCAGGTGACATGCAGAAGATGCGAGGAGACAGATAACCAGGGTACACGAGGAAATGACCAATGGTCACCACCACACCAAGCCAGACGACAGCAGGCAACAGACGCACCACGCGGAGGCCATTGGACACCACCCCCACAGCAACAGAGACAGCCAAACAATACCGTGTGTAGGCCGCCAAGCAACACACAGAGGCCACAAGATGCCACCCATATCACAGACCCGCAGGAGGCCTGTCGAAAATGTGGTGGGAACGGACACTGGGCTAGAGGATGTCGAAACCAGCGTCTGTTATTTTGCTGGATATGCGGCAAGGTGGGTGTCAGGAGCGTCGATTGCTGCCAACGATCGGGAAACGGCAAGCGATCTCAGCCGCAGAGAGGCGAGCGGGGATCGCACAATGCCACCTCTCCAAACTAACGGGCAAGCTAATCGAGGAGGAGCAGCAGTTGTCCGCAGCTGTGATGATTGGTGGGAACAGCTACAAAGCCACAATCGACACCGGAGCAACGGCAAGCTTCGTTAGCGAAGAATTGGCGGACAATATTGCTGCTCTAGGAAGGATTACAAAGACGAGACGGCAAGTTAGGTTGGCAGAAGGAAGGTGGAGGTCAAATTCGGCAACAAACAAGTGACCATGAGCCTGTTGATTTTACCCGGAGTAGTGGATCCATTAGTGTTGGGATGGAACTTCCTGAAACAAGTCGGGACCGAGATAAGGTGTGCTGGACCCGAGATAATATTACCAACCAGGAACCGACACAATGGATGGCTTGAGGAGAAGCTATCAGTAGCAGTCGTTCAACAAGTAAACGAGTTGGACGATACTACAGCGTTCCTTGAAGCAGAGCTGGCAGACTTCAGCACAATGACGGGAACATGGCAGAACACCAGATCAAAATGAAGGATGACAAGCCAATCAAGCAGAGATACTACCCCAAGAACCCGAAAATTCAAGGGGAAATCAACGCAAAGGTGGACGAGCTTCTCCAAATGGGGTTCATAGAGCATTCAAAAAGCCCATACAGCTCCCCCATCGTGATGGTGAAAAAGAAGACAGGCAAGTGAAGACTGTGTGTCGACTTCAGGCAGATAAACGCGAAGTCAGTGAAGGATGCCTACCCAATGCTCCGCATAAACTACATCCTGGATCAACTAAGGGAGGCGCGGTACATCAGCAGTTTGGACCTGAAGGATAAATACTGGCAAATCCCACTGGAAGAAAGTAGCAGGCAATATACGGCGTTCACGGTACCAGGCAAAGGTCTGTTTCAGTGGAGGGTAATGCCGTTCGGACTTCACTCGGCGTCGGCAACGTTTCAGCGAGTTTTGGACCAAGTAATTGGCCCCGAGATGTCACCACACGCATTCGCTTACCAGGATGACATAATAGTGATCGGTCGCACGCTGGAAGAACACAAAAGAAACCTGAGAGAAGTGTTCCGGCGTCTAAAAGAGGCAAACCTGAGGCTGAATCCAGAAAAATGCCAATTCTTTAAAAAGGAACTACTGTACCTGGGACATCGAGTGACAAGCGTGGGAATAGGAACAGAACCAGAAAAAGTAGCCGCCATCGCCGAACTGGAAACGCCATCGACCGTCAAAGAACTTCGGCAATACCTAGGAGTAGCGTCGTGGTACCGCCGATTTGTACCAGATTTTTCCAGAATCGTCAAACCCCTGAATGACCTACTGCGCAAAGGCAGTAAGTGGGAGTGGACACCAGAGCACCAGATGGCGTTTGAGGAAGTAGAGGCAAGACTCGTGGCAGATCCGGTGCTAGTATGCCCGGACTTCAGTAGAACTTTCATCCTGCAAACAGACGTCAGCGACTACGGCATCGGAGCATTACTGACCCAGGACACCGAAAAGGGCGAAAGAGTAATCTCCTATTCGAGCCGAACACTGAACGGCGCGGAGAAGGACTATTCAACAACGGAGAAGGAGTGCTTGGCGATCGTCTGGGCGATCCGGAAGCTCAGGCCATATCTGGAAGGTTACCACTTTAAGGTAGTAACCGACCACATGGCCCTGAAGTGGCTCAACAGCATCGAAAGCCCTTCAGGAAGGATCGCCAGATGGGCTTTGGAGCTACAACAGTACGACTTTGAGATAGCGTACAGAAAGGGTCAGCTAAACGTGGTGGCCGACGCACTATCAAGACAGCCACTACCAGAGACGCTACGAGGAGTAAAAGAGGCGTCGGCAAAAATAACTTCAGGAAGGTGCAGCTGGATCAAAGGCGAAAAGATAGGGACCCAACCGCAGAAGTACCCGGACTATGTTATGGATGGTGAGACACTGTACAGAAACATACCTCACCGCGCAGGCAGTGAAGACGTCGCGTCATGGAAGATGTGCGTCCCAAAGTCGCTACGAGAAACAGTGTTGAGGGAAAACCACGAAGCACCGTCTGCAGGACACGTAGGAAGCCGGAGGACAATTGCACGGTTGGCAGCCCGATACTACTGGCCAGGCATGCATAGAGACGCCCGAGCCCACGTAAGAAAATGCGAGATTTGCATGCGGCTTAAGCCCAATCAGATGCAGGCAGCCGGGAAGATGTTGCCCCATGTGCAGACTTCGTTGGACCCCTACCAAGATCTAAGCACGGGAACCAAATGATGCTGGTCATGATAGACAGGCTTTCGAAATGGACGGAACTGGTGCCCCTACGCAGTGCGACAGCAGAGTCGCTTAACAAGGCGTTTAGGGAGCGCATAATCGCAAGGTACGGGGTCCCGAAGGTTGTCATAACGGACAACGGAGTGCAGATTGCAAGCCGCATCTTTAAAATTTTCCTGGCTGAGATGGGTATCAGTCAACAATTCACCGCGCCATACACGCCACAAGAGAATCCGACCGAACGAGCAAACCGAACGGTCAAGACCATGATTGCGCAGTTCGCAGGGCAGGACCAGAGAAACTGGGACGAGAAGTGGCCGGAGATTATGCTAGCAGTGAACACGAGCACATTGGAATCCACCGGCCATACACCGGCGTTTCTTACCCAGGGAAGGGAACCACGTCTACCCAGCAGCCTATATGATAAGAAAACCCTAGGCACTGGACGAGCTACGGAGACCCCTGAGGAAAATGCCAACAAACTAAGAGAGGTATTCGAGATCGTGCGGCGAAATATGGAAAAGGCGTCCCAGGACCAAGCCATACACTACAATCTGAGAAAGAAGCAATGGTCACCAGCGGTGGGCGACATAGTGTGGGCCAAGGAACATCACCTGTCCAAAGCGGCTGAAGGATTCGCTGCAAAACTAGCCCCGAGGTACGATGGCCCTTACCAGGTTGTAGATTTCGTCTCTCCAGTGATCTGTAAAATTCGCCACACACAGTCGAAGAAAGAAAGGACAGTTCACGTTGGCGAGCTCAAGCAACAACAAAACGAGCAGACAGCAGAAACGTCAGATGTCTAACAACAGGTACGTGGCGACAGGATTAGGCGTCAGGCCGAAGCGAGAGTCATCCATACGCCACACGGAAAAGACAATCAGGATAGAGCAAGGACATGGATAAGGATCTCACGTTGATCCAAACTGCGAGGCCACAGGATTAGGCGTCAGGCCGAAGCGAGAGTCATCCACACGCCACGCAGAAAGGTCAACCATAAGGGTAGGGCACAAGGACGTGGATAAGGATGGATGGTGATCCCGACCACAAGGCAACAGGATTCAGCGTCGGGCAGTTGCCAGAGTCATCCGCGATAACGCCAGGCGGAAGGGACACTTACAAAACGGCACAAGGATACGGGTAACGTGTGGGGATCCAACCGCAAGGCAACAGGTTTCAGCGTCGGGAGCGAGCCAAAGTCAACCGATTACGCCACGTAGAAGAGAGTATGCGCGGAGGGAGACAAGCAACACAAGACGCGCAGTCAAGACATACACCGCAGCATCCGGAGATTCTATACGGAATGCGCCGGACGAGCTCGTCTAGTTGTTACCCGAGGAAAAGGGGAGGAATCAGAATCAGATCTACACCGAAGCCAGCTGGTCACAAAAAAACAGAAATACGCACCACACCAACAGTTGTCTAATTACAAGAAAAAATGACTAATTACAACCTGAAATTTAAAGGGGGCTTAATGCAGGAAGCAGAAACGGACATCATAAATACTATCCTGCTGTCATGGTTGCAAAGCGAATGCAAAGTCCTCTACGCACCCGCTCTCAAAAGCTGCCAATGTGGAGTCAGATGCTGCCAACAGAGGACGAGTGAAGGGCGAGAGATGAAAAGGTGTGAAGGAAATGCAAAAGAAACTGACCCATAAAAGTTTCAAAATCACCACGAGCCAGGGAAGGGGGCGCCTCGATAAGCGATCGATTGGCACTGGACGATAGTGCGATCGATGGGCACACGAAAATGGAAACATCGGCCAAGGTGGAAATATCGCAACGAGCAGGTGGCAACGCCGCACCGTCGGTATCGATATGCGAATAAACATCGATCACGCACGAATGGTGTGACCAGGCGGAGGAACCAATAAAAGGAGTAGAACGCAGCAATGAGCAGCGAGCTGGGGATCGATAGCCCATGAGTATCGATGTCCCAATGGAAACATGGGAAATATCGGCGCGGGAGATTTAAAGTTGCTACGAGGAGGATGACCAGCGCTGTAGAAACTCAAGGGAGTTAAGAGCGTCGAGGGAGCATCGAGGGAGCAACGAGGGAGCGCCGCGGGAATCACAAGGACTCGAAGGCTAGGACATGCAAGGAAACGCCGGAGAGTAGGAACAAGTTCTAAATGTTTCCCGAAGTAAGGGGGGAATGTGAGGAGTTGAATAACTCCCCACAAATAGAAGCAGCAGCAGATGGCCGGCCGCTTACCAGTTACGCGGCGAATTCGCGTAGTAACGGCGCGGCGAGGAGAGTTTGGAGACTTGGATGGAGAACGAGAGAGTTTGGAGACCAAGGATGGAGAGCGAGAAAGTTTGGAGACCAAGGATGGAGATCGAGAGAGTTTGGAGACCCATGGTGGAGAGCGAGAGAATTTGGAGACCTCGCGAGGAAGGCAAGAGTGCCGTGTGCAAAAACGGATAACGGAACTCCACCGGACTTTGGACTCTCCCGTGAACTTTGGACTGGGAGAAGAAGTGCCACATCTCGGCAGTGGAGCGGCACACAGACGTGCCACAAGCATCACCGGAATCAGCGGAACGGCAGCAGTGGGCGGAGCATCGATTGGATGCGGTACGTAAAGGACAAGTTGGTCAACCAGGAGTCACGGACTTTGGACCCGGAGTGGAGAGATCCAGCGGGCCGGGCGCAAAAGGGAAATAACGGTTCACGGAGGCTCTATATAAGGCCGCAGAGCGCTGGCAGCTGGATCAGTCGATCACGAGGAGTCAAGCCTTCAAGATCAGTTAAAGTACCAAGTAAACAGTCAGACAAGCAAGTAATCTACGAGGGAGCTACAACCAAGCGAGAGCAAGATCGCCAGGTCGAGACGTTCGGGATTGGGACATCAGGAATCTCTGAATTGAGACACAAGTGGCTGAGTTCTTCAAGGCATCACGCGGCTAAGTCAAGGCGTTTGTTTTCCAACTTTGTCACGACCACACCCTGGCGAGTCGCCAGGCGGGTCTGTTAGAGACAAGCAAAAGAGTCCTGCCACGAAGAACCGTCAGCTTGGGGAGGAAAGTTGCCTGCGACCCAGCGTACCTTGCCCGACCAAGCAGGACCTGGCGTGACGGACGAGCGGTAGATCGATTTGCGGTTTCAAGAGGCGGCCGCCTGGAGAGCCCTGCGATTACCGGCGAAGTTCCCGAACAGCAATCGCCCAACTCCCCGAGTGCCAGAACGACGAGATACTGGTCAGAAGACAGCGCAGAGGACATCGACAGCGACGCCAGCAGACATTTCCGGCAGCCACGTTACCAAGTGAACCGCTAGACAGCTTCCTGGCGGCAGCCTTGACTGTCAGCGCGAACTGAGCAATAACCTAGCGGGACCGTCCGGGACAGAGCAAGGGACAGGTATTGCCTCGAAAGGCGTCGGCCTGGAGAGCAAGGCTTGTTCACCCTAGTCTGAGAACGGGCCGAACTCTCTGCGGGTCTAAGGCGCAACAAGCGACCCCGAGGCAGCGCGTCGGCAAGCAAGCAGAGGCGGCCACTACGAGCGTCCCGAAACCCAGGATCCAGTGGAAGCCGAGTCAACGCGTCGAGGAGCCAGAAAGAGGAGCGCCAGCAGCCGGCGGAACCAGAGCCAGGAGAAACCGAGGCCAGCCCAGCCACACACCCGCTGTACTAATACCACGAGAATAAATCCCACTGTTACCATTTGAACCCTTTGTTTTCCCACTGATCTACGGGCAATCACGTCATATAAATTTGGTGGGATGAAAACACAATCTTCTGAGCTAGCCGCACGAATCTCGTAGCGAGCAGACACACAAAATCAGTTCGTTACAGTGGAAAAATAAAAAAATCCACCAAGCGACACAACAATGCGACAGTGATCGTTAAAAACAATTAAATGGAAATTAATAAATGAAATAATCCATTTAAAGGTGAATTTAAAATAAAGGTAAGCTAAAATCTAAATCAAAAAAATACAGGAACACAAAATAAGTGAAACGACGCACAAAATGAATTAAAAATAATGCAAAAAATTATTTTGAACCAGAAACGCATTAAACTAAAACATTTAAACAAACAAGAACTAACAACAACAACAACAAAAAACACAACGCGCTGAAACGAGAAAAACTGAAGAAGGAAGGAAGGGCACTTCAATCCAGGAAGGAAGATCAACCCACAACCTCACAGAAGGAAGACCCCTTCGGGACAGTCTCGTGAGGAATTAATTTACAATAATAAAAAATTAAAGATTATAATTTAAGATCAGGGAACTTAAGAAAAATAGTATAAGATTTAAACATTGATAAAAAGTAAGATAGACTTACGATTTAATAAATAATATCAAGAAACAATTTGGAAGATTTGATAAATAGCTTTGGTGAATTAAATTTAACAATGGCAACCGGAGGCTCAGCACCAAATTTTTTTTGCAGGTAGTATAACCACAGCCGGCGGTTTAACAGTGGAATTAATAAATAGATTGATAAATTTTCAATTAAATGAAGTGAGCAGGAAAATAAAAGGCTTAGAAGGAAGGTTAGCCACAGATGCAAACGCTGTGGAGGATTATAAAATACAAACAATCGACCCAACTATAAAAAAATCACTAAAATTCACCGGGGAACCAACACAATATGTAGGTTGAAGGGAAGCTGCAGAAACTGTAATGAGTCTTTATAAAATTCAAAGTGAACAATATTTTATCGCCTTAACAACTTTACGAAATAAAATTATGGAAGCTGCCCATGATGCTCTTACCAATCATGGCACCGTTTTAAACTTTCGAGCAATCTTATCTAGATTGGACTGTGTATATAGCGATAAACCACCAAAAAAAATCTCGAGTCAGAACTATGTATCCTCAGGCAGGGACGAATAACAGTTACTGAATACTATAATGAAGTCAAAGACAACAGAAATTACCAATAAACAAAGCCATAATGACATACGGAAAGGACAGTGTAATTTCCTAGGAAACAAATAAAACAATAAAGAGCAATGCTCTACGAATATTTATATCCGGGCTAAATGGATCTATCTCAGAAACTCTTTTCTCGTTAAGTCAACCAGATTTGCCCAATGCTTTGGCAAAGGTCCAAGAATTAGAATCAAACAATTTCCGTGCTCAATTTGCAAATAGGTTTAATGGATTAAAATATAAAAATAAATATCAGGAAAACAACTTACGATTTAATCAAATACGACAGAAAAATAATACTAATAAAATGTAAAATAATTGGAGTAATAAACAGAATTATAATTGGCCACAAACGGGAAATTTTTAACAAAACAATAATAGAATAACAATAATGAAAATAACAATCAAAAGCAACATGCCGTCGAGCCAATGGATTCAACTCCAGAATAAACCCAATTACAATCGGCAGCCAAATAATAATTGGCAGGCAAATAATAATCGAGAAAGATATAATAATAATAATTATCAAAATAACAATCGTTCAAATTACTATTGCACAATTCACAATAGAGAGTGTTCGTACCCAAGGTGCTCAACATGACCACACCCAACAAATCATGCAGTAGCCAAGTTTGGAACAGTACCAGGCGCTCAGTAGCACCCACTGCATATGAGAATTTCTATCAGCATATTATATGTCGCACTAACTCACCGTCTTACCGACTCAACGACACACTGACCCGCCAATGCAGTCAGCACATGTTGCAGTGTCAGCCGAGCCAACTACACAAACTGATACCATAATCATAATTCCCTGACCTACTTTAGCTTATTGACTAGTGACATTACACTTAACTTCCGTGTTCCAAGTAGTATATAAGCATGTATCAAATGAAGAATAAATCAGTTATCCACGCACCGCATAACTCCGCGGTTCTACTTCCTACCTCTGGGAATAGGGCTCGTCATACACTATCCCAACAGCAGCTAACACAAGTTAGCTCAACCTCAGCGCAGTTCCCGCATCGCCTGTGGTCCGGCATCACTGTAACTGTGACCCTGTGACCTCGACGTGAACCTTTACCAACAAAGGATCACACTCCAGCAACCCACTCCCACCAAAAACTGAACCTCTGACTGGTGAGAAGACCCGTTAAATTCACTACATCCACCCGCCCTGGAAACCACAGCTCAACCAGCTTCACGGGATACGCTTCGTCATCCAGCGTCATACGATCGTCAGCTTAATCCAGCTTCACAGGATACGCTTCGTCATCCATCGTCACAGGATCGTCAGCTCAATCCAGCTTCGCAGGATACGCTTTTTCATCCAGCGTCACAGGATCGTCAGCTTAATCCAGCTTCACAGGATACGCTTCGTCATCCAGCGTCGCAGGATCGTCAGCTTCATCCAGCTTCACAGGATACGCTTCTTCATCCAGCGTCACAGGATCGTCAGCTTAGTCCAGCTTCACAGGATACCCGGCTTCATCCAGCTTCACAGGATCGTCAGCTTTATCCAGCTTCACAAGATACCGAGCTTCATCCAGCTTCACAGGCGACTCAGCTTCATCCAGCTTCACAGGATACTCAGCTTCATCCAGCTTCACAGGACACACAGCTTTATCCGGCTTCACAGGATTTTTCGTTTCACACAATAGGTCTACTTCATTCATAGAGGAAACAAGTCACACAGTTATCGATTTACACAATCGATTACTAGACAACCAAAATGAGCTACAAGTACAGATACAACAGCTCATAAAGAATTATGGCAAGGATTCGGTCGAACGACGCTACCGAGACGGCTATTATTCCGGTAAGCTTAATCAGCTAAACGATCTCCGCAGCAGTTTTGCGACCTGGATGAAGAAGTCCAACAAGCGGCATTACCCACTGGAAGTGAGTACTCGGTACGACCAGTAGCTCTAAGGAGCTGGTCGAAAAATATCACAAAATCTTTCTGGACAACATGCCGACTGGAAGCGGACTTCCGAAGGCCCCCAGACGAACTTCGGCCAACTTCAAGATCACAACAGGAGATCAAGTCAAAGGAGACTCCGCAATTGACAGGGTGATCCGACAGTTGCAGAGAAGATCCAACGAATTGGAGTCATCATTAACATTAGCCTCGAACGCCCCAACCGTCACCCGAGCCCTACAAAGCCACCTGGATCTCCATTGGGCGTTGGGATTCAGGAGCCACTTCTTGTTATATAAGAAACGGAATTTTCGAAAATAAAAACAAGGGAGAATGCTATTGTCCAGTACCTCGACTATCAGATACCCGTTACTCAGCAAAAGGGACCAAAGGGAAATGGAGATATGCAAGCAGTAAAGCGATATTGAAATGCGCCACCTACCAGCGATCTCAATATATGGATATGGGCGGTAGACAGATTTAGGCGTTGTGGGCTTTAGAGTGGGCAGGGCCAACTTTTTTGGGGTCAATCGATAGGTAGTGACGAGACTAATACATTTCAGTTAACATTTTTTCTAGCATGAAAATTGTGGGCGCCACAGGCTTAGGCGGTTTGTGGGCGTTAGAGTGGGCGAGGCAAACTTTTTTTGGGATAATCGATAGGTATTGATGAGGACAATACATTTTAGTTAAAATTTGTATTCTAGCATTAAAACTGTAGGAGCCACATTTTTGCGCTGCGTAAGAAGCTCAGGAATCTGTATGCCAAGTTTCAATAGCCTAGCCCTTATAGTTTCCGATATCTCAGCGTTCATCCGGACGGACAGGCGGACATGACTAGATCGACTCGGCTGGTGATCCTGAGAATATATACGAAACGCTTCCTTCTGCCTGTTACATCTAGTATACCCTTTAACTCTATGATGAGTATGAGTACGAGTATACGGGTATAATGAGTTGTCAATATACAAAAAGAATTTATTATAAAATATTTTGAAGATAAAAGTAGCGAAAACATAGATTCATTATTTGTGGAAGATCGTGAGAAAAGCTAGGGAAATAAAAATCCTCAGAGCGCCGACGTAGAAATATCCGTCAATAAAAATACAAATATCTTGGGAATTAAAAATCCTAAGAGCGACGTAGAAATATCCGTCAATAAAAATGCAAATATCTTGGGAATTAAAAATCATGAGAGTGCCGACGTTGAAATATCCGTCAATAGGAATATAAATATATTGGGAATTAAAAATCGTGAGAGTGCCGACGAATGAATAAAAATCGTTTGATATATACAAATTTCAAGCACACCGTTGTTGAGTTATCCGACAAAATACAGATAAATAATATAGGTACTGATCAATAAGACGGACTAAAGAAAAAAAAGTTCACTATATTGAAAAAGAGCATTTAAAGATAATTATGCAAATTCCTTTTAGAACAGACATAAAGGGGGAAATAAACCTTATTTAAGACAGCCCAATATACGGGAAACAATATCCGAATGCTTTATCTGTCACCGACTTCGTGAATAGCGAAATCAGTAGAAGAAGTAGCAGAAGAAATTATTAGGCCTAGCCGAAGCCCTTATAATTCACCAGTTCTGGTAGTCCCAAATTAAGGAGAAAATCGAAACGGAATGAATGTACCCAATTCTATCTAATTTGGAAAAAGCAAGATATTTTTCAACAACAGATTTAGAATCAGGTTTTCATCAGATATTAATGAAAGAATCTGATTTGGAAAAACATATTTTTCAATAAATAATGGAAAAGACGAATTTTTAAGAATGCCATTCGGACTAACAAATGCACCAAGAATTTTTCAGAGAGCAATGGACGACATCCTAAGAGAACAAATAGGGAAAACATGTCATGTCTACATGGACGACATTATAATATTCTCAAATTCGGTTGAACAACATTATATAGACTTAAACAAAATTATAAATATATTATTAAGGGCAAACATGAAAATCTCTTTAGAAAAATAAAAGTTTTTTAAGCGCGAAACCAGTTTTCTAGGATACATCGTATCTTATAACGCCATCAAGACAAACCCAGAAGAAAACAAGGAAGAACGCTATAGTCGAGTACCTCGACTATCAGATACCCGTTACTCAGCTAAATAGAGATACGCAAGCAAAGTTTTACTTTCATAACTTGTATTGACGCTTACTCGAAATTTATTGTACTAAAAGGCATCCAAAATAAATTAAGTATTGAAAACAAAGTAATGGAACTTCTTCAACAATTTCCACAAGCCAAAGTAATAATGACCGATAATGAACCAAGCTTTACCTCGTCCCAATTTAAATCTTTTGCACAAAGGTGCGATTTAACTTTACATTACGCAGACCCGAGGTCAAACGGACAAGTTGAAAGGGCACATTCTACATTAACAGAATTAGCTCGATGCATTAAAGAAGAATTTAATTTAACCGACTGTTCCGAAATAATTATAAGAGCCGCTCAAGAATATAATCAGAGCATTCATTCTACAACGAACCAAAAACCTTTTGACGTACTATATAATAAAATAGCGCACGATAACATTTCTCAAATTTAAAAAAAAACATAAGAGAAAACGTTAGAAACACATAATGAAAACAGAAAAGAATAAGTATATCATGTAGGACAGGTAGTTTATGAAAAGAAAAATGAAACATGACATAGAAGTAATTGAACAAATTTTAGCATAATAAAAATCACAATTAATATCAACTATTAACATTTGATCTGCAAAATTTAATTGACACAATCACACGAGCAAACATTTATGTTTTTAATATCAAAATATTAAACAATGATAACATCATGGAAATATTAGAACATGAACAAAAACCAGAAATTATCGCTGACTTAATTGACATCTCTGTTTTTAAAATCGCACTGCATAAAGAACTTTTCATATTTTATATAAAATACCCAATAATAAAAAACAGATGAGAAATATATCACGCAAGAGCGATTTCCCAAATCGATTGGAAACTAGTGTTAAGCAATCAAGTCGCAAAACGCGCAAATACGTATGTTTTATACAATTTCTAACTTTAAGAACGAACTTTTTAATAATTATTGCACTTTAATTGAGGAAAAAACTGGGTTTACCCGTTAATTAAATGGTGAGAAATCAACTTGTAAAAGAATTAGAGAAAAAAATAATAAAATAGACACCATACAAGATGGTGCCATTCCTATAAATGGTAACAATATTCTTAACAACTCCCATTTAAACGGTTCATTCTTGAAAACATTTAATGGTACAACCGAAATTAATAATACTTCATATACCAATTTGGAAAACGAAATTCTTAACTACATAACTACGAACCCCTTTAAAAAATTTTGAAATATCCGATTACATATTATCAAATAACTCAGAACTTTCTTTAGATAATATAAGCATTTTAAATCTTTTCATTAAAATTAATAATACTAAAATATCACTTACCTTTATATTATTAGTTTTAGTCATTATGTATTTAGTTTTTTTACTTATTATAAAATACAAAAATGCCATATTATTTGTAACCAAGAAACAACGGCCAGAACCAGATAAATCTATTAACCAAGAACATTTTTTAACAGAATTAAGAGATCAATTAAATGAATTTCATATTTAATCGGGACGGTCCATTTTAGAAGGGGGAGAGTTATCCAACCCGTGAAACTAGACCGCTTATGGCTTTTATAAACAATGTTTTCAAACTCTGCATTTGCCATTGTCTTTGCTTTTGGCTTTGAGGTCCGATCTTGGTTCCCAGCTAAGTTAAACAAATCAAAATTAAAGTAAACATCAGCTTCCCTTCGAAGCCCAATCAATTGCGCCTTTTGCGTTTCAAGATCCCACCAAATTGCATCGGTCAGCATAATTGTTTCATCTTAAGCTTTTAATCTAAACATAAATTGAAGTTCTAAAAATTCAAAAAGAAATGTTAATGGCCGAGGTTCATTGGATCAGATTAAGAAATGAAGAGGGCAGTCCTATTTTGTCCAAGACCGCGATCGGTTCACAAGTAATAAAGTGTCTTGTATTAATTGTGTATTAAGAGTAAAGGTTTAACAACAGAGTTTTGAAATAGAAAATACATTTTTTTAAATCATCTTCAAACAACGAATTTAGTTTGCACATCCCCGAACAGCGCGCTTAGAACAAAAAGCGTGATGGAATATTTTGAGAGCGCCTCATCGGTCAGCGTTTGACGAATGTCGCGTAAAACAGACAACGACAACTCCAGCTGTTTGTTTGACGGTGACGAGCGCACAACTCCGAAGAGAGCGCTTAGAACGGGAATCTTGATGGAATCTGGTGAAAGCGCCTCTCTAGTGAGCGTTTGATGAACGTCGGACAAAAAAGAAAACGAAGAATCCAGCTGATGATGTTTTTGACTTGGCAGTGACGAGCGCCCAATACTTAAGAGTATGAGAAAGTAATGGTAGCAGCTAGCGATATCGAAACCAGCGGACGTTGACATTGTGAATAAGTAGCATGAAGATGAGGGAGAGGATCACTGCCGAAGTAAAATCGACACCAGAGGCGCCAATTATTGGGGGTATTTTGAATCCGATGTCTGATGATTGTGCAAATCCAGAACGTTCCCATCAATAATCGGCCTATCCCTGTGGATGAATGCTCAGGTATTCCTAATTTAAAATTGACGAATTCCAATATAGCAACATCCACACCATTTTTGACTAAAGGCTTGCAGATTATGGCGGCGGTATCAACGTCTAGCTTATTGCAACATATTCACACACAGACCCAGCCGGAATGCGACTTTGTCGATATGTACATTTTTCCTATGGAAAAGGGCAGCAGGTTCACATCCCCATTATGGACAAAGTCCATTCGCTTTTATTAAGGCTGTCCAAATTTTTCAGTACTGAAACGTTCGCGACCGCTTTAGGAAATTCCTATGGAAAAAGGCCTGAAACCCCCTGAAAAAGTTCACGTGGTGCCAACCCCTGAATTTTTCCTATGGAAATTATTGTGGAATACGGCACCACATGCCTGACGGTCCGACTGGGGAATCAAATTTTACGTGAGCTCTGAATCTACCAAGGAATTTGTTGGTCAGTACAACTTCGAGTTGTTCACAACTAGGAGCTTGACCAACTATTTGCTTCATGATCCTGTGATTCTTTGCATGGTTCCTGGTGGAAACTGGTGCGGGGGTACCATGTAAGTGGTTTCACCTCATTTTAGGCTAACTTACATTGTTATTATCGGGGGCAGAAATGGGAAAAGCCTTCAGGAATTTTGAGTTTAAATCAGTGGTCGGCAGCGGCCTATCTAGTGAGCATAGGGAAGTGTTCTGCCCATCCTCTGCTCGCTCTCGTATAACGTACATGTTCGTGTGACTTCGGCATGGGTCTTCTGGTCATTTTTTCTCAACTTCGGCGCGCTTTTTTGTTGCTGCGGCAGAGGAACTCAGTGCAAAGCAGAGAAACGTCTCGCTACAGCACGCCGCGCGCAACCCTGCAAGCAAAAGGGCGATATTTCTATCGTCTGTCGTCCAGGAGTCACTTCTTAGTAACTTCTGCGCGATAGAAAGACGATAGTACACATTTTACAAAAACAAAATATACATGTGTCGCGTCGAAGTCACTTCTTAGTCACTTCTGAACGATAGAAAGGCGATAGTACACATTTTACAAAACTTCTGAGACACTTCTGCGCGATAAAACGGCGATAGAAAACATTTTACAAAAACAAAATATACATATAACGCGTAGAAGTCACTTCTAAGTCACTTCTCAACGATAGAAAGGCGATAGTACACATTTTACAAAAACAAAAAGGGTCGGGATCGCGAAGAAGTAACTTCTGAGACACTTCTGCGCGATAGAAAGACGATAGTACACATTTTACAAAAACAAAATTAATGGAAAAAAACAAGCCATAAAAAGAGGTCGCGGTAATTTTCTGTTGCCCCATTTTTTCTGAAAATTTTATGGTCTTCCTTTTGACCCACGCAATTATTTTTCGCCCGAGCGTCATTTCGTTGCGCGATTTGTCTGTGTACAGTGCGGTTTTGTATCAATTTTGTGCGTTTTAAAAATATTGCTTTGTTTTTTCTAAATGTTATTGATTGCTTAACATATTTAACATATTTATCTACACTTTACTTACCTGTGAAAATATTGATGTAAAATTGGTGGCAGAAAGCAACAAACTTTTTCAAAACACGTGGCACGAACTTCACTTTTCAGAACTAAAAATGCAACTGACGAGAAATGCAAGAGACAAGAAAAACCGCTCGCTTCCTTGCATGTTCCCTTTTGTCTTTATTATTTGTTTGTCAAGAGAACAGTTCCGAAAAAAACGATTGTAAAAAAATGGGCATCGGAAACCTTCGGGCTTGCGTTGGGTTTTTTTACATTCCCACTAAAATACACCTGGATGCACTATATTGAAATACACCCAGATGGCACCCAAAAGACTGCCCCCAGCACGCACATTTTGCTGGGTAAATTTGTTTTGCGTAAAAAAGATACGACCCAGAACTATTTTTTTCGGAATACGTTCCCGAATACCCGTTTGGGCATGCTTCTGGATGCATAGTTCTGAAACACATCTAGAAGGCACCGCAATAGAATGCGGCAGCAGCACGCGCATTTTCCTTGGTAAATTAGCATGCGTGCTGTTTTGCGTAAAAAAGATACGACCCAGAACTATGTTTTTTTAAAACACGTTCCCCAACTTACGACTGGGTATGTGTGTGCCGACCACTGGTTTAAATCCATGTATACATACACATAATATATTATTCATTACTCACAGCACAGCCATCACACTGGCAGAGTAGTTTCGGCATATTTGTTAATAATCTAATAGCATCCTCCGGGAGATCAACACATGCAGTGTGAAAAGTATGGCGACAAAGCCATGAGCAACGAACCGCCTCAAAACCGCGAAGCTGTGCTGCTGTAACTTCAGCGTTGCACTCGGAGCACGAATAAGAATTCATAGCGGAAAGAAAACATGTCTGACTACAAAGAATGCTAATCAGAGACTGATCCAAATTTTCGATCCCAAGCCCCGATTTGTAAGCATACTCGTATAATCGTCCAAAAGGAGCGACCTGACAGATCTCATGCATTTGAAGTCACTGGCATTCATTTTTGCGGGCCATTCCTTTAAAAGTCGGAAGTGCGAAATAAGCTTCCCGTAAAATGTTACGTTTGCGTCTTCGATTGCTTAGCAAAAAAAAAAAAATTAATTTGGAGCTGAATTAGGATTTCTCAACGATGTCGTTTCTTCATAGCCTAAAACAATTTATATGCACCTGAAGAAGGCCGCTGAAAATTTGGTCTGACAATGCAGCCAACTTTGTTGGCGCGCGCAATGAGCTGCTTGAACTAAGCTGCCTATTCCTCAGCGACGATCACCAGAAATTTTCATTGGATTTTTGCCTACCAAAGTCTATGGATTGGTGTTTTATACCTCCGAAGTCACCTCACTTTTGTGCATCATTTCTACTGCGCTGTTGAGTCTTCAGTTCAAGCCCTTGATGAGTTGCGGACCCTTGTGTGCCATATGTCTGCAGTAGTTAAATCTCGACCCTTAGTCTCGATATCAGAGAACACTGCTGATCTGGATGTATTAGCTCCGACTCACATTTTAAATGGTGGTCCGCCTTCACCTTTTTTTCGAGCCTGATCATGGATGACAACATGGATGACAAAACAGCAGTAATTTAACTTCTCCTAATCCAGACTATTATAGCATTATATCATAATATAATAAGCATCTCTTTCGATCTCGCTCTCTTGGTTTGCATTCTTGTGCCCAGCTTTCGGCTGGCTAACTCTTGTCAAGTAGTACGAATTTGCTCTCGACATTAACCACACTCCTTTCTCGCCTATTGTGATCTTTCGCTAATAAACTGTTAACCAAGCCAAGAATTTCGAAATTCTTTAGTTTTACAACAGCTAATAATCCAGCCTCTTCTTGTTTACTGAGATTCTCTTAGCTTCCTCAATTAGGCGATCTAGAATTTGGTCTGGACGACCAAAGAACGTTTTTAATGTGCTTATACCCTGAAAGCAAAAGGGCGATATTTCTATCGCCTGTCGTCCAGAAGTCACTTCTTAAGCCTAGTACTCAGATCGACTAAGAGTTTCACTAGTAGAAAGATCTTATTCTTTGTAGTGTGACAGAAGTTTTCAAAGTTCACCCGCAATGCATGTGGCATGGTCTTACTGTGAAGCGGCTTGTTGTTGCCAAACGGAAAACAAATCAATTGGAGAAATTAAAAAAAAAAAGTCTGGTGGTGCACAAAGAAATCAAAATCAAAATAAATGAAATGTTTAACGAATGTTTTTATTTATGTAAATTAGTAGTTTAAGAATTACTTCTCGTCCCACGGATGCTTCGACATTTTTCCCGCGCCATCTGTAGTCCAACTCCAAGTCCCAATAGACATGTTGGATCTTGAGGAAGTGGGAACCGGATTGGGAACGGGGTTGATCCGCTGATACTGCAGGAAGTCGCCCAGCATCCTGGTAATGGCTGGTGATGGCTCCTCCAGATATCCCTTACCGACCTTAATTCCTCCTCCCTATAGAAGCCGGCGCGTCCCCCATCTCCGCATTAGCTGCCAACTAGCTGGTGGAGAGTTGGTCGGAGATCGAGCGATGTCCCATGTTCCCTCTCACTGGGATTCGCTAGTGGATCTTCTCCAGATCTTCAACTATTCTGCGGATTTGCCCTGTTGTGGGATTCAGCTTGGATTTTAATCTGTACTAACCTCCTTAAGGCGTTTTTGGGGCTTTTCTTCCATTTTTAATTTTTAAATTCCGCACCGTTTCTGCACGAACACCGGCAAATATTAAATTTCTTATTCTTTGGGCCGCGGCTAACGGCGTTCATCGAAAGTTCACTCGCCACATCTGGTATTTTTTCCTGTATTTCCTTAGCTCATCTGAGTACCGCGCTAGAAATCAGACCCGACGATAAGAGTTAGCTGCGTAATTACCTTTCGCTCACTCCTATGGTTAGCTCGCGGTTTTCGTCGACGTGAGTACTAGGCTTTAGTAACTTCTGCGCGATAGAAACACGATAGAACACATTTTAAAAAAACAAAACATGTATCGTTTAGAAGTTACTTCTAGGTCACTTCCGGACGATAGAAAGGCGATAGTACGCATTTTACAAAAACAAAACGGGTCGGGATCGCAAAGAAGTAACTTCTGAGACACTTCTGAGCGATGGAAAGGCGATAGCACGCATTTTACAAAAACAAAAAGGGTCGGGATTGTGAAGAAGTAACTTCTGAGACACTTCTGCGCGATAGAAAGACTATAGAACACATTTTTCAAAACAAAATTAGTGGAAAAAACCAGCCATAAAAGAGGTTGCGGTAATTTTCCGTTACCCTTTTTTTTCGGAAATCTTCTCGGGTCTTTCTTTTGACCCACGCTGTTATTTTTCGCCCGAGCGTTATTTCATTGCGCGATTTGTCTATGGAGAGTGCGGTTTTGTATCAAATTTATGCGTTTTAAGAATATAGCTTTGTTTTTTTTCTAAATGCTTTTAATTGCTTAGCATATTTAAATGTCCCTCTCAACAAAGGGTGCGAAATTACGTGCTTATCGTGAGCTGTACGATTATTTAAAGCTATTTACGATTCTTAACATATTTCATTGTAAAAGGTAATGTCTTCTAGTTTATTTTTACTTTGACTGAACAAAAACATTTTTTGTTTTTGTTTCTTTTAGAAATTTAGAAATTTCATACATGCCCACAGGACCGTGTATTCAAGCAAACAAAGCCCTTACAAAAAAAACAAATGCAAAATATTGAATGTATAAAAAAATATTTTTTTATTCAAGATTTTCCAATTGGGAAAGACTCTTTCAGGTATCTTCTACAAGCATATGTAAAGTCACTTCTGAGTGACTAAAAGAAGTGACTACGGCGACACTTCTAGAAGTTACTTCGGCGATATCGCATTCGGATCCCTGAAGTGACTCCCGTCGGGAAGAAATGTGCCACTTCGGCGGCACTTCTCGGAGTCACTTCGGCGACACTTCCAGAAGTGACTTCGCCGAAGTGGCACATTTCTTCCCGACGGGAGTCATTTCCGCGATCCGAATGCGATATCGCGGACGATCGTTTTCATCTTCTAGAAGTCACTTATAGTGCTTTCCGCGATAGAAAATTCTTGCAAGGTAGTCGATGTAGCCATGTCCGTCTGTCCGTCCGTATGAACGCTGAAATCTCGAAAACTATAAAAGCTAGGAAGTTGGGATTTAACATGTAGATTCTTGAGCTTTTTGCGCTGACTCAACAGTCTAGCACCCACATTTCTTTACTTCTCTGGAATATTTTAAAAAGGATTTTGTTCCTATCAGTACCAATACACATGCCTATAGTTATTGAAATCGGACCAATCATTACAAAGTTATAGCCAAGTAATAGTCAATATTTAGAAAATTCAGCAAATCAGATGTCTTCACTAAGTCATCATCAAGCCGCTAAGGGCGCTTTGGGCTAGCCGGTGGCGCTGGATATGGCTAAATGGCGCTAGCTACAAGCAAGCATATCTCCATCCCTCCCGCGCTCTCTTTAACTGAGTAACGGGATTTAATTGTCGATACCATCGACTATAGCGTTTTCTCTTGTTGCATTTTTCATTTTTATCACAAAAAACTAAAACTAATACGTTGAGCTAATGTGCTTGGTGTGTATGTACTGATCAGCAACTTTTTTGGTTAAGCCTAGTACTCAAATCGACGAAAACCGCGAGCTAACCGTAGGAGTGAGCGAGAGACAAATAAGCGGCTATCGCTTTATGTCGGATCTGTTATTCAGCGCGGTACTCAGATGAGCTACGGAAAAACCAGGAAAAATACCAGATTTAGCGAGTGAATTTCGATGAACGCCGTTAGCCGCGGCCCAAAGAATAAGAAATTTAATCTTTGGCAGTGTTCGTGCAATAGCGGTGTGGAATTTAACAATTAAAAATGGAAGGAAAACCCCTAAGGGAGGTCAGTGCAGATGAAAAAGGAAGGAAAGGAAATTATCATTTGGAGCTGAAAACAATTCACATGCTAGCGTTCAAACTGTATTTAGTTTTGCGAAGTCTTGCATTTTATTCGGAACATCTGTTAATACGTGCACGTCATATCCCTTCGGATACGGTTTAATTATGCTGATCAGCTATTCGCTTCAGCTTGCTCTATTTGAACAAAATTCCGATTAAAATAGCAACAGCGATATTAAGCGGCTGTGTGCAGAGCCTATAACTTAAATTCTTTAAGTACTGAATGAAAATAGTGAAATACTGAATTTCTTGAAATTCAAGGGGTTTTCATAATTTGTATATGTTACAGTTAGAAGGAAGCGTTTTCGATCCTAAAAAGTATATATATTCTTGATCAGGATCACTAGCCGAGTCAATCTAGTTATGTCCGTCTGTCCGTATGAACGCTGATATCTAGAAAGTTCGGATTTGGCATGATTTTCTGGCTTCCTACGCAGAGCAAGTGTGATTTAGCAGGTTGCCACGCCCACTATAACGCCTACAGTCTCCCATAACGCTAAAACACATCATTTTGTAAAAATTTAAATGAGGTTCTGTTCTTATTATCAATACCCACCTTCATGCCAGAAATTATTCAAATCGGACCATTCATTACAAAGTTATAACCAAACAATAATAAAAAATTTGCAAACTCAATACAGTGCGGTAGGGATGGAGATATATTACTACAGAAAATAGGCATTATGTGACGTGTAAGTGAAATCTCGTAAACAGCTCGGAATGAACGATGCGTGGCGATTTTAAGTTGGCTGCGTAACGGGTAACTGATAGACTTTTTCTTATATAGGGATATATTCATACAGGGCATCGGCTGCTTACGAAATTTCCCTAGCGCCACCTAGGTTTCACATTATGTGTCGTGTCAGTGAAATCTCGTGAACAGCCTATAGGAATGAACAACAGGTGGCGCTGTTTTGTTAGCTGCGTAACCGGTATCTGATATTCGAGACCGTCGACTATAACGTTTATTTTGAATAGAATTGTTGCAGATTTGATTTTATTGACGCATGGCCCTTTAATGTCATTAAGATGGAATACTACTTTTTCCTAGTTAAAATTTTGTAGAAATATTGATATGCTCTTATTCAAGTACCAACCTCCAACTTATGTCCTTCTTGGCAAGACATGTTTCACCAAAACATACATTTTATATCCAAAGCAAAAAGCCATTTGCAGGCGAATACACCTCCCAAATGTTGTTGTTAACGTCAGTTAACGAAGCTACTATTTAATACTACAACTTTTGAAAATTTCCGAGGCTTCATTGTTTTCCCAAAATAGACCCATTCATTTTTTACTACTGTTGCCTGAATGGAAATCTTATTATTGAATAATTTGCCAATAGCAATAAAAAATCATTGGATTTGAAGTCTAATGCAATAGGTAAAACATGCTTTATATACTGAAAACTACCAACAACAAATACCAAAGACCCAACAAAGACTATAGTTTTGCCAACCTCTTGTTGGCAATGCAAAACCTATGTAAAAAAAAGAGGAAAGCTGTTCATAGGAAAACCCGCTTTTGGGGAAACAGCTGATCGGTTTTCACGTTAATAAAGGGGACAAAGAAAAACATTATAGATAGAGATAATCCGCAACCCGTTGCCAGGCCTTGCTAAGGAGTACACTAACTATAGTTTGGCAGCTCGCTTAGAAAAAGTATAGCATCAGAGGTCGATAAGACTATTTTGAAATTGGACGGTCCATGACACCATTTTTGTCTTTCAGGACTCTCGTTTTCCAAAGATCATTTACTATTACAAGGCTTTGAACTCAGCATTTGATCTCATCTTTAATAGAATAATGGTTTGCTATTTTTTTTCTAGAAATTACCAACTTCCAGCACTTTTTTTTTGGCAAGACCCAGCCCTTTTTGCCCCAAATTTGAAACTTAAATTTAAAAAGGAGGAGTCTGCTGGTACACAAAGAAATTAAAATAAAAATAAATGGAATGTTCGACGAATGTTTTTATTTATGAAAATTAGTAGTTTAAAGCTTCCTTTTCGTCCCACGGATGCTTCGCCATCTTTCCCGCTCCACCGCAGTCCAGCTCCGAGTCTCAGGCATATTGGACCTTGAGGAAGTGGGAGCCGGATTGGGAACGGGGTTGATCCGCTGATGCTGCAGGAAGCCGCCCAGCATCCTGGCAGTGGCTGGCTATGGCTTCTCCAACTGTTCCTTAGCGGGCGCCCAATTTTCCTCCTCCCTATAGAAGCCAGCGGGTCCTCCAGCTCCGCTTAAGCTGCCAAGTAGCTGGTGGTGGTGGTGTCCGGAGTCCTAATGGAGAGGTCGTCGGAGATCGTATTACTGGTGGTTCTGCTAAAAAGATACTTCTATTAGTACAACGCGACCAAATTCTTTTGGCCAGATCTTACTTTCTTTGCGAGGACGCGCCCGGCAGGATGTCTATGTAGAGATCGAAGTCCCACTCGGCATGTTCCATCCCACTGGGATTCTCTAGTGGATCTCCTCCAGCACTTCAACTATTCTGCGAATTTTCCCCTTTTGTGGAATTGCTTCCTGTCGGTGAAATCCCGCAATAAAGGGCATAAGCTTGGGTTTGGCGTCCTATTTCATCTGCTCTGACCTTCTGGATTCGATTTTGGGGTTTTCCTTCCATTTTTAATTTTTAGTTTCCACATCGCCTTTGCACGAACACCGCCAAAGATTAAATCGAAAATTCACTCGCAAAATCTGGTATTTGTTCTGGTATTTCCTTAACAGACCCGACGAAAAGCGTTAGCCGCGTATTTGCCTCTCGCTCACTCCTATGGTTAGCTCGCGGTTTTCGTCGATCTAAGTACTAGGCTTAAATTCTTAGAAATATTTTATGAATGAAATGAGTGAGATACTGAATATGTTGAATTTAGGGCGATTTTTACATTTTTTATTGTTGAACTAAATTAATATAAATACCTACATTTGATTAAATTGACGCAAGGCTCTTTAATGTCATTAAGAAGGTTACTAATATTTCCTTGCTAAAATTAATTTTTAGAACCCATTTATATCGTTAACCAATATCGATTTTGAGTGGTGTGTGACCCAAGTTTTCAAAGTTCACCCGCAATGCATGTACCATGGTCTTTCTATCAAGCAGCCGGGCTTGTTGACAAACGGAAAAGAAATCAATTGGAGCAATTTAAAAAAGAAGAGTCTGCCGGTGCACAGAGAAATTACCAAAAAATTAATTGAAATGTTCAAAGAATGTTTTATTTATGTAAATTAGTAGTTTAAAGCTTTTTTCTCTTCCCACGAATGCTTCACCATCTTTTCATCTACAGTCCAGCTCCGAATCCCAATAGACATTATGGACCTTGAGGAAGTGGGAGCCGGATTGAGAACGGGGCTGTTCCGCCTGATGCTGCATGAAGTGGCCCAGCATCCTGGTAATGGCTCCTCCAGCTGCGGGCGACCTTATTTCCTCCTCCCTATAGAAGCCGGCGCGTCCTCCATCTCCGCTTTATAGGGTCTTCCCACAGAGATCCATCCACCAACTACCATCCGTTGAACGGATGGTCCATAAGGTTTTGCCGTTCTGAAAATTTCCCAGTTAGTTCCCCATCCAATTTTAACGGACTACTTTATGCGATAGTTAGGCGATAATTTTGGGTGGAAACCCTAAACTCTTCTTCTTGAAAGTGGAAAGTGGAACATTCACTACAAAAACGTAAACAATGATGACGGGAAACTTTTGAAAATGGAAGGCGACAAAGCAATAGGTATGAACATAAATGCTCTTTATATTTGTAATAATTCATTGCTTTTAATTTTACAGTCAATAATACGCGAACTGCCGGTGGCAAACTGAGGTGGGCTAAGCAGATGGAGGTCCTGCTCATCGACATTTGGCAGGAGAACATCGAGGAGTTGCGCGGAGCCAGAAAAAATGTCCATATATACATGGAGATGGCCCAGACCCTAATGGAAGCTGGGTTTGATGTGTCCTACAAGGACGTCCGAACGAAAATAGAGAACCTTACCAAAAAGTACAGGTAACTTATATGCGCGCAACAACATATTGGAAGTCCACTCAACTATACTTTTCCTTGCAGGCAGGAAAAAAATAAACTGGGGCCAAGCGGTGGCGCTCCTTCCTCGTGGCAGCATTATGAGTTGGTCCACTCGTTTTTAGGCGCATACCGCATCCACAATATGGAGCAGAACACCTTGGAGAACGAGAGTATGTCCCCACACTTATATTTTCGGTTTAAAATTATTTTAAAAAATTTATTTATTGCAGATACTAGGGAATACTTTGTGGAGCTCTTGGATGTCGGCCCAGATGACAGGGAAGCCTCTACCCGCAGCGGCAGTCAACGCTCAGGCAGCACTGCGCCCCTGCTAAGCGCGCAAAGGTGGACCATAAGTCGGAGCTTGTAGAGATTGCTCGAGAAAGACTGGAGGAGCAGAGGGCGCAGACAGAAATATTGTCGAGAATGGCAGACAGCCAGGCAAAATTCCAATCTGATTTTTTGGAGCTTTTAAGAAAATCAACTAATTCCTAATAAATTTATAATTTATAATAAATAGACCAAAATGAAATGTGATATTATAATTAAATAAAAAAACAAACAGATTTATATTTTATGAACTTTATTTGTTACCATTTAGACAATATTGGGAAATAGCTGCGCATATTTTTTCTGCAGGTTGGCTAAAATCTGCAGACATATTAGTCCGATTTGGTTGTTCGCCTAGGTCATGCAGCCTGTTGCCAAGTTTTATTTATAGCGCTGTTGTGCTCATTTAAAATGTTGTGCAAAATGCAGCAGGCTAGAATAACTGCATTATTATTCTTGTAGTGGCTGTCAAGACCTTTCCCAATAAACCGAAATCTTGCCTTTAAATGGCCAAATGCATTTTCTACCACTCGCCTAGCTTTAGACAGATTATAGTTAAAATTTCGCTGTTCTTCGGATGCAGTTGTGGAAAATGGGTCCCCAATAAGCAGCACCGGAACTTGAACGCCACAAATTTCCCTTGTTATTTCGTGAAGAAACGAAGAAGACACAATTTTTCTTGCCAGGCTCGACTTTTGAAATATAGTGGAGTCGTTGCAGCGCCCAGCAGAGCCGATGTTTACATAGGTAAATCTGTATCTGTAGTAAATTTAAAATACAATGCGTTTAGAACATTGTTGAGCTCTTAGAAGAACGCAGTTTACCTGTAATCCACGAGAGCGAATAATACTATTGAGTACCAGCCTTTGTAGTTGTGGTGATCGACTGCTTCTGCTGCTGACGGTTTTATTTCGATGTGACAACCATCTACACATTATACATCTATACATCTATGCATTATACATTATACATTGCTATGACCATAAACTGATTTAATGAATTTATGTCTTACCAATTGCACCTAGACACTGGAAAAATCCGATTGCTTCGAATCCTTTGACACACTCGTCCACTTTTTCTGGAGAAAGATAGTCCGGTGACATGAACTCGCTGGCAAACTCAAAAATGAGTGCACGGCAAAATTCGTGGAGAATTTTGCACACAGTGTTCTGTGCAACTCCAAAAAGCCTTCCGATGAAACGATATTCCGCTGATGATCCCAAGGTGTACAAGACTATAGCGATCCGCTTTTCAAGAGGAACGGCATTTCGCCAGTTGGTGTCCTTCTTCCGCAAAACACCAAGTCGGTCCACCAAAAACGAAAAGGTCCTCTTCTCCATAAGTAAGCTCTCTTTGAAGAACTCGTCGTTGTTTTCCGGTATATCCTTCTCCCAAAATGTCCCGTATCGCTTATGTTTATTATAATTCGCACTCTTAAATCGTATTTTTAATACATTTTAAGAGCACGTACCAGCATCCACACACTTCGTGGCATTTGCTCTTTTGCAGAAAAAATGCTTTCGTACACATCCAATTCGTCGTCATTCCACTCCTCTGAATTGGCTGCCAATAACAGCTGATTCAACTTAAGATTTTGCTGTTGTACAGCAGCCAAAATAATTGGTAAATTGTTCATTTTGGTCTGGCAAAAGCCACTTTAACAATTTTTGCTTGTGTTTTTATTAGTCACAGCTGAACGACAGCTGTTGTCGGATGGTAGATGGTGGATGTGCCCTGTGGGAATCGGAGTTTCACATTTGTCAAAAATCCCAACCGTTTCTAACGAATGGACTGTATGGGAAGGGGGTATTAGCTGCCAAGTAGCTGATGGAGACTGAGTCCGGTGGTTCCTCAATGGAGAGATCGTCGGAGCTCGAGCGAAGTCCCACTCGACATGTTCTTCCCACTGGGATTCTCTAGTGGATCTCCTCCAGCACTTTAACTATTCTGCGAATTTCCCCTGTTGTGGTATTGCTTCCTGCGGTGAATTCCCATAGTAATGAGCAACAGCTTGGATAAGGCGTCCCTTTTTCATCTGCACTGACCTCCCTTAGGGGTTTTCCTTCCATTTTTAATTGTTAAATTCCACACCACTATTGCACGTGAACCGCCAAAGATTAAATTTCTTAGTCCTTGGGCCGCGGCTAACGGAGTTCATCGTAATTCACTTGCTAAGTCTGGTATTTTTCCTGGTATTTTATTAGCTCATCTAAGTACCGCGTTGAAAAACAGACCTAACAAAAAGCATTAGCCGCGCATTTGCCTCTCGCTCACTCGTATGGTTAGCCCGCGGTTTTTGTCGATGTGAGTACTAGGCTTAAGTCAATAACCCAATAAGTCGATTAATTTGTTTGAAAAGGCATGGGAATATTCGACGAACGCAGTCAACAAAACCATACATTTTTTCTGTTGGGAACTGATATTATGGACACAGTGTTCAAAACATGTCATGAAACTATATATATATATATATATATATATGTATACAGACTTGGGAATGTTTAATATAGTTTCATGACCTGTTCGCATACAGAACAACCTAAGGTTGAAATCTTACAGATAATCTTGTTAAAATAATTGTTTATTTTTAGTAAAAAAAATGTGCTCCGGTTTGATAGAACTACCTATACGTATAAGCTAAGGCTTTATCAAGCAAATTTTTTATATTTTTGAAACCATTAAAAGCGAAAAATTGACTAGAACTTTCTGTTCTTCCAAATGAAAATTAAGAATTTTTAAATATAACAAATAAAATATCAAAAATAATAAGGAAGAACCGACTAACAGAAGAAAACAAATTTATCTTTTCCGCGCTTGCGCTGGTAGGACATTGATTTTCCGCTTAAAAGCCATTAACTAAAAGACGGAGCGTGACTTCGCAGTTCTTAAATTCTTATAATACTAAAAAAAATAATATTGCAATATGGGCGCCTACTTGTCACAACCGAATACGGATAAAGCGTCTACAGACGAATTCAATGAGTTGCTTGTCGTTGGTGCCAGCTCCATGCAGGGATGGCGGAACAGCCAAGAGGTAAGCAACAATAATTTTTTTTAGCTGGAAAACATTGATTTAAGTATATTTTAAATTTTTCAGGATGCGCACAATTCTATTTTAAATTTCGACGAAAATACCTCGTTCTTTGCCGTGTATGATGGACACGGTGGAGCGGAGGTAGCACAATATTGTGCCGACAAGTTTCCAGAGTTCCTCAAAAATCTTGAAACTTATAAAAATGGACAACTTGAAGTAGCACTCAAAGATGCATTTTTGGGATTTGACAAAACGCTGCTAGATCCATCGGTAGTCGGAATACTAAAAGAATTGGCAGGCGAACATAACTTCGTCGATGATGAGGAAGATTACGGAGATGATGAAGATTTGGCAGAGTTGCAAGAGGAGAGCAACTTGCCACTTAATGAAGTACTGGAAAAATACAAAGGGCTACCGCAGACACACGATTTGATCATTATGAATGCGGGGAACGAAGAGAATTTAAAATTGTTTTCGCCTTACTTGCGCGGTCGTCGAGCTGCAGCACTAGCCGCCGAAGCTGTTAATAAGGCCGTAATGGACCCCAAAGCTCAGCCAGATGGTTCTTCTACTTCAGCAGCAGCAGCTGCTGCTGCAAAACAGAAACCAATGTACGAACCTACTGACAGCATTAGCAACGGCAGCACTGTCAACCAATTATGCGTCGATAGTGTCTCATTCAAAAATGAGTCTTGTGATGATCAAATCGAAGAATCGAATGAGATGGTCTTTAAGCAAGAGGTGGTAATTTGTTCAGAGCCTATGGGAACAATAACAAGGGAAAAAGGGAACACCACCGAATCAAATAAATTAACCAAATCTGAATCTAACGACATCAGCAAAGTAAATCGAAATGGACAATCCTTAAAAAGCGAGCTCACGATTTCATCTACCAGTAACGATTTTGAAAAGGTTGAAAAAAAATATAATTCTCAAGAAGATGAGTCAACAGATGATGATGACTATGAAGAAAATGACTTGGTCGAGAGTCCCGATATTTCCTCCGGAGAAAGCTCCGAGGACTGTGCTGCAGACGATGATGAAGATGTAAGTTATTAAATCCTTTAATATACATAAGTTTCTATTTAAATTGTTTCTAGACAAATGAGGTTAGTGATGAAGAAGAGACGGATGAAGATCAGAGGGCTAATGATAATTTTTGCGCCAATATGATTGAAGAACCTGGCAAAGATAGTGGATGTACTGCTGTTGTCTGTTTGTTACATGGTCGAGATCTGTTTGTGGCAAACGCTGGAGACTCTCGATGTGTCATATCCCGCAGTGGTCGAGCTATTGAAATGAGTCTCGATCACAAGCCTGAAGATGTCGAAGAAGCCTCGCGCATTATTAGGGCTGGTGGTCGCGTCACTCTTGATGGCCGCGTAAACGGTGGCTTAAATTTGTCTCGAGCTCTTGGAGACCACGCTTACAAAACCAATCTTGAATTGCCAGCTGAAGAACAAATGATATCTGCTTTACCAGACATCAAGAAGCTAATTATTACGCCAGAGGACGAGTTCATGGTATTGGCATGTGATGGTATATGGAACTATATGTCCAGCAAGGAAGTCATTGACTTTGTACGGTTCAGACTAAAAGATAAAAGCAAGAAATTATCAAACATTTGTGAAGAGGTAAGTTTGTGCACTATAAAATACTATGTTATTATAACCATTGATCCTTTTAGCTTTTTGATAATTGTTTAGCTCCCAATACAATGGGTGATGGGACTGGATGCGATAACATGACTGCTGTGATTGTAAGGTTCAAGGAACAGCTACAAGAGGTAGAGGCTGCTATTCATCCAATCGAAACAGATAATTTTTTGGTTAACACATATACGCCAATTGAAAAAGTTTTAAACGTGAAAACTGACCAGAGTGCGATAAAGAGGCGCGCTTCGCCAGAAACCGTTGCTGGAGACACAAATTTAAAAAAAAAATTGAATCTAAATGGTTAAAAAGCAACACCGAGAAGAAAGAAAGCCCTAGTATGAAGCCCTAATAAGTCGCTATTGTTGTTAATTATTTGAAATTCGAAAGCGCTGTCGACTTATTCAACATCTGATTGTAGCGTACATTTTAATTGTAGTAATTGCAACTCATAGTGTTAAGTTCAAAAACCGGAAAACATTTAAAAAATCTATAGACTGCAGATTTATAAAAAACAATTATTCAATTATGCTGTTAAGTTCTTTCTTTCATAAACTATAAAGACCAATTGAAATGAAATATTCATAATGAACTGAATTTTAAGAATACGTACATAAAATTACACTAGCTTACAAAATAAATTTCATGTAATGCTACTCAGCCGTTTAGAGAAGTTCTTGTAACAGATAACCCCCAAGGCGACGAGAGTGCCAATAAAATTTTTATTTCAATTGCATTTGTTATTGATTTTATGTTTAAAATGTAAAAATTGTCATTTACTTAGTTTAGCCTGTCTCGAGTCGGGAACATCAAAAATATTATATTATTAACATAATATATTATTCAAAACGGTAAAATTTCGAATAAAAATCATAAGTTTAACTCACAACCCAGTAATAAAACTTAAAATCGATCACTGGCGGAACAAAAGCTTAGAGTTCTAACCAAACAAATGCCTGGTCTTTAAATATTTCACTTAGAGGCGCAAGGCATAGTTGCTATTTATATAAACAAGAAACTGAATGCTAAGAACGTACTATATGTGTACAATCAGAATCGAAAGCGATAGAATATAAATTCATGTAATGCTTTTTGATATAAGCCTATGTAGGCACATAGTTTACTAACATGCCGAACAAGTAAGGTTCTTGTTTTTTATGTTGAATGCTGATTAAACAAAAAAGAATCTGGAAATCAGCGGGTGAGTGAAGCGACAGTGGGGCATGTTCTATATCTGGTTAATAAAATTTAAATTTCAAAAGTGTCCATGTCTAACACTGCCGAGGATCCATAGGTCTGCAGGGTGTCATCAGCGGAGACGACGTCGACCCAGAGGAGTGGCAAGACGTCTGGCCAGGCGGTTTGAATGCACCAGTAAGCGATCCCTGTGGCGATTTGAGAATTTTGTTATCAACTCAGTAACGGTTGGTACTCCCGTGTCACGAAATAAAACGCCATTTTCGACATAATGGTGCCACTTCACCCCAAGCATCCTCCGTAGGGCCTTTGTGATACCAGTTTGAACTCTTCTTAACGACGTGTCGCAAGCGGGCCTCAGCATGTTATTCCCCAACTAAGGGTCTGGAGAACAATGGCTTTGAAGAACATGAAGGGATAATCCACTATCTGGGCGAAGTAGCCAGTCCATTTTCCAGTCCAGTCCAGTTTCGTCCTTGCTGACCCACAGTCTCGGTCGATCTGACTCTTCCAGCATAGACGTCGGTCTAGGGTAACACCGAGGTACGTTACTTTCTGCTCATGCTTAAGTCTATCACCATCTAAGTAAAGGCTATGGAAGCGGCCAGGTCGAAGAGCAGAGGTGACGTGTTGCGTTTTATCAACGTTCAGCTCAATATTCCATCGAGAGGCCCAACATTCAACATCATTCAATGCAGTATCATCTGCGTAGGTGGCAAGAAGAGTACCACGAGCTACTGGCTTTGGGAGATCAGAAGTGTAAATTGTGTACAAAACCGGGCCAAGGACGCTTCCCTGTGGGACACCAGCTCGAATTTGACGTAGTCCAGAAAGATGTCTACGAATGTCAACGGCAAACATCCTATTGTCCAGAAATGACACAATGAGCTTCCAAAGGCCCTCAGGCAATAGAGGCATTAGCTTTTAGAAAAGACCTTCATGCCAGACCCTATCAAAAGCCTGTCTGACTTTAAAAAAAACGGGCGACCAGTATTTATGACCTTCCAAAGCATCTAGAATGTAATTCACGACTCTGTGAACCTGTTCAGTAGCTGAGTGGCGACTACGGAAACCAAATTGATGGTTTGGTAAAGCGTCTTTAAACGTGTCAATATCCAGGAGTCTATTAAGTTCGATCCGCTCGTAAAAAACGTGGACAAAAGACTTATTGGCCTGTAGGACTAAGTCGAGCACGGATCTTTACCCTTTTTGAAGACCATTGTAACTAGAGCACGCTTTCAAGGGGATGGAAAATGGCCAAGGTTCAGTGACGCATTAAAGAGAAGGCAGAGCTGCTCAATGACAGAGTTAGGGAGTGACCTTGCAACTTTACCATCAATCTTATCCATGCCAAGAGCTTTCACGTACCTCCTCTTCATCCACTGGTCGCACAGTAACAGGAGGACCGAATGAGAGTCCAAACCTAGAAATTGTGGTTCGATCTTCCTGTCCTGTTTCAAAATCGAACGGAGTTAATCGATTTTCGAGATCGTCTGCAAATACTTGTGCTATTTCAGAGACACTGTGAGCCCAAGTGCCATCGCTTCGTTTAAGAGAAAACCTGTAAAGTGCGAAACCATGATCCTGGTTGGGATCAATGGAACTGAGATGATTCACAAAAAATTTCTGATTTCTGACACGACAGCCCTCCACCTTGCCAAGTCCTGGGCATGCCTTGTCCTCATCAAAACTCGGCGAAGTGTACGACCTATTCTGGCCAGGACTGCAATTTCAGGTTTCGAACAAGCCCATGTTGGTGGCGGAATAGGTACACTTCCAGCAGGAGGGGCAGCTTGATGGATCTTGTCTACCAAACTTGAGCAAAGGAGGAGGAGGAAATGCCCGAACACTCAGAGATGGAAAGGTGACTGCACGGGATACCTCTATACAGTTCAAAATCAATGGCAGTCGGAAGATGATCATTGATCCAGGGAAAATGCGTGGGCCCCCCAGTGACCAGAATCTGCATAGTTGAGCTGGAAACAACAGACATCAGAGTGTTTCCACGAGGACGGGACCGTCTGCAACCCCAAATTTCAATCACCTCCAATAATAAAGCGGCTGCCCACAGAACCGAAAAGGCGGCGAAATCCCTCAACTGGCCACGAATGTTGATGATCAGGATGACAGTACACAGCGCAAATCGAAATTCTTCCAAACGGCGTGACAAAATTGATAGCAATGGCTTGCAGGTGAGGCTCAGTTATTGTGGTGCTCAGGTGATAGTCCAGAGACGATTTGATAATGACAGCAGCACCACCACGATTTCTATCATCGGGGTGATTGGCGCAGTGCACTGCATATCCATGAACCAGAAAAAAAGAACGGCTGGTTAAACGTGTCTGTGTAGTGCACAAAGCGTTTTTTGTGCTGCATAAGATGATCAGGTTGGGGGTGCATAAACTAATTAACCACAAGCGAAAAGAGAACCGGTTTACTTCGATCTGGAACTGCAACTGAACCTTTATTAGCAGAAGAGAGATTACATGGGGCTGCTAACAGAGGATTAACAGAGTGTAAATATGTAGTCGATTATTAAATGAAATTATGTTTATTATATTGGGTACAAAGAGAGACCAGCTGAGGGAAAGCTCGAGTTTGACCGAACATCCCGGGATCGGGAATCGTCAATTGTATATGTTTTATTTTAAAAATCAATTTTTAATACTTGTCATAAATATACCCGCTACTCGCTGAGTAAAAGGGCATATTATGGTACATTGTAGTCGTCGGGAAATTGGTAACAGGTAGAGGGAATACATTCCGTAATTTTTTTCTTTTTCTGTCCCTTCGCACAATCTCAGAAATATCGTAGAAATATCAAATGTGTCAAAAAACAATTTCTGGTTTTTTCTTACTCTCACATGGAGGAACGGGAACATCAAAAATATTATATTATTAACATAGAATATTATTCAAATGGTAAAATTTTGAATAAAAATCATAAGTTTAGCTCACAACCCAGTAATAAAACTTAAATTCGATCACTGGTGCAACAAAACAGCACAGTTCTCCAGGCAAAGTTTAGAATTCTAACCAAACAAATGCCAGGTCTTTAAATATTTCACTCAGAGGCGCAAGGCATAGCTAAAAAGATTGACGAATTTCGATTTTATTTATAACGTAGAATATTTTTTCGCTCCGATCGTTATAACTGTGCTTGGGGGGAGGGTTAGTTGCTATTTATATAAACAAGAAACTGAATGCTAAGAACGTACTAAATGTGTACAATCAGAATCGAATGCGATAGAATATAAATTCATGTTATGCTTTTTAATATAAGCCTATGTATGCACATAGTTTACTAACATGCCGCACAAGTAAGCTTCTTGTTTATTATGTTGAATGCTGTTTAAACAAAAAAAATCCCGAAATCAGCGGGTGAGTGTAGCGACAGTGGGGCATGTTCTATATCTGGTTAATAAAATTTAATTTTCAAAAGTCGCCCATGTCTAACACGGCCGAGGATCCATAGGTCTGCAGGGTGTCGTCAGCGGAGACGACTTCGATCCAGAGGAGTGGCAAGACGTCTGGCCAGGCGGTTTGAATGCACCAGTAAGCGATCCCTGTAGCGATTTGAGAATTTTGTTATCAACTCAGTAACGGTTGGTACTCCCGTATCACGAAATAAAACGCCATTTTCGACATAATGGTGCCACTTCACCCCAAGCATCCTCCGTAGGGCCTTTGTGATACCAGTTTGAACTCTTCTTAACGACGTGTCGCAAGCGGGCCTCAGCATGTTATTCCCCAACTAAGGGTCTGGAGAACAATGGCTTTGAAGAACATGATGGGATAATCCACTATCTGGGCGAAGTAGCCAGTCCATTTTCCAGTCCAGTTCAGTTTCGTCCTTGCTGACCCATAGTCTCGGTCGATCTGACTCTTCCAGCATAGACGTCGGTCTAGGGTAACACCGAGGTACATTACTCTCTGCTCATGCTTAAGTCTATTACCATCTAAGTAAAGGCTATGAAAGCGGCCAGGTCGAAGAGCAGAGGTGACGTGTTGCGTTTTATCAACGTTCAGCGCAATATTCCATCGAGAGGCCCAACATTCAACATCATTCAATGCAGTATCATCTGCGTAGGTGGCAAGAAGAGTACCACGAGCTACTGGGTTTGGGAGATCAGAAGTGTAAATTGTGTACAAAACCGGGCCAAGGACGCTTCCCTGTGGAACACCAGCTCGAATTTGACGTAGTCCAGAAAGATGTCTACGAATGTCAACGGCAAACATCCTATTGTCCAGAAATGACACAATGAGCTTCCAAAGACCCTCAGGCAATAGAGGCATTAGCTTTTAGAAAAGACCTTCATGCCAGACCCTATTTAAAGCCTGTCTGACTTTAAAAAAAACGGGCGACCAGTATTTATGACCTTCCAAAGCATCTAGAATGTAGTTCACGACTCTGTGAACCTGTTCAGTAGCTGAGTGGCGACTACGGAAACCAAATTGATGGTTTGGTAAAGCGTATCTAAACGTGTCAATATCCAGGAGTCTATTAAGTTCGATCCGCTCATAAATCTTGGAAAACGTGGACAAAAGACTTATTGGCCTGTAGGACTAAGTCGAGCACGGATCTTTACCCTTTTTGAAGACCATTGTAACTAGAGCACGCTTTCAAGGGGATGGAAAATGGCCAAGGTTCAGTGACGCATTAAAGAGAAGGCAGAGCTGCTCAATGACAGAGTTAGGGAGTGACCTTGCAACTTTACCATCAATCTTATCCATGCCAGGAGCTTTCACGTACCTCCTCTTCATCCACTGGTCGCACAGTAACAGGAGTACCAAATGAGAGTCCAAAGCTAGAAATTGTGGTTCGATCTTCCTGTCCTGTTTCAAAATCGAACGGAGTTAATCGATTTTCGAGATCGTCTGCAAATACTTGTGCTATTTCAGAGACACTGTGAGCCCAAGTGCCATCGCTTCGTTTAAGAGAAAACCTGTAAAGTGCGAAACCATGATCCTGGTTGGGATCAATGGAACTGAGATGATTCACAAAAAATTTCTGATTTCTGACACGACAGCCCTCCACCTTGCCAAGTCCTGGGCATGCCTTGTCCTCATCAAAACTCGGCGAAGTGTACGACCTATTCTGGCCAGGACTGCAATTTCAGGTTTCGAACAAGCCCATGTTGGTGGCGGAATAGGTACACTTCCAGCAGGAGGGGCAGCTTGATGGATCTTGTCTACCAAACTTGAGCAAAGGAGGAGGAGGAAATGCCCGAACACTCAGAGATGGAAAGGTGACTGCACGGGATACCTCTATACAGTTCAAAATCAATGGCAGTCGGAAGATGATCATTGATCCAGGGAAAATGCGTGGGCCCCCCAGTGACCAGAATCTGCATAGTTGAGCTGGAAACAACAGACATCAGAGTGTTTCCACGAGGACGGGACCGTCTGCAACCCCAAATTTCAATCACCTCCAATAATAAAGCGGCTGCCCACAGAACCGAAAAGGCGGCGAAATCCCTCAACTGGCCACGAATGTTGATGATCAGGATGACAGTACACAGCGCAAATCGAAATTCTTCCAAACGGCGTGACAAAATTGATAGCAATGGCTTGCAGGTGAGGCTCAGTTATTGTGGTGCTCAGGTGATAGTCCAGAGACGATTTGATAATGACAGCAGCACCACCACGATTTCTATCATCGGGGTGATTGGCGCAGTGCACTGCATATCCATGAACCAGAAAAAAAGAACGGCTGGTTAAACGTGTCTGTTTAGTGCACAAAGCGTTTTTTGTGCTGCATAAGATGATCAGGTTGGGGGTGCATAAACTAATTAACCACAAGCGAAAAGAGAACCGGTTTACTTCGATCTGGAACTGCAACTGAACCTTTATTAGCAGAAGAGAGATTACATGGGGCTGCTAACAGAGGATTAACAGAGTGTAAATATGTAGTCGATTATTAAATGAAATTATGTTTATTATATTGGGTACAAAGAGAGACCAGCTGAGGGAAAGCTCGAGTTTGACCGAACATCCCGGGATCGGGAATCGTCAATTGTATATGTTTTATTTTAAAAATCAATTTTTAATACTTGTCATAAATATACCCGCTACTCGCTGAGTAAAAGGGCATATTATGGTACATTGTAGTCGTCGGGAAATTGGTAACAGGTAGAGGGAATACATTCCGTAATTTTTTTCTTTTTCTGTCCCTTCGCACAATCTCAGAAATATCGTAGAAATATCAAATGTGTCAAAAAACAATTTCTGGTTTTTTCTTACTCTCACATGGAGGAACGGGAACATCAAAAATATTATATTATTAACATAGAATATTATTCAAATGGTAAAATTTTGAATAAAAATCATAAGTTTAGCTCACAACCCAGTAATAAAACTTAAATTCGATCACTGGCGCAACAAAACAGCACAGTTCTCCAGGCAAAGTTTAGAATTCTAACCAAACAAATGCCAGGTCTTTAAATATTTCACTCAGAGGCGCAAGGCATAGCTAAAAAGATTGACGAATTTCGATTTTATTTATAACGTAGAATATTTTTTCGCTCCGATCGTTATAACTGTGCTTGGGGGGAGGGTTAGTTGCTATTTATATAAACAAGAAACTGAATGCTAGGAACGTACTATATGTATACAATCAGAATCGAATGCGATAGAATATAAATTCATGTTATGCTTTTTAATATAAGCCTATGTATGCACATAGTTTACTAACATGCCGCACAAGTAAGCTTCTTGTTTATTATGTTGAATGCTGTTTAAACAAAAAAAGTCCCGAAATCAGCGGGTGAGTGTAGCGACAGTGGGGCATGTTCTATATCTGGTTAATAAAATTTAATTTTCAAAAGTCGCCCATGTCTAACACGGCCGAGGATCCATAGGTCTGCAGGGTGTCGTCAGCGGAGACGACTTCGATCCAGAGGAGTGGCAAGACGTCTGGCCAGGCGGTTTGAATGCACCAGTAAGCGATCCCTGTAGCGATTTGAGAATTTTGTTATCAACTCAGTAACGGTTGGTACTCCCGTATCACGAAATAAAACGCCATTTTCGACATAATGGTGCCACTTCACCCCAAGCATCCTCCGTAGGGCCTTTGTGATACCAGTTTGAACTCTTCTTAACGACGTGTCGCAAGCGGGCCTCAGCATGTTATTCCCCAACTAAGGGTCTGGAGAACAATGGCTTTGAAGAACATGATGGGATAATCCACTATCTGGGCGAAGTAGCCAGTCCATTTTCCAGTCCAGTTCAGTTTCGTCCTTGCTGACCCATAGTCTCGGTCGATCTGACTCTTCCAGCATAGACGTCGGTCTAGGGTAACACCGAGGTACATTACTCTCTGCTCATGCTTAAGTCTATTACCATCTAAGTAAAGGCTATGAAAGCGGCCAGGTCGAAGAGCAGAGGTGACGTGTTGCGTTTTATCAACGTTCAGCGCAATATTCCATCGAGAGGCCCAACATTCAACATCATTCAATGCAGTATCATCTGCGTAGGTGGCAAGAAGAGTACCACGAGCTACTGGGTTTGGGAGATCAGAAGTGTAAATTGTGTACAAAACCGGGCCAAGGACGCTTCCCTGTGGAACACCAGCTCGAATTTGACGTAGTCCAGAAAGATGTCTACAAATGTCAACGGCAAACATCCTATTGTCCAGAAATGACACAATGAGCTTCCAAAGACCCTCAGGCAATAGAGGCATTAGCTTTTAGAAAAGACCTTCATGCCAGACCCTATTTAAAGCCTGTCTGACTTTAAAAAAAACGGGCGACCTGTATTTATGACCTTCCAAAGCATCTAGAATGTAGTTCACGACTCTGTGAACCTGTTCAGTAGCTGAGTGGCGACTACGGAAACCAAATTGATGGTTTGGTAAAGCGTCTCTAAACGTGTCAATATCCAGGAGTCTATTAAGTTCGATCCGCTCATAAATCTTGGAAAACGTGGACAAAAGACTTATTGGCCTGTAGGACTAAGTCGAGCACGGATCTTTACCCTTTTTGAAGACCATTGTAACTAGAGCACGCTTTCAAGGGGATGGAAAATGGCCAAGGTTCAGTGACGCATTAAAGAGAAGGCAGAGCTGCTCAATGACAGAGTTAGGGAGTGACCTTGCAACTTTACCATCAATCTTATCCATGCCAGGAGCTTTCACGTACCTCCTCTTCATCCACTGGTCGCACAGTAACAGGAGGACCGAATGAGAGTCCAAAGCTAGAAATTGTGGTTCGATCTTCCTGTAAGGTTTCAAAATCGAACGGAGTTAATCGATTTTCGAGATCGTCTGCAAATACTTGTGCTATTTCAGAGACACTGTGAGCCCAAGTGCCATCGCTACGTTTAAGAGAAAACCTGTAAAGTGCGAAACCATGATCCTGGTTGGGATCAATGGAACTGAGATGATTCACAAAAAATTTCTGATTTCTGACACGACAGCCCTCCACCTTGCCAAGTCCTGGGCATGCCTTGTCCTCATCAAAACGCGGCGAAGTGTACGACCTTTTCTGGCCAGGACTGCAATTTCAGGTTTCGAACAAGCCCATGTTGGTGGCGGAATAGGTACACTTCCAGCAGGAGGGGCAGCTTGATGGATCTTGTCTACCAAACTTGAGCAAAGGAGGAGGAGGAAATGCCCGAACACTCAGAGATGGAAAGGTGACTGCACGGGATACCTCTATACAGTTCAAAATCAATGGCAGTCGCAAGATGATCATTGATCCAGGGAAAATGCGTGGGCCCCCCAGTGACCAGAATCTGCATAGTTGAGCTGGAAACAACAGACATCAGAGTGTTTCCACGAGGACGGGACCTTCTGCAACCCCAAATTTCAATCACCTCCAATAATAAAGCGGCTGCCCACAGAACCGAAAGGGCGGCGAAATCCCTCAACTGGCCACGAATGACGATGATCAGGATGACAGTACACAGCGCAAATCGAAATTCTTCCAAACGGCGTGACAAAATTGATAGCAATGGCTTGCAGGTGAGGCTCAGTTATTGTGGTGCTCAGGTGATAGTCCAGAGACGATTTGATAATGACAGCAGCACCACCACGATTTCTATCATCGGGGTGATTGGCGCAGTGCACTGCATATCCATGAACCAGAAAAAAAGAACGGCTGGTTAAACGTGTCTGTTTAGTGCACAAAGCGTTTTTGTGCTGCATAAGATGATCAGGTTGGGGGTGCATAAACTAATTAACCACAAGCGAAAAGAGAACCGGTTTACTTCGATCTGGAACTGCAACTGAACCTTTATTAGCAGAAGAGAGATTACATGGGGCTGCTAACAGAGGATTAACAGAGTGTAAATATGTAGTCGATTATTAAATGAAATTATGTTTATTATATTGGGTACAAAGAGAGACCAGCTGAGGGAAAGCTCGAGTTTGACCGAACATCCCGGGATCGGGAATCGTCAATTGTATATGTTTTATTTTAAAAATCAATTTTTAATACTTGTCATAAATATACCCGCTACTCGCTGAGTAAAAGGGCATATTATGGTACATTGTAGTCGTCGGAAAATTGGTAACAGGTAGAGGGAATACATTCCGTAATTTTTTTCTTTTTCTGTCCCTTCGCACAATCTCAGAAATATCGTAGAAATATCAAATGTGTCAAAAAACAATTTCTGGTTTTTTCTTACTCTCACATGGAGGAACGGGAACATCAAAAATATTATATTATTAACATAATATATTATTCAAATGGTAAAATTTTGAATAAAAATCATAAGTTTAGCTCACAACCCAGTAATAAAACCTAAATTCGATCACTGGCGCAACAAAACAGCACAGTTCTCCAGGCAAAGTTTAGAATTCTAACCAAACAAATGCCAGATCTTTAAATATTTCACTCAGAGGCGCAAAGCATAGCTAAAAAGATTGACAAATTTCGATTTTATTTATAACGTAGAATATTTTTTCGCTCCGATCGTTATAACTGTGCTTGGGGGGGAGGGTTAGTTGCTATTTATATAAACAAGAAACTGAATGCTAGGAACGTACTATGCTTTTTATTATAAACCTATGTATGCACATAGTTTACTAACATGCCGCACAAGTAAGCTTCTTGTTTATTATGTTGAATGCTGTTTAAACAAAAAAAATCCCGACATCAGCGGGTGAGTGTAGCGACAGTGGGGCATGTTCTATATCTGGTCAATAAAATTTAATTTTCAAAAGTCGCCCATGTCTAACACGGCCGAGGATCCATAGGTCTGCAGGGTGTCGTCAGCGGAGACGACGTCGACCCAGAGGAGTGGCAAGACGTCTGGCCAGGCGGTTTGAATGCACCAGTAAGCGATCCCTGTGGCGATTTGAGAATTTTGTTATCAACTCAGTAACGGTTGGTACTCCCGTGTCACGAAATAAAACGCCATTTTCGACATAATGGTGCCACTTCACCCCAAGCATCCTCCGTAGGGCCTTTGTGATGCCAGTTTGAACTATTCTTAACGACGTGTCGCAAGCGGTGCCCCAGCATGTTATTCCCCAACTAAGGGTCGGGAGAACAATGGCCTTGAAGTGCATGAAGGGATAATCCACTATCTGGGCGAAGTAGCCAGTCCATTTTCCAGTCCAGTCCAGTTTCGTCCTTGCTGACCCACAGTCTCGGTCGATCTGACTCTTTCAGCATAGACGTCGGTCTAGGATAACACCGAGGTACATTACTCTATGCTCATGCTTAAGTCTATTACCATCTAAGTAAAGGCTATGAAAGCGGCCAGGTCGAAGAGCAGAGGTGACGTGTTGCGTTTTATCAACGTTCAGCGCAATATTCCATCGACAGGCCCAACATTCCAAATCATTCAAGAAAGTTTGGACACACAACGATGCCGAGAACACGAGGTGCTGACAGTGGCTAGGAATGCAGTATCATCTGCGTAGGTGGCAAGAAGAGTACCACGAGCTACTGAGATCAGAAGTGTAAATTGTGTACAAAACCGGGCCAAGGACGCTTCCCTGTGGGACACCAGCTCGAATTTGACGTAGTCCAGAAAGATGTCTACGAATGTCAACGGCAAACATCCTATTGTCCAGAAATGACACAATGAGCTTCCAAAGACCCTCAGGCAATAGAGGCATTAGCTTTTAGAAAAGACCTTCATGCCAGACCCTATTTAAAGCCTGTCTGACTTTAAAAAAAACGGGCGACTAGTATTTATGACCTTCCAAAGCATCTAGAATGTAGTTCACGACTCTGTGAACCTGTTCAGTAGCTGAGTGGCGACTACGGAAACCAAATTGATGGTTTGGTTAAGCGTCTCTAAACGTGTCAATATCCAGGAGTTTATTAAGTTCGATCCGCTCATAAATCTTGGAAAACGTGGACAAAAGACTTATTGGCCTGTAGGACTAAGTCGAGCACGGATCTTTACCCTTTTTAAAGACCATTGTAACTAGAGCACGCTTTCAAGGGGATGGAAAATGGCCAAGGTTCAGTGACGCATTAAAGAGAAGGCAGAGCTGCTCAATGACAGAGTTAGGGAGTGACCTTGCAACTTTACCATCAATCTTATCCATGCCAGGAGCTTTCACGTACCTCCTCTTCATCCACTGGTCGCACAGTAACAGGAGGACCGAATGAGAGTCCAAAGCTAGAAATTGTGGTTCGATCTTCCTGTCCTGTTTCAAAATCGAACGGAGTTAATCGATTTTCGAGATCTTCTGCAAATACTTGTGCTATTTCAGAGACACTGTGAGCCCAAGTGCCATCGCTTCGTTTAAGAGAAAACCTGTAAAGTGCGAAACCATGATCCTGGTTGGGATCAATGGAACTGAGATGATTCACAAAAAATTTCTGATTTCTGACACGACAGCCCTCCACCTTGCCAAGTCCTGGGCATGCCTTGTCCTCATCAAAACGCGGCGAAGTGTACGACCTTTTCTGGCCAGGACTGCAATTTCAGGTTTCGAACAAGCCCATGTTGGTGGCGGAATAGGTACACTTCCAGCAGGAGGGGCAGCTTGATGGATCTTGTCTACCAAACTTGAGCAAAGGAGGAGGAGGAAATGCCCGAACACTCAGAGATGGAAAGGTGACTGCACGGGATACCTCTATACAGTTCAAAATCAATGGCAGTCGGAAGATGATCATTGATCCAGGACGGGACCGTCTGCAACCCCAAATTTCAATCACCTCCAATAATAAAGCGGCTGCCCACAGAACCGAAAAGGCGGCGAGATCCCTCAACTGGACACGAATGACGATGATCAGGATGACAGTACACAGCGCAAATCGAAATTCTTCCAAACGGCGTGACAAAATTGATAGCAATGGCTTGCAGGTGAGGCTCAGTTATTGTGGTGCTCAGGTGATAGTCCAGAGACGATTTGATAATGACAGCAGCACCACCACGATTTCTATCATCGGGGTGATTGGCGCAAAGCGTTTTTTGTGCTGCATAGATGATCAGGTTGTGGGTGCATAAACTAATTCACCATCCCGGGCTCGGGAATCGTAAATTGCATATGTTTTATTTTAAAAATCAATTTTTATTACTTGTCATAAATATGCCCGCTACTCGCAGAGAATTGGTAACAGGTAGAGCGAATTGTAATTCGTAATTGTTTTCTTTTTCTGTCCCATCGAAGAATCTCAGAAATATCATAAAAATATCAAATGTGTCAAAAAACAATTTCTTTTTTTTTCTTACACTCACACGGAGGAACGGGAACATCAAAAATATTATATTATTAACATAATATATTATTCGAAACGGTAAAATTTCGAATAAAAATCAAAAGTTTAACTCACAACCCAGTAAAGAAACTTAAATTCGATCACTGGCGGAACAAAACAGCACAGTTCTCCAGGCAAAGTTAAGAATTCTAACCAAACAAATGCCAGGTCTTTAAATATTTTACTTAGAGGCGCAAGGCATAGCTAAAAATATTGACGAATTTCGATTATAATTTCGACTATAAAGTCGAATATTTTTTCGTTCCGATCGTTATAATTGAGCTTGGGGTGGGAGGGTTAGTTGCTATTTATATAAACAACATCAGAATCGAATGCGATAGATTATAAATTCATGTTATGCTTTTTGATATAAGCCTATGTAGGCACATAGTTTACTAACATGCCGCACAAGTAAGGTTCTTGTTTTTTATGTTGAATGCTGTTTAAACAAAAAAGAATCTGGAAATCAGCGGGTGAGTGAAGCTACAGTGGGGCATGTTCTATATCTGGTTAATAAAATTTAATTTTCAAAAGTCGCCCATGTCTAACACGGCCGAGGATCCATAGGTCTGCAGGGTGTCGTCAGCGGAGACGACGTCGACCCAGAGGTGTGGCAAGACGTCTGGCCATGCGGTTTGAATGCACCAGTAAGCGATCCCTGTAGCGATTTGAGAATTTTGTAATCAACTCAGAAACGGTTGGTACTCCCGTGTCACGAAATAAAGCGCCATTTTCGACATAATGGTGCCACTTCACCCCAAGCATCCTCCGTAGGGCCTTTGTGATACCAGTTTGAACTCTTCTTAACGACGTGTCGCAAGCGGGCCTCAGCATGTTATTCCCCAACTAAGGGTCGGGAGAACAATGGCCTTGAAGAACATGAAGGGATAATCCACTATCTGGGCGAAGTAGCCAGTCCATTTTCCAGTCCAGTCCAGTTTCGTCCTTGCTGACCCACAGTCTCGGTCGATCTGACTCTTTCAGCATAGACGTCGGTCTAGGGTAACACCGAGGTACATTACTCTCTGCTCATGCTTAAGTCTATTACCATCTAAGTAAAGGCTATGAAAGCGGCCAGGTCGAAGAGCAGAGGTGACGTGTTGCGTTTTATCAACGTTCAGCGCAATATTCCATCGACAGGCCCAACATTCCAAATCATTCAAGAAAGTCTGGACACACAACGATGCCGAGAACACGAGGTGCTGACAGTGGCTAGGAATGCAGTATCATCTGCGTAGGTGGCAAGAAGAGTACCACGAGCTACTGAGATCAGGAGTGTAAATTGTGTACAAAACCGGGCCAAGGACGCTTCCCTGAGGGACACCAGCTCGAATTTGACGTAGTCCAGAAAGATGTCTACGAATGTCAACGGCAAACATCCTATTGTCCAGAAATGACACAATGAGCTTCCAAAGACCCTCAGGCAATAGAGGCATTAGCTTTTAGAAAAGACCTTCATGCCAGACCCTATTTAAAGCCTGTCTGACTTTAAAAAAAACGGGCGACCAGTATTTATGACCTTCCAAAGCATCTAGAATGTAGTTCACGACTCTGTGAACCTGTTCAGTAGCTGAGTGGCGACTACGGAAACCAAATTGATGGTTTGGTAAAGCGTCTCTAAACGTGTCAATATCCAGGAGTCTATTAAGTTCGATCCGCTCATAAATCTTGGAAAACGTGGACAAAAGACTTATTGGCCTGTAGGACTAAGTCGAGCACGGATCTTTACCCTTTTTGAAGACCATTGTAACTAGAGCACGCTTTCAAGGGGATGGAAAATGGCCAAGGTTCAGTGACGCATTAAAGAGAAGGCAGAGCTGCTCAATGACAGAGTTAGGGAGTGACCTTGCAACTTTACCATCAATCTTATCCATGCCAGGAGCTTTCACGTACCTCCTCTTCATCCACTGGTCGCACAGTAACAGGAGGACCGAATGAGAGTCCAAAGCTAGAAAATGTGGTTCGATCTTCCTGTCCTGTTTCAAAATCGAACGGAGTTAATCGATTTTCGAGATCGTCTGCAAATACTTGTGCTATTTCAGAGACACTGTGAGCCCAAGTGCCATCGCTTCGTTTAAGAGAAAACCTGTAAAGTGCGAAACCATGATCCTGGTTGGGATCAATGGAACTGAGATGATTCACAAAAAATTTCTGATTTCTGACACGACAGCCCTCCACCTTGCCAAGTCCTGGGCATGCCTTGTCCTCATCAAAACGCGGCGAAGTGTACGACCTTTTCTGGCCAGGACTGCAATTTCAGGTTTCGAACAAGCCCATGTTGGTGGCGGAATAGGTACACTTCCAGCAGGAGGGGCAGCTTGATGGATCTTGTCTACCAAACTTGAGCAAAGGAGGAGGAGGAAATGCCCGAACACTCAGAGATGGAAAGGTGACTGCACGGGATACCTCTATACAGTTCAAAATCAATGGCAGTCGGAAGATGATCATTGATCCAGGACGGGACCGTCTGCAACCCCAAATTTCAATCACCTCCAATAATAAAGCGGCTGCCCACAGAACCGAAAAGGCGGCGAAATCCCTCAACTGGCCACGAATGACGATGATCAGGATGACAGTACACAGCGCAAATCGAAATTCTTCCAAACTGCGTGACAAAATTGATAGCAATGGCTTGCAGGTGAGGCTCAGTTATTGTGGCGCTCAGGTGATAGTCCAGAGACGATTTGATAATGACAGCAGCACCACCACGATTTCTATCATCGGGGTGATTGGCGCAGTGCACAGCATATCCATGAACCCGAAAAAGAGAACGGCTGGTTAAATGTGTCTGTTTAGTGCAGAAAGCGTTTTTTGTGCTGCATAGATGATCAGGTTGTGGGTGCATAAACTAATTAACCATCCCGGGCTCGGGAATCGTAAATTGCATATGTTTTATTTTAAAAATCAATTTTTATTACTTGTCATAAATATGCCCGCTACTCGCAGAGAATTGGTAACAGGTAGAGCGAATTGTAATTCGTAATTGTTTTCTTTTTCTGTCCCATCGAAGAATCTCAGAAATATCATAAAAATATCAAATGTGTCAAAAAACAATTTCTTTTTTTTTCTTACACTCACACGGAGGAACGGGAACATCAAAAATATTATATTATTAACATAATATATTATTCAAAACGGTAAAATTTCGAATAAAAATCAAAAGTTTAACTCACAACCCAGTAAAGAAACTTAAATTCGATCACTGGCGGAACAAAACAGCACAGTTCTCCAGGCAAAGTTAAGAATTCTAACCAAACAAATGCCAGGTCTTTAAATATTTTACTTAGAGGCGCAAGGCATAGCTAAAAAGATTGACGAATTTCGATTATAATTTCGACTATAAAGTCGAATATTTTTTCGTTCCGATCGTTATAATTGAGCTTGGGGTGGGAGGGTTAGTTTTTATTTATATAAACAACATCAGAATCGAATGCGATAGATTATAAATTCATGTTATGCTTTTTGATATAAGCCTATGTATGCACATAGTTTACTAACATGCCGCACAATTAAGCTTCTTGTTTATTATGTTGAATGCTGTTTAAACAAAAAAAATCCCGAAATCAGCGGGTGAGTGTAGCGACAGTGGGGCATGTTCTATATCTGGTTAATAAAATTTAATTTTCAAAAGTCGCCCATGTCTAACACGGCCGAGGATCCATAGGTCTGCAGGGTGTCGTCAGCGGAGACGACGTCGACCCGGAGGAGTGGCAAGACGTCTGGCCAGGCGGTTTGAATGCACCAGTAAGCGATCCCTGTAGCGATTTGAGAATTTTGTTATCAACTCAGTAACGGTTGGTACTCCCGTGTCCGGAAAAAAACGCCATTTTCGACATAATGGTGCCACTTCACCCCAAGCATCCTCCGTAGGGCCTTTGTGATGCCAGCTTGAACTATTCTTAACGACGTGTCGCAAGCGGTGCCCCAGCATGTTATTCCCCAACTAAGGGTCGGGAGAACAATGGCCTTGAAGTGCATGAAGGGATAATCCACTATCTGGGCGAAATAGCCAGTCCATTTTCCAGTCCAGTCCAGTTTCGTCCTTGTTGACCCACAGTCTCGGTCGATCTGACTCTTTCAGCATAGACGTCGGTCTAGGGTAACACCGAGGTACATTACTCTCTGCTCATGCTTAAGTCTATTACCATCTAAGTAAAGGCTATGAAAGCGGCCAGGTCGAAGAGCAGAGGTGACGTGTTGCGTTTTATCAACGTTCAGCGCAATATTCCATCGAGAGGCCCAACATTCCAAATCATTCAAGAAAGTCTGGACACACAACGATGCCGAGAACACGAGGTGCTGACAGTGGCTAGGAATGCAGTATCATCTGCGTAGGTGGCAAGAAGAGTACCACGAGCTACTGAGATCAGAAGTGTAAATTGTGTACAAAACCGGGCCAAGGACGCTTCCCTGAGGGACACCAGCTCGAATTTGACGTAGTCCAGAAAGATGTCTACGAATGTCAACGGCAAACATCCTATTGTCCAGAAATGACACAATGAGCTTCCAAAGACCCTCAGGCAATAGAGGCATTAGCTTTTAGAAAAGACCTTCATGCCAGACCCTATTTAAAGCCTGTCTGACTTTAAAAAAAACGGGCGACCAGTATTTATGACCTTCGAAAGCATCTAGAATGTAGTTCACGACTCTGTGAACCTGTTCAGTAGCTGAGTTGCGACTACGGAAACCAAATTGATGGTTTGGTAAAGCGTCTCTAAACGTGTCAATATCCAGGAGTCTATTAAGTTCGATCCGCTCATAAATCTTGGAAAACGTGGACAAAAGACTTATTGGCCTGTAGGACTAAGTCGAGCACGGATCTTTACCCTTTTTGAAGACCATTGTAACTAGAGCACGCTTTCAAGGGGATGGAAAATGGCCAAGGTTCAGTGACGCATTAAAGAGAAGGCAGAGCTGCTCAATGACAGAGTTAGGGAGTGACCTTGCAACTTTACCATCAATCTTATCCATGCCAGGAGCTTTCACGTACCTCCTCTTCATCCACTGGTCGCACAGTAACAGGAGGACCGAATAAGAGTCCAAAGCTAGAAATTGTGGTTCGATCTTCCTGTCCTGTTTCAAAATCGAACGGAGTTAATCGATTTTCGAGATCGTCTGCAAATACTTGTGCTATTTCAGAGACACTGTGAGCCCAAGTGTCATCGCTTCGTTTAAGAGAAAACCTGTAAAGTGCGAAACCATGATCCTGGTTGGGATCAATGGAACTGAGATGATTCACAAAAAATTTCTGATTTCTGACACGACAGCCCTCCACCTTGCCAAGTCCTGGGCATGCCTTGTCCTCATCAAAACGCGGCGAAGTGTACGACCTTTTCTGGCCAGGACTGCAATTTCAGGTTTCGAACAAGCCCATGTTGGTGGCGGAATAGGTACACTTCCAGCAGGAGGGGCAGCTTGATGGATCTTGTCTACCAAACTTGAGCAAAGGAGGAAGAGGAAATGCCCGAACACTCAGAGATAGAAAGGTGACTGCACGGGATACCTCTATACAGTTCAAAATCAATGGCAGTCGGAAGATGATCATTGATCCAGGACGGGACCGTCTGCAACCCCAAATTTCAATCACCTCCAATAATAAAGCGGCTGCCCACAGAACCGAAAAGGCGGCGAAATCCCTCAACTGGCCACGAATGACGATGATCAGGATGACAGTACACAGCGCAAATCGAAATTCTTCCAAACGGCGTGACAAAATTGATAGCAATGGCTTGCAGGTGAGGCTCAGTTATTGTGGTGCTCAGGTGATAGTCCAGAGACGATTTGATAATGACAGCAGCACCACCACGATTTCTATCATCGGGGTGATTGGCGCAGTGCACAGCATATCCATGAACCCGAAAAAAAGAACGGCTGGTTAAATGTGTCTGTTTAGTGTACAAAGCGTTTTTTGTGCTGCATAGATGATCAGGTTGTGGGTGCATAAACTAATTAACCATCGTAAATTGCATATGTTTTATTTTAAAAATCAATTTTTATTACTTGTCATAAATATGCCCGCTACTCGCAGAGAATTGGTAACAGGTAGAGCGAATTGTAATTCGTAATTGTTTTCTTTTTCTGTCCCATCGAAGAATCTCAGAAATATCATAAAAATATCAAATGTGTCAAAAAACAATTTCTTTTTTTTCTTACACTCACACGGAGGAACGGGAACATCAAAAATATTATATTATTAACATAATATATTATTCAAAACGGTAAAATTTCGAATAAAAATCAAAAGTTTAACTCACTACCCAGTAAAGAAACTTAAATTCGATCACTGGCGGAACAAAACAGCACAGTTCTCCAGGCAAAGTTAAGAATTCTAACCAAACAAATGCCAGGTCTTTAAATGTTTTACTTAGAGGCGCAAGGCATAGCTAAAAAGATTGACGAATTTCGATTATAATTTCGACTATAAAGTCGAATATTTTTTCGTTCCGATCGTTATAATTGAGCTTGGGGTGGGAGGGTTAGTTGCTATTTATATAAACAACATCAGAATCGAATGCGATAGATTATAAATTCATGTTATGCTTTTTGATATAAGCCTATGTAGGCACATAGTTTACTAACATGCCGCACAAGTAAGGTTCTTGTTTTTTGTGTTGAATGCTGTTTAAACAAAAAAGAATCTGGAAATTAGCGGGTGAGTGAAGCTACAGTGGGGCATGTTCTATATCTGGTTAATAAAATTTAATTTTCAAAAGTCGCCCATGTCTAACACGGCCGAGGATCCATAGGTCTGCAGGGTGTCGTCAGCGGAGACGACGTCGACCCAGAGGTGTGGCAAGACGTCTGGCCATGCGGTTTGAATGCACCAGTAAGCGATCCCTGTAGCGATTTGAGAATTTTGTTATCAACTCAGAAACGGTTGGTACTCCCGTGTCACGAAATAAAACGCCATTTTCGACATAATGGTGCCACTTCACCCCAAGCATCCTCCGTAGGGCCTTTGTGATACCAGTTTGAACTCTTCTTAACGACGTGTCGCAAGCGGGCCTCAGCATGTTATTCCCCAACTAAGGGTCTGGAGAACAATGGCTTTGAAGAACATGATGGGATAATCCACTATATGGGCGAAGTAGCCAGTCCATTTTCCAGTCCAGTCCAGTTTCGTCCTTGCTGACCCATAGTCTCGGTCGATCACCGTAACACCGAGGTCGTAACACCGAGGTACGTTACATTCTGCTCATGCTTAAGTCTATCACCATCTAAGTAAAGGCTATGGAAGCGGCCAGGTCGAAGAGCAGAGGTGACGTGTTGCGTTTTATCAACGTTCAGCGCAATATTCCATCGAGAGGCCCAACATTCAACATCATTCAATGCAGTATCATCTGCGTAGGTGGCAAGAAGAGTACCACGAGCTACTGGGTTTGGGAGATCAGAAGTGTAAATTGTGTACAAAACCGGGCCAAGGACGCTTCCCTGTGGGACACCAGCTCGAATTTGACGTAGTCCAGAAAGATGTCTACGAATGTCAACGGCAAACATCCTATTGTCCAGAAATGACACAATGAGCTTCCAAAGACCCTCAGGCAATAGAGGCATTAGCTTTTAGAAAAGACCTTCATGCCAGACCCTATTTAAAGTCTGTCTGACTTTAAAAAAAACGGGCGACCAGTATTTATGACCTTCCAAAGCATCTAGAATGTAGTTCACGACTCTGTGAACCTGTTCAGTAGCTGAGTGGCGACTACGGAAACCAAATTGATGGTTTGGTAAAGCGTCTCTAAACGTGTCAATATCCAGGAGTCTATTAAGTTCGATCCGCTCATAAATCTTGGAAAACGTGGACAAAAGACTTATTGGCCTGTAGGACTAAGTCGAGCACGGATCTTTACCCTTTTTGAAGACCATTGTAACTAGAGCACGCTTTCAAGGGGATGGAAAATGGCCAAGGTTCAGTGACGCATTAAAGAGAAGGCAGAGCTGCTCAATGACAGAGTTAGGGAGTGACCTTGCAACTTTACCATCAATCTTATCCATGCCAGGAGCTTTCACGTACCTCCTCTTCATCCACTGGTCGCACAGTAACAGGAGGACCGAATGAGAGTCCAAAGCTAGAAATTGTGGTTCGATCTTCCTGTCCTGTTTCAAAATCGAACGGAGTTAATCGATTTTCGAGATCGTCTGCAAATACTTGTTCTATTTCAGAGACACTGTGAGACCAAGTGCCATCGCTTCGTTTAAGAGAAAACCTGTAAAGTGCGAAACCATGATCCTGGTTGGGATCAATGGAACTGAGATGATTCACAAAAAATTTCTGATTTCTGACACGACAGCCCTCCACCTTGCCAAGTCCTGGGCATGCCTTGTCCTCATCAAAACGCGGCGAAGTGTACGACCTTTTCTGGCCAGGACTGCAATTTCAGGTTTCGAACAAGCCCATGTCGGTGGCGGAATAGGTACACTTCCAGCAGAAGGGGCAGCTTGATGGATCTTGTCTACCAAACTTGAGCAAAGGAGGAGAAGGAAATGCCCGAACACTCAGAGATGGAAAGGTGATGCACGGCATACCTCTATACAGTTCAAAATCAATGGCAGTCGGAAGATGATCATTGATCCAGGGAAAATGCGTGGGCCCCCCAGTGGCCAGAATCTGCATAGTTGAGCTGGAAACAACAGACATCAGAGTGTTTCCACGAGGACGGGACCGTCTGCAACCCCAAATTTCAATCACCTCCAATAATAAAGCGGCTGCCCACAGAACCGAAAAGGCGGCGAAATCCCTCAACTGGCCACGAATGACGATGATCAGGATGACAGTACACAGCGCAAATCGAAATTCTTCCAAACGGCGTGACAAAATTGATAGCAATGGCTTGCAGGTGAGGCTCAGTTATTGTGGTGCTCAGGTGATAGTCCAGAGACGATTTGATAATGACAGCAGCACCACCACGATTTCTATCATCGGGGTGATTGGCGCAGTGCACTGCATATCCATGAACCAGAAAAAGAGAACGGCTGGTTAAACGTGTCTGTTTAGTGCACAAAGCGTTTTTTGTGCTGCATAAGATGATCAGGTTGGGGGTGCATAAACTAATTAACCACAAGCGAAAAGAGAACCGGTTTACTTCGATCTGGAACTGCAACTGAACCTTTATTAGCAGAAGAGATATTTCATGGGGCTGCTAACAGAGGATTAACAGAGTGTAAATATGTAGTCGATTATTAAATGAAATTATGTTTATTATATTGGGTACAAAGAGAGACCAGCTGAGGGAAAGCTCGAGTTTGACCGAACATCCCGGGATCGGGAATCGTCAATTGTATATGTTTTATTTTAAAAATCAATTTTTAATACTTGTCATAAATATACCCGCTACTCGCTGAGTAAAAGGGCATATTATGGTACATTGTAGTCGTCGGAAAATTGGTAACAGGTAGAGGGAATACATTCCGTAATTTTTTTCTTTTTCTGTCCCTTCGCACAATCTCAGAAATATCGTAGAAATATCAAATGTGTCAAAAAACAATTTCTGGTCTTTTTTTACTCTCACATGGAGGAACGGGAACATCAAAAATATTATATTATTAACATAATATATTATTCAAATGTTAAGATTTTGAATAAAAATCATAAGTTTAGCTCACAACCCAGTAATAAAACTTAAATTCGATCACTGGCGCAACAAAACAGCACAGTTCTCCAGGCAAAGTTTAGAATTCTAACCAAACAAATGCCAGGTCTTTAAATATTTCACTCAGAGGCGCAAGGCATAGCTAAAAAGGTTGACGAATTTCGATTTTATTTATAACGTAGAATATTTTTTCGCTCCGATCGTTATAACTGTGCTTGGGGGAGAGGGTTAGTTGCTATTTATATAAACAAGAAACTGAATGCTAGGAACGTACTATATGTATACAATCAGAATCGAATGCGATAGAATATAAATTCATGTTATGCTTTTTAATATAAGCCTATGTATGCACATAGTTTACTAACATGCCGCACAAGTAAGCTTCTTGTTTATTATGTTGAATGCTGTTTAAACAAAAAAATCCCGAAATCAGCGGGTGAGTGTAGCGACAGTGGGGCATGTTCTATATCTGGTTAATAAAATTTAATTTTCAAAAGTCGCCCATGTCTAACACGGCCGAGGATCCATAGGTCTGCAGGGTGTCGTCAGCGGAGACGACTTCGACCCAGAGGAGTGGCAAGACGTCTGGCCAGGCGGTTTGAATGCACCAGTAAGCGATCCCTGTAGCGATTTGAGAATTTTGTTATCAACTCAGTAACGGTTGGTACTCCCGTGTCACGAAATAAAACGCCATTTTCGACATAATGGTGCCACTTCACCCCAAGCATCCTCCGTAGGGCCTTTGTGATGCCAGTTTGAACTATTCTTAACGACGTGTCGCAAGCGGTGCCCCAGCATGTTATTCCCTAACTAAGGGTCGGGAGAACAATGGCCTTGAAGTGCATGAAGGGATAATCCACTATTTGGGCGAAGTAGCCAGTCCATTTTCCAGTCCAGTCCAGTTTCGTCCTTGCTGACCCACAGTCTCGGTCGATCTGACTCTTTCAGCATAGACGTCGGTCTAGGGTAACACCGAGGTACATTACTCCCTGCTCATGCTTAAGTCTATTACCATCTAAGTAAAGGCTATGAAAGCGGCCAGGTCGAAGAGCAGAGGTGACGTGTTGCGTTTTATCAACGTTCAGCGCAATATTCCATCGACAGGCCCAACATTCCAAATCATTCAAGAAAGTCTGGACACACAACGATGCCGAGAACACGAGGTGCTGACAGTGGCTAGGAATGCAGTATCATCTGCGTAGGTGGCAAGAAGAGTACCACGAGCTACTGGGTCTGGGAGATCAGAAGTGTAAATTGTGTACAAATTCGGGCCAAGAAGGCTTCCCTGTGAGACACCAGCTCGAATTCGACGTAGTCCAGAAAGATGTCCACGAATGTCAACGGCAAACATCCTATTGTCCAGAAATGACACAACGAGCTTCCAAAGTCCCTCAGGCATTAGAGGCATTAGCTTGTAGAAAAGACCTTCATGCTAGACCCTATAAAAAGCCTGTCTGACTTAAAACGGGCGACCAGTATTTATGACCTTCCAAAGCATTTAGAATGTAGTTCACGACTCTGTGAACCTGTTCAATAGCTGAGTGGCGACTACGGAATCCAAATTGATGGTTTGGCTAAGCGTCATTAAACGTGTCAATATCCAGGGGTCTATCAAGTACGATCCGCTCACAAATCTTGGAAAACGTGGGCAGAAGACTTATTGGCCTGTAGGACTCAGTCGAGTACGGATTTTTACCCTTTTTGAAGACCATTGTAACTAGAGCACGCTTTCTAGGGGATGGAAAATGGCCAAGGTTCAGTGACGCATTAAAGGGAAGGCAGAGCTGCTCAATGACAGAGTTAGGGAGTGACTTTGCAACTTTACCATCAATCTTATCCATGCCAGGAGCTTTCACGTACCTCCTCTTCATCCACTGGTCGCACAGTAACAGGAGGACCGAATGAGAGTCCAAACCTAGAAATTGTGGTTCGATCTTCCTGTCCTGTTTCAAAATCGAACGGAGTAAATCGATTTTCGAGATCGTCTGCAAATACTTGTGCTATTTCAGAGACACTGTGAGCCCAAGTGCCATCGCTTCGTTTAAGAGAAAACCTGTAAAGTGCGAAACCATGATCCTGGTTGGGATCAATGGAACTGAGATGATTCACAAAAAATTTCTGATTTCTGACACGACAGCCCTCCACCTTGCCAAGTCCTGGGCATGCCTTGTCCTCATCAAAACGCGGCGAAGTGTTCGACCTTTTCTGGCCAGGACTGCAATTTCAGGTTTCGAACAAGCCCATGTTGGTGGCGGAATCGGTACACTTCCAGCAGGAGGGGCAGCTTGATGGATCTTGTCTACCAAACTTGAGCAAAGGAGGAGGAGGAAATGCCCGAACACTCAGAGATGGAAAGGTGATGCACGGCATACCTCTATACAGTTCAAAATCAATGGCAGTCGGAAGATGATCATTGATCCAGGACGGGACCGTCTGCAACCCCAAATTTCAATCACCTCCAATAATAAAGCGGCTGCCCACAGAACCGAAAAGGCGGCGAAATCCCTCAACTGGTGACGAATGACGATGATCAGGAGGACAGTATACAGCGCAAATCGAAATTCTTCCAAACGACGTGACAAAATTGATAGCAATGGCTTGCAGGTGAGGCTCAGTTATTGTGGCGCGCAGGTGATAGTTCAGAGACGATTTGATAATGACAGCAGCACCACCACGATTTCTATCATTAGGGTGATTGATGCAGTGCACAGCATATCCATGAACCCGAAAAAAAGAGCGGCTGGTTAAATGTGTCTGTTAAGTGCATAAAGAGTTTTTGTGCTGCATAAGATGATCAGGTTAGGGGTGCATAAACTAATTAACCACAAGCGAAAAGAGAACCGTTTTACTTCGATCTTGAACTGCAACTGAACCTTTATTAGCAGAAGAGAGATTACATGGGGCTGCCAACAGAGGATTAACAGAGTGTAAATATGTAATCGATTATTAAATGAAATTATGTTTATTATATTGGGTACAAAGAGAGACCAGCTGAGGAAAAGATCGAGTTTGACTGAACATCCCGGGATCGGGAATCGTCAATTGTATATGTTTTATTTTAAAAAACAATTTTTAATACTTGTCATAAATATACCCGCTACTCGCAGAGTAAAAGGGCGTATTTTGGTACATTGTAGTCGTCGGGAAATTGGTAACAGGTAGCATCTAGAGTGTAGTTCACGACTCTGTGAACCTGTTCAATAGCTGAGTGGCGACTACGGAAACCAAATTTATGGTTTGGTAAGGCGTCATTAAACGTGTCAATATCCAGGAGTCTATCAAGTACGATCCTCTCATAAATCTTGGAAAACGCGGACAGAAGACTTATTGGCCTGTAGGACTCAGTCGAGTACGGATCTTTATCCTTTTTGAAGACCGTTGTTACTAGAGCACGCTTTCAATGGGATGGAAAATGGCCAAGGTTTAGTGACGCATTAAAGAGAAGGCAGAGCTGCGCAATGACAGAGTTAGGGAGTGACTTTGCAACTTTACCATCAATCTTATCCATGCCAGGAGCTTTCACGTACATCCTCTTCATCCACTGGTCGCACAGTAACAGGAGGACCGAATGAGAGTCCAAACCTAGAAATTGCGTTTCGATCTTCCTGTCCTGTTTCAAAATCGAACGGAGTAAATCGATTTTCGAGATCGTCTGCAAATACTTCTGCTATGTTATTTCGGAGTCACTGTGAGCCCAAGTGCCATCGCTTCGTTTAAGAGAAAACCTGTGAAGGGGTTGTCTTTTCAGATTTCGTGTGCATTTCCATAATGCGAAACCATGATCCTGGTTGGGATCAATGGAACTGAGATGATTCACAAAAAATTTCTGAGTTCTGACACGACAGCCCTCCACCTTGGCAAGTCCTGGGTACGCCTTGTCCTCATCAAAACGCGGCGAAGTGTACGACTTTTTCTGGCCAAGACTGCAATTTCAGGTTTCAAACAAAATTATGTTGGTGGCGGAATAGGTACACTTCCAGCAGGAGGGGCAGCTTGATGGATCTTGTTTACCAAACTTGAGCAAAGGAGGAGGAGGAAATGCCCGAACACTCAGAGATGGAAAGGTGACTGCACGGGATACCTCTATACAGTTCAAAATCAATGGCAGTCGGAAGATGATCATTGATCCAGGGAAAATGCGTGGGCCCCCCAGTGACCAGAATCTGCACAGTTGAGCTGAATACAACAGACATCAGAGTGTTTCCACGAGGATGGGACCGTCTGCAACCCCAAATTTCAATCACCTCCAATAATAAAGCGGCTGCCCACAAAACCGAAAAGGCGGCGAAATACCTCAACTGGCCACGAATGACGATGATCAGGAGGACAGTACACAGCGCAAATCGAAATTCTTCCAAACGACGTGACAAAATTGATAGCAATGGCTTACAGGTGAGGCTCAGTTATTGCGAAAAAAAGAACGGCTGGTTAAATGTATCTCTTTAGTGCACAAAGCGTTTTTTGTGCTGCATAAGATGATCAGGTTGGGGGTGCATAAACTAATTAACCACAAGCGAAAAGAGAACCGTTTTACTTCGATCTGGAACTGCAACTGAACTTTTACTAGCAGAACAGAGATTACATGGGGCTGCTAACAGAGGATTAACAGAGTGTAAATATGTAGTCGATTATTAAATGAAATTATGTTTATTATATTGGGTACAAAGAGAGACCAGCTGAGGAAAAGCTCGAGTTTGACCGAACATCCCGGGATCGAGAATCGTAAATTGTATATGTTTTATTTTAAAAATCAATTTTTAATACTTGTCATATATATAACAGCTACTCGCAGAGTAAAAGGGCATATTACGGTACATTGTAGTCGTCGGGAAATTGGTAACAGGTAGAGGGACTACATTCCGTAATTGTTTTCTTTTTCTGTCCCTTCGCAGAATCTCAGAAATATCGTAAAAATATCAAATGTGTTTAAAAACAATTTCTTTTTTTTTCTTACACTCACACGGAGGAACGGGAACATCAAAAATATTATATTATCAACATAACATATTATTCAAAACGGTAAAATTTTGAATAAAAATCAAAAGTTTAGCTCACAACCCAGTAATAAAACTTAAATTCGATCACTGGCGGAACAAAACAGAATTCTAGAATTCTAACCAAACAAATGCCAGGTCTTTAAATATTTCACTCAGAGGCGTAAGGCCTAGCTAAAAAGATTGACGAATTTCGATTTTATTTATAAAGTAGAATATTTTTTCGCTCCGATCGTTATAACTGTGTTTGGGGGGGAGGGTTAGTTGCTATTTATATAAACAAGAAAATGAATGCTAGGAACGTACTATATGTATACAATCAGAATCGAATGCGATAGAATATAAATTCATGTTATGCTTTTTAATATAAGCCTATGTATGCACATAGTTTACTAACATGCCGCACAAGTAAGCTTCTTGTTTATTATGTTGAATGCTGTTTAAACAAAAAAAATCCCGAAATCAGCGTGTGAGTGTAGCGACAGTGGGGCATGTTCTATATCTGGTTAATAAAATTTAATTTTCAAAAGTCGCCCATGTCTAACACGGCCGAGGATCCATAGGTCTGCAGGGTGTCGTCAGCGGAGACGACGACGACCCAGAGGAGTGGCAAGACGTATCGCCAGGCGGTTTGAATGCACCAGTAAGCGATCCCTGTAGCGATTTGAGAATTTTATCAACTCAGTAACGGTTGGTACTCCCGTGTCACGAAATAAAACGCCATTTTCGACATAATGGTGCCACTTCACCCCAAGCATCCTCCGTAGGGCCTTTGTGATGCCAGTTTGAACTATTCTTAACGACGTGTCGCAAGCGGTGCCCCAGCATGTTATTCCCCAACTAAGGGTCGGGAGAACAATGGCCTTGAAGTGCATGAAGGGATAATCCACTATCTGGGCGAAGTAGCCAGTCCATTTTCCAGTCCAGTCCAGTTTCGTCCTTGCTGACCCACAGTCTCGGTCGATCTGACTCTTTCAGCATAGACGTCGGTCTAGGGTAACACCGAGGTACATTACTCCCTGCTCATGCTTAAGTCTATTACCATCTAAGTAAAGGCTATGGAAGCGGACAGATCGAAGAGCAGAGCTGACGTGTTGCGTTTTATCAACGTTCAGCGCAATATTCCATCGAGAGACCCAACATTCCAAATCATTCAAGAAAGTCTGGACACGCCACGAGTTCGAGAACACGAGGTGCTGCCAGTGGCTAGAAATGCAGTATCATCTGCGTAGGTGGCAAGAAGAGTACCACGCGCTACTGGGTTTGGGAGATCAAAAGTGTAAACTGTGTACTGGGACACCAGCTCGAATTTGACGTAGTCCAGAAAGATGTCCACGAATGTCAACGGCAAACATCCTATTGTCCAGAAATGACACAACGAGCTTCCAAAGTCCCTCAGGCAATAGAGGCATTAGCTTGTTGAAAAGACCTTCATGCCAGACCCTATCAAAGCCTGTCTGACTTAAAAAAAAACGGGCGACCAGTATTTATGACCTTCGAAAGCATCTAGAATGTAGTTCACGACTCTGTGAACCTGTTCAATAGCTGAGTGGGGACTACGGAAACCAAATTGATGGTTTGGTAAAGCGTCACTAAACGTGTCAATATCCAGGAGTCTATTAAGTACGATCCGCTCATAAATCTAGGAAAACATGGACAGAAGACTTTTTGGCTTGTAGGACTAAGTCGAGCACGGATCTTTACCCTTTTTGAAGACCATTGTAACTAGAGCACGCTTTCAAGGGGATGGAAAATGGCCAAGGTTCAGTGACGCATTAAAGAGAAGGCAGAGCTGCTCAATGACAGAGTTAGCGAGTGACTTTGCAACTTTACCATCAATCTTATCCATGCCAAGAACTTTCACGTACCTCCTCTTCATCCACTGGTCGCACAGTAACAGGAGGACCGAATGAGAGTCCAAACCTAGAAATTGTGGTTCGATCTTCCTGTCCTGTTTCAAAATCGAACGGAGTAAATCGATTTTCGAGATCGTCTGCAAATACTTCTGCTATTTCGAAGTCACAGTGAGCCCAAGTGCCACCGCTTCGTTTAAGAGAAAACCTGTAAAGTGCGAAACCATGATCCTGGTTGGGATCAATGGAACTGAGATGATTCACAAAAAATTTCTGAGTTCTGACACGACAGCCCTCCACCTTGCCAAGTCCTGGGTATGCCTTGTCCTCATCAAAACGCGGCGAAGTGAACGACCTTTTCTGGCCAAGACTGCAATTTCAGGTTTCGAACCAGCCCATGTTGGTGGCGGAATAGGTACACTTCCAGCAGGAGGGGCAGCTTGATGGATCTTGTCTACCAAACTTGGGCAAAGGAGGAGGAGGAAATGGCCGAACACTCACAGATGGAAAGGTGACTGCACGGGATACCTCTATACAGTTCAAAATCAATGGCAGTCGGAAGATGATCATTGATCCAGGGAAAATGCGTGGGCCCCCCAGTGGCCAGAATTTGCATAGTTGAGCTGAAACTACAGACATCACAGTGTTACCACGAGGACGGGACCGTCTGCAACCCCAAATTTCAATCACCTCCAATAATAAAGCGGCTGCCCACAGAACCGAAAGGAGTATATCGATTTTCGAGAACGTCTGCAAATACTTCTGCTATTTCGGAGTCACTGTGAGCCCAAGTGCGATCGCTTCGTTTAAGAGAAAACCGGTTATGCGCAAAACGAAATTTTTCCAAACGACGTGACAAAATTGATAGCGATGGCTTGCAGGTGAGGCTCAGTTATTGTGGCGCTCAGGTGATAGTCCAGAGACGATTTGATAATGACAGCAGCACCACCACGATTTCTATCATTTGGGTGATTGGCGCAGTGCACAGCATATCCATGAACCCGAAAAAAGATAAGATAAGATGATCAGGTTGGGGGTGCATAAAGTAATTAACCACAAGCGAAAAGAGAACCGTTTTACTTCGATCTGGAACTGCAACTGAACTTTTACTAGCAGAAGAAAGATTACATGGGGCTGCTAACAGAGGATTAACAGAGTGTAAATATGTAGTCGATTATTAAATGATATTATGTTTATTATATTGGGTACAAAGAGAGACCAGCTGAGGAAAAGCTCGAGTTTGACCGAACATCCCGGGATCGGGAACCGTAAATTGTATATGTTTTCTTTTATAAATCAATTTTTAATACTTGTCATAAATATACCCCCTACTCGCAAAGTTAAAGGGCATATTACGGTAGATTGTAGTCGTCGGGAAATTGGTAACAGGTAGATGGAATACATTCCGTAGTTAGTTAGGTTAGTTAGGTTAGTTGCTGTTTATATAAACAAGAAACTGAATACTAAGAACGTATTATATGTGTACAATCAGAATCGAATGCGGTAGAATATAAATTCATGTTATGCTTTTTGATATAAGCCTATGTATGCACAAGTTTACTAACATGCCGCACAATAAGGTTCTTGTTTTTTATGTTGAATGCTGTTTAAACAAAAAAAAATCCTGAAATCAGCGGGTGAGTGAAGCGACAGTGGGACATGTTCTATATCTGGTTAATAAAATTTAAATTTCAAAAGTGTCCATGTCTAACACTGCCGAGGATCCATAGGTCGTCAGCGGAGACGACGTCGACCCAGAGGTGTGGCAAGTCGTCTGGCTAGGCGGTTTGAATGCACCAGTAAGCGATCCCTGTAGCGATTTGAGAATTTTGTTATCAACTCAGAAACGGTTGGTACTCCCGTGTCACGAAATAAAACGCCATTTTCGACATAATGGTGCCACTTCACCCCAAGCATCCTCCGTAGGGCCTTTGTGATACCAGTTTGAACTCTTCTTAACGACGTGTCGCAAGCGGGCCTCAGCATGTTATTCCCCAACTAAGGGTCTGGAGAACAATGGCTTTGAAGAACATGAAGGGATAATCCACTATCTGGGCGAAGTAGCCAGTCCATTTTCCAGTCCAGTCCAGTTTCGTCCTTGCTGACCCACAGTCTCGGTCGATCTGACTCTTCCAGCATAGACGTCGGTCTAGGGTAACACCGAGGTACGTTACTTTCTGCTCATGCTTAAGTCTATCACCATCTAAGTAAAGGCTATGGAAGCGGCCAGGTCGAAGAGCAGAGGTGACGTGTTGCGTTTTATCAACGTTCAGCGCAATATTCCATCGAGAGGCCCAACATTCAACATCATTCAATGCAGAATCATCTGCGTAGGTGGCAAGAAGAGTACCACGAGCTACTGGGTTTGGGAGATCAGAAGTGTAAATTGTGTACAAAACCGGGCCAAGGACGCTTCCCTGTGGGACACCAGCTCGAATTTGACGTAGTCCAGAAAGATGTCTACGAATGTCAACGGCAAACATCCTATTGTCCAGAAATGACACAATGAGCTTCCAAAGACCCTCAGGCAATAGAGGCATTAGCTTTTAGAAAAGACCTTCATGCCAGATCCTATTTAAAGCCTGTCTGACTTTAAAAAAAACGGGCGACCAGTATTTATGACCTTCGAAAGCATCTAGAATGTAGTTCACGACTCTGTGAACCTGTTCAATAGCTGAGTGGCGACTACGGAAACCAAATTGATGGTTTGGTAAAGCGTCAATAAACGTGTCAATATCCAGGAGTCTATTAAGAACGGTCCGCTCATAAATCTTGGAAAACATGGACAGAAGACTTATTGGCCTGTAGGACTAAGTCGAGCACGGATCTTTACCCTTTTTGAAGACCATTGTAACTAGAGAACGCTTTCAAGGGGATGGTTCAGTGGTTCAGTGACGCATTAAAGAGAAGGCAGAGCTGCGCAATGACAGAGTTAGGGAGTGACTTTGCAACTTTACCATCAATCTTATCCATGCCAGGAGCTTTCACGTACCTCCTCTTCATCCACTGGTCGCACAGTAACAGGAGGACCGAATGAGAGTCCAAACATAGAAATTGTGTTTCGATCTTCCTGTCCTGTTTCAAAATCGAACGGAGTAAATCGATTTTCGAGATCGTCTGCAAATACTTCTGCTATTTTGGAGTCACTGTGAGCCCATTGCCATCGCTTCGTTTATGAGAAAACCTGTTAAGTTGTTGTCTTTTCAGATTTCGTGTGCATTTCCATAATGCGAAACCATGATCCTGGTTGGGATCAATGGAACTGAGATGATTCACAAAAACTTTCTGAGTTCTGACACGACAGCCCTCCACCTTGGCAAGTCCTGGGTAGGCCTTGTCCTCATCAAAACGCGGCGAAGTGTACGACTTTTTCTGGTCAAGACTGCAATTTCAGGTTTCGAACAAGCCCATGTTGGTGGCGGAATAGGTACACTTCCAGCAGGAGGTGCAGCTTGATGGATCTTGTCTACCAAACTTGAGCAAAGGAATCAACGTCATCAGTAGTGACAAGCAGAGGGTTATCTTCAGTCAAAGCAGTGAGCCTGGCACTGAAACTTATAATATGCGAGCTTGCCTTGTTTTGGCAATGACTTGATAGGCAGCAACAGAGAAATATATCAGGAGCGGAATATGATCAGAGGAAATGCCCGAACACTCAGAGATGGAAAGGTGACTGCACGGGATACCTCTATACAGTTCAAAATCAATGGCAGTCGGAAGATGATCATTGATCCAGGGAAAATGCGTGGGCCCCCCAGTGGCCAGAATTTGCATAGTTGAGCTGGAAACTACGGACATCAGAGTGTTTCCACGAGGACGGGACCGTCTGCAACCCCAAATTTCAATCACCTCCAATAATAAAGCGGCTGCCCACAGAACCGAAAAGGCGGCGAAAGCCCTCAACTGGCCACAAATGACGATGATCAGGAGGACAGTACACAGCGCAAAACGAAATTCTTCCAAGCGACGTGAAAAAATTGATAGCAATGGCTTGCAAGTGAGGCACAGTTATTGTGGCGCTCAGGTGATAGTCCAGAGACGATTTGATAATGACAGCAGCACCACCACGATTTCTATAATCGGGGTGATTGGCGCAGTGCACAGCATATCCATGAACCCGAAAAAAAGAACGGCTGGTTAAATGTGTCTGTTTAGTGCACAACGCGTTTTTTGTGCTGCAGAGATGATAAGGTTGTGGGTGCATAAACTAATCAACCATCTCGGGCTCGGGAATCGTAAATTGTATATGTTTTATTTTAAAAATCGATTTTTAATACTTGTCATAAATATACCCGCTACTCGCAGAGTAAAGGGCATATTACGGTACATTGTAGACGTCGGGAAATTGGTAACAGGTAGAGCGAACACATTCCGTAATTGTTTTCTTTTTCTGTCCCATCGAAGAATCTCAGAAATATCATAAAAATATCAAATGTGTCAAAAAACAATTTCTTTTTTTTTCTTACACTCACACGGAGGAACGGGAACATCAAAAATATTATATTATTAACATAATATATTATTCAAATGGTACAATTTCGAATAAAAATCAAAAGTTTAACTCACAACCCAGTAAAGAAACTTAAATTCGATCACTGGCGGAACAAAACAGCAGAGTTCTCCAGGCAAAGCTTAGAATTCTAACCAAACAAATGCCAGGTCTTTAAATATTTTACTTAGAGGCGCAAGGCATAGCTAAAAAGATTGACAAATTTCGATTATAATTTCGATTATAAAGTCGAATATTTTTTCGTTCCGATCGTTACAATTGAGCTTGGGGTGGGAGGGTTAGTTGCTATTTATATAAACAAGAAACTGAATGCTAAGAACGTACTATATGTGTACAATCAGAATCGAATGCGATAGAATATAAATTCATGTTATGCTTTTTGATATAAGCCTATGTAGGCACATAGTTTACTAACATGCCGCACAAGTAAGGTTCTTGTTTTTTATGTTGAATGCTGTTTAAACAAAAAAAATCCTGAAATCAGCGGGTGAGTGAAGCGACAGTGGGGCATGTTCTATATCTGGTTAATAAAATTAAAATTTCAAAGTGTCCATGTGTAACACTGCCGAGGATCCATAGGTCTGCAGGGTGTCGTCAGCGGAGACGACGTCGACCCAGAGGTGTGGCGAGACGTCTGGCCAGGCGGTTTGAATGCACCAGTAAGCGATCCCTGAAGCGATTTGAGAATTTTGTTATCAACTCAGTAACGGTTGGTACTCCCGTGTCACGAAATAAAACGCCATTTTCGACATAATGGTGCCACTTCACCCAAGCATCCTCCGTAGGGCCTTTGTGATACCAGTTTGAACTCTTCTTAACGACGTGTCGCAAGCGGCGCCCCAGCATGTTATTCCCCAACTAAGGGTATGGAGAACTATGGCTTTGAAGTGCTTGAAGGGATAATCCACTACCTGGGCGAAGTAGCCAGTCCATTTTCCAGTCCAGTCCAGTTTCGTCCTTGCTGACCCACAGTCTCGGTCGATCTGACTCTTCCAGCATAGACGTCGGTCTAGGGTAACTTTCTGCTCATGCTTAAGTCTATTACCATCTAAGTAAAGGCTATGGAAGCGGAAAGATCGAAGAGCAGAGCTGACGTGTTGCGTTTTATCAACGTTCAGCGCAATATTCCATCGAGAGGCCCAACATTCCAAATCATTCAAGAAAGTCTGGACACGCCACGAGGCCGAGAACACGAAGTGCTGTCAGTGGCTAGAAATGCAGTATCATCTGCGTAGGTGGCAAGAAGAGTACCACGAGCTACTGGGTTTGGGAGATCAGAAGTGTAAATTGTGAACAAAACCGGGCCCTGTGGGACACCAGCTCGAATTTGACGTAGTCCAGAAAGATGTCCACGAATGTCAACGGCAAACATCCTATTGTCCAGAAATGACACAACGAGCTTCCAAAGTCCCTCAGGCAATAGAGGCATTAGCTTTTAGAAAAGACCTTCATGCCAGACCCTATCAAAAGCCTGTCTGACTATAAAAAAAACGGGCGACCAGTATTTATGACCTTCGAAAGCATCTAGAATGTAGTTCACGACTCTGTGAACCTGGTCAATAGCTGCGTGGCGACTACGGAAACCAAATTGATGGTTTGGTAAAGCGTCAATAAACGTGTCAATATCCAGGAGTCTATTAAGAACGGTCCGCTCATAAATCTTGGAAAACATGGACAGAAGACTTATTGGCCTGTAGGACTAAGTCGAGCACGGATCTTTACCCTTTTTGAAGACCATTGTAACTAGAGAACGCTTTCAAGGGGATGGTTCAGTGGTTCAGTGACGCATTAAAGAGAAGGCAGAGCTGAGCAATGACAGAGTTAGGGAGTGACTTTGCAACTTTTCCATCAATCTTATCCATGCCTCCTCTTCATCCACTGGTCGCACAGTAACAGGAGGACCGAATGAGAGTCCAAACCTAGAAATTGTGGTTCGATCTTCCTGTCCTGTTTCAAAATCGAACGGAGTTAATCGATTTTCGAGATCGTCTGCAAATACTTGTGCTATTTCAGAGACACTGTGAGCCCAAGTGCCATCGCTTCGTTTAAGAGAAAACCTGTAAAGTGCGAAACCATGATCCTGGTTGGGATCAATGGAACTGAGATGATTCACAAAAAATTTCTGATTTCTGACACGACAGCCCTCCACCTTGCCAAGTCCTGGGCATGCCTTGTCCTCATCAAAACGCGGCGAAGTGTACGACCTTTTCTGGCCAGGACTGCAATTTCAGGTTTCGAACAAGCCCATGTCGGTGGCGGAATAGGTACACTTCCAGCAGGAGGTGCAGCTTGATGGATCTTGTCTACCAAACTTGAGCAAAGGAGGAGGAGGAAATGCCCGAACACTCAGAGATGGAAAGGTGATGCACGGCATACCTCTATACAGTTCAAAATCAATGGCAGTCGGAAGATGATCATTGATCCAGCGAAAATGCGTGGGCCCCCCAGTGGCCAGAATCTGCATAGTTGAGCTGAAATTACATACATCACAGTGTTTCCACGAGGACGGGACCGTCTGCAACCCCAAATTTCAATCACCTCCAATAATAAAGCGGCTGTGATGTTGGTGGCGGAATAGGTACACTTCCAGCAGGAGGGGCAGCTTGATAGATCTTGTCTACCAAACTTGGGCAGAGGAGGAGGAGGAAATGCCCGAACACTCAGAGATGGAAAGGTGACTGCACGGGATACCTCTATACAGTTCGAAATCAATGGCAGTCGGAAGATTATCATTGATCCAGGGAAAATGCGTGGGCCCCCCAGTGGCCAGAATTTGCATAGTTGAGCTGAAACTACAGACATCACAGTGTTTCCACGAGGACGGGACCGTCTGCAACCCCAAATTTCAATCACCTCCAATAATAAAGCGGCTGCCCACAGAACCGAAATGGCGGCGAAAGCCCTCAACTGGCCACGAATGACGATGATCAGGAGGAGTAAATCGATATTCGAGAACGTCTGCAAATACTTCTGCTATTTCGGAGTCACTGTGAGCCCAAGTGCCATCGCTTCGTTTAAGAGAAAACCGGTTATGCGCAAAACGAAATTTTTCCAAACGACGTGACAAAATTGATAGCGATGGCTTGCAGGTGAGGCTCAGTTATTGTGGCGCTCAGGTGATAGTCCAGAGACGATTTGATAATGACAGCAGCACCACCACGATTTCTATCATTTGGGTGATTGGCGCAGTGCACAGCATATCCATGAACCCGAAAAAAAGAACGGCTGGTTAAATGTATCTCTTTAGTGCACAAAGCGTTTTTTGTGCTGCATAAGATGATCAGGTTGGGGGTGCATAAACTAATTAACCACAAGCGAAAAGAGAACCGTTTTACTTCGATCTGGAACTGCAACTGAACTTTTACTAGCAGAAGAGAGATTACATGGGGCTGCTAACAGAGGATTAACAGAGTGTAAATATGTAGTCGATTATTAAATGATATTATGTTTATTATATTGGGTACAAAGAGAGACCAGCTGAGGAAAAGCTCGAGTTTGACCGAACATCCCGGGATCGGGAACCGTAAATTGTATATGTTTTATTTTATAAATCAATTTTTAATACTTGTCATAAATATACCCCCTACTCGCAGAGTTAAAGGGCATATTACGGTACATTGTAGTTTTCGGGAAATTGGTAACAGGTAGAGGGAATACATTCCGTAGTTAGTTAGGTTAGTTAGGTTATTTGCTGTTTATATAAACAAGAAACTGAATGCTAAGAACGTATTATATGTGTACAATCAGAATCGAATGCGGTAGAATATAAATTCATGTTATGCTTTTTGATATAAGCCTATGTAGGCACAAGTTTACTAACATGCCGCACAATAAGGTTCTTGTTTTTTATGTTGAATGCTGTTTAAACAAAAAAAAAACCTGAAATCAGCGGGTGAGTGAAGCGACAGTGGGACATGTTCTATATCTGGTTAATAAAATTTAAATTTCAAAAGTGTCCATGTCAAACACTGCCGAGGATCCATAGGTCTGCAGGGTGTCGTCAGCGGAGACGACGTCGACCCAGAGGTGTGGCAAGTCGTCTGGCTAGGCGGTTTGAATGCACCAGTAAGCGATCCCTGTAGCGATTTGAGAATTTTGTTATCAACTCAGAAACGGTTGGTACTCCCGTGTCACGAAATAAAACGCCATTTTCGACATAATGGTGCCACTTCACCCCAAGCATCCTCCGTAGGGCCTTTGTGATACGAGTTTGAACTCTTCTTAACGACGTGTCGCAAGCGGGCCTCAGCATGTTATTCCCCAACTAAGGGTCTGGAGAACAATGGCTTTGAAGAACATGAAGGGATAATCCACTATCTGGGCGAAGTAGCCAGTCCATTTTCCAGTCCAGTCCAGTTTCGTCCTTGCTGACCCACAGTCTCGGTCGATCTGACTCTTCCAGCATAGACGTCGGTCTAGGGTAACACCGAGGTACGTTACTTTCTGCTCATGCTTAAGTCTATCACCATCTAAGTAAAGGCTATGGAAGCGGCCAGGTCGAAGAGCAGAGGTGACGTGTTGCGTTTTATCAACGTTCAGCGCAATATTCCATCGAGAGGCCCAACATTCAACATCATTCAATGCAGAATCATCTGCGTAGGTGGCAAGAAGAGTACCACGAGCTACTGGGTTTGGGAGATCAGAAGTGTAAATTGTGTACAAAACCGGGCCAAGGACGCTTCCCTGTGGGACACCAGCTCGAATTTGACGTAGTCCAGAAAGATGTCTACGAATGTCAACGGCAAACATCCTATTGTCCAGAAATGACACAATGAGCTTCCAAAGACCCTCAGGCAATAGAGGCATTAGCTTTTAGAAAAGACCTTCATGCTAGACCCTATTTAAAGCCTGTCTGACTTTAAAAAAAACGGGCGACCAGTATTTATGACCTTCGAAAGCATCTAGAATGTAGTTCACGACTCTGTGAACCTGTTCAATAGCTGAGTGGCGACTACGGAAACCAAATTGATGGTTTGGTAAAGCGTCAATAAACGTGTCAATATCCAGGAGTCTATTAAGAACGGTCCGCTCATAAATCTTGGAAAACATGGACAGAAGACTTATTGGCCTGTAGGACTAAGTCGAGCACGGATCTTTACCCTTTTTGAAGACCATTGTAACTAGAGAACGCTTTCAAGGGGATGGTTCAGTGGTTCAGTGACGCATTAAAGAGAAGGCAGAGCTGCGCAATGACAGAGTTAGGGAGTGACTTTGCAACTTTACCATCAATCTTATCCATGCCAGGAGCTTTCACGTACCTCCTCTTCATCCACTGGTCGCACAGTAACAGGAGGACCGAATGAGAGTCCAAACATAGAAATTGTGTTTCGATCTTCCTGTCCTGTTTCAAAATCGAACGGAGTAAATCGATTTTCGAGATCGTCTGCAAATACTTCTGCTATTTTGGAGTCACTGTGAGCCCATTGCCATCGCTTCGTTTAAGAGAAAACCTGTTAAGTTGTTGTCTTTTCAGATTTCGTGTGCATTTCCATAATGCGAAACCATGATCCTGGTTGGGATCAATGGAACTGAGATGATTCACAAAAACTTTCTGAGTTCTGACACGACAGCCCTCCAGCTTGCCAAGTACTGGGTATGCCTTGTCCTCATCTAAACGCGGCGAAGTGTACGACCTTTTCTGGCCAAGACTGCAATTTCAGGATTCGAACAAGCCCATGTTGGTGGCGGAATAGGTACACTTCCAGCAGGAGGTGCAGCTTGATGGATCTTGTCTACCAAACTTGAGCAAAGGAATCAACGTCATCAGTAGTGACAAGCAGAGGGTTATCTTCAGTCAAAGCAGTGAGCCTGGCACTGAAACTTATAATATGCGAGCTTGCCTTGTTTTGGCAATGACTTGATAGGCAGCAACAGAGAAATATATCAGGAGCGGAATATGATCAGAGGAAATGCCCGAACACTCAGAGATGGAAAGGTGACTGCACGGGATACCTCTATACAGTTCAAAATCAATGGCAGTCGGAAGATGATCATTGATCCAGGGAAAATGCGTGGGCCCCCCAGTGGCCAGAATTTGCATAGTTGAGCTGGAAACTACGGACATCAGAGTGTTTCCACGAGGACGGGACCGTCTGCAACCCCAAATTTCAATCACCTCCAATAATAAAGCGGCTGCCCACAGAACCGAAAAGGCGGCGAAAGCCCTCAACTGGCCACGAATGACGATGATCAGGAGGACAGTACACAGCGCAAAACGAAATTCTTCCAAGCGACGTGAAAAAATTGATATCAATGGCTTGCAAGTGAGGCACAGTTATTGTGGCGCTCAGGTGATAGTCCAGAGACGATTTGATAATGACAGCAGCACCACCACGATTTCTATAATCGGGGTGATTGGCGCAGTGCACAGCATATCCATGAACCCGAAAAAAAGAACGGCTGGTTAAATGTGTCTGTTTAGTGCACAACGCGTTTTTTGTGCTGCAGAGATGATCAGGTTGTGGGTGCATAAACTAATTAACCATCTCGGCCTCGGGAATCGTAAATTGTATATGTTTTATTTTAAAAATCAATTTTTAATACTTGTCATAAATATACCCGCACTCGCAGAGTAAAAGGGCATATTACGGTACATTGTAGACGTCGGGAAATTGGTAACAGGTAGAGCGAATACATTCCGTAATTGTTTTCTTTTTCTGTCCCATCGAAGAATCTCAGAAATATCATAAATATATCAAATGTGTCAAAAAACAATTTATTTTTTTTTCTTACACTCACACGGAGGAACGGGAACATCAAAAATATTATATTGTTAATATAATATATTATTCAAATGGTAAAATTTCGAATAAAAATCAAAAGTTTAACTCACAACCCAGTAAAGAAACTTAAATTCGATCACTGGCGGAACAAAACAGCAGAGTTCTCCAGGCAAAGCTTAGAATTCTAACCAAACAAATGCCAGGTCTTTAAATATTTTACTTAGAGGCGCAAGGCATAGCTAAAAAGATTGACAAATTTCGATTATAATTTCGATTATAAAGTCGAATATTTTTTCGTTCCGATCGTTATAATTGAGCTTGGGGTGGGAGGGTTGTTGCTATTTATATAAACAAGAAACTGAATGCTAAGAACGTACTAAATGTGTACAATCAGAATCGAATGCGATAGAATATAAATTCATGTTATGCTTTTTTATATAAGCCTATGTAGGCACATAGTTTACTAACATGCCGCACAAGTAAGGTTCTTGTTTTTTATGTTGAATGCTGTTTAAACAAAAAAAATCCTGAAATCAGCGGGTGAGTGAAGCGACAGTGGGACATGTTCTATATCTGGTTAATAAATTTTAAATTTCAAAAGTAGCCCATGTCTAACACGGCCGAGGATCCATAGGTCTGCAGGGTGTCGTCAGCGGAGACGACGTCGACCCAGAGGTGTGGCAAGACGTCTGGCCAGGCGGTTTGAATGCACCAGTAAGCGATCCCTGTAGCGATTTGAGAATTTTGTTATCAACTCAGTAACGGTTGGTACTCCCGTGTCACGAAATAAAACGCCATTTTCGACATAATGGTGCCACTTCACCCAAGCATCCTCCATAGGGCCTTTGTGATACCAGTTTGAACTCTTCTTAACGACGTGTCTACCCAACTAAGGGTATGGAGAACAATGGCTTTGAAGTGCTTGAAGGGATAATCCACTATCTGGGCGAAGTAGCCAGTCCATTTTCCAGTCCAGTCCAGTTTCGTACTTGCTGACCCACAGTCTCGGTCGATCTGACTCTTCCAGCATAGACGTCGGTCTAGGGTAACTTTCTGCTCATGCTTAAGTCTATTACCATCTAAGTAAAGGCTATGGAAGCGGAAAGATCGAAGAGCAGATCTGACGTGTTGCGTTTTATCAACGTTCAGCGCAATATTCCATCGAGAGGCCCAACATTCCAAATCATTCAAGAAAGTCTGGACACGCCACGAGGCCGAGAACACGAAGTGCTGTCAGTGGCTAGGAATGCGTAGGTGGCAAGAAGAGTACCACGAGCTACTGGGTTTGGGAGATCAGAAGTGTAAATTGTGAACAAAACCGGACCCTGTGGGACACCAGCTCGAATTTGACGTAGTCCAGAAAGATGTCCACGAATGTCAACGGCAAACATCCTATTGTCCAGAAATGACACAATGAGCTTCCAAAGACCCTCAGGCAATAGAGGAATTAGCTTTTAGAAAAGACCTTCATGCCAGACCCTATTTAAAGCCTGTCTGACTTTAAAAAAAACGGGCGACCAGTATTTATGACCTTCGAAAGCATCTAGAATGTAGTTCACGACTCTGTGAACCTGTTCAATAGCTGAGTGGCGACTACGGAAACCAAATTGATGGTTTGGTAAAGCGTCAATAAACGTGTCAATATCCAGGAGTCTATTAAGAACGGTCCGCTCATAAATCTTGGAAAACATGGACAGAAGACTTATTGGCCTGTAGGACTAAGTCGAGCACGGATCTTTACCCTTTTTGAAGACCATTGTAACTAGAGAACGCTTTCAAGGGGATGGTTCAGTGGTTCAGTGACGCATTAAAGAGAAGGCAGAGCTGCGCAATGACAGAGTTAGGGAGTGACTTTGCAACTTTACCATCAATCTTATCCATGCCAGGAGCTTTCACGTACCTCCTCTTCATCCACTGGTCGCACAGTAACAGGAGGACCGAATGAGAGTCCAAACATAGAAATTGTGTTTCGATCTTCCTGTCCTGTTTCAAAATCGAACGGAGTAAATCGATTTTCGAGATCGTCTGCAAATACTTCTGCTATTTTGGAGTCACTGTGAGCCCATTGCCATCGCTTCGTTTAAGAGAAAACCTGTTAAGTTGTTGTCTTTTCAGATTTCGTGTGCATTTCCATAATGCGAAACCATGATCCTGGTTGGGATCAATGGAACTGAGATGATTCACAAAAACTTTCTGAGTTCTGACACGACAGCCCTCCAGCTTGCCAAGTCCTGGGTATGCCTTGTCCTCATCTAAACGCGGCGAAGTGTACGACCTTTTCTGGCCAAGACTGCAATTTCAGGATTCGAACAAGCCCATGTTGGTGGCGGAATAGGTACACTTCCAGCAGGAGGTGCAGCTTGATGGATCTTGTCTACCAAACTTGAGCAAAGGAATCAACGTCATCAGTAGTGACAAGCAGAGGGTTATCTTCAGTCAAAGCAGTGAGCCTGGCACTGAAACTTATAATATGCGAGCTTGCCTTGTTTTGGCAATGACTTGATAGGCAGCAACAGAGAAATATATCAGGAGCGGAATATGATCAGAGGAAATGCCCGAACACTCAGAGATGGAAAGGTGACTGCACGGGATACCTCTATACAGTTCAAAATCAATGGCAGTCGGAAGATGATCATTGATCCAGGGAAAATGCGTGGGCCCCCCAGTGGCCAGAATTTGCATAGTTGAGCTGGAAACTACGGACATCAGAGTGTTTCCACGAGGACGGGACCGTCTGCAACCCCAAATTTCAATCACCTCCAATAATAAAGCGGCTGCCCACAGAACCGAAAAGGCGGCGAAAGCCCTCAACTGGCCACGAATGACGATGATCAGGTGGACAGTACACAGCGCAAAACGAAATTCTTCCAAGCGACGTGAAAAAATTGATATCAATGGCTTGCAAGTGAGGCACAGTTATTGTGGCGCTCAGGTGATAGTCCAGAGACGGTTTGATAATGACAGCAGCACCACCACGATTTCTATAATCGGGGTGATTGGCGCAGTGCACAGCATATCCATGAACCCGAAAAAAAGAACGGCTGGTTAAATGTGTCTGTTTAGTGCACAACGCGTTTTTTGTGCTGCAGAGATGATCAGGTTGTGGGTGCATAAACTAATTAACCATCTCGGCCTCGGGAATCGTAAATTGTAAATGTTTTATTTTAAAAATCAATTTTTAATACTTGTCATAAATATACCCGCTACTCGCAGAGTAAAAGGGCATATTACGGTACATTGTAGACGTCGGGAAATTGGTAACAGGTAGAGCGAATACATTCCGTAATTGTTTTCTTTTTCTGTCCCATTGAAGAATCTCAGAAATATCATAAATATATCAAATGTGTCAAAAAACAATTTATTTTTTTTTCTTACACTCACACGGAGGAACGGGAACATCAAAAATATTATATTGTTAATATAATATATTATTCAAATGGTAAAATTTCGAATAAAAATCAAAAGTTTAACTCACAACCCAGAAAAGAAACTTAAATTCGATCACTGGCGGAACAAAACAGCAGAGTTCTCCAGGCAAAGCTTAGAATTCTAACCAAACAAATGCCAGGTCTTTAAATATTTTACTTAGAGGCGCAAGGCATAGCTAAAAAGATTGACAAATTTCGATTATAATTTCGATTATAAAGTCGAATATTTTTTCGTTCCGATCGTTATAATTGAGCTTGGGGTGGGAGGGTTAGTTGCTATTTATATAAACAAGAAACTGAATGCTAAGAACGTACTAAATGTGTACAATCAGAATCGAATGCGATAGAATATAAATTCATGTTATGCTTTTTGATATAAGCCTATGTAGGCACATAGTTTACTAACATGCCGCACAAGTAAGGTTCTTGTTTTTTATGTTGAATGCTGTTTAAACAAAAAAAATCCTGAAATCAGCGGGTGAGTGAAGCGACAGTGGGACATGTTCTATATCTGGTTAATAAAATTTAAATTTCAAAAGTAGCCCATGTCTAACACGGCCGAGGATCCATAGGTCTGCAGGGTGTCGTCAGCGGAGACGACGTCGACCCAGAGGTGTGGCAAGACGTCTGGCCAGGCGGTTTGAATGCACCAGTAAGCGATCCCTGTAGCGATTTGAGAATTTTGTTATCAACTCAGTAACGGTTGGTACTCCCGTGTCACGAAATAAAACGCCATTTTCGACATAATGGTGCCACTTCACCCAAGCATCCTCCGTAGGGCCTTTGTGATACCAGTTTGAACTCTTCTTAACGACGTGTCGCAAGCGGCGCCCCAGCATGTTATTCCCCAACTAAGGGTATGGAGAACTATGGCTTTGAAGTGCTTGAAGGGATAATCCACTACCTGGGCGAAGTAGCCAGTTCATTTTCCAGTCCAGTCCAGTTTCGTCCTTGCTGACCCACAGTCTCGGTCGATCTGACTCTTCCAGCATAGACGTCGGTCTAGGGTAACTTTCTGCTCATGCTTAAGTCTATTACCATCTAAGTAAAGGCTATGGAAGCGGAAAGATCGAAGAGCAGAGCTGACGTGTTGCGTTTTATCAACGTTCAGCGCAATATTCCATCGAGAGGCCCAACATTCCAAATCATTCAAGAAAGTCTGGACACGCCACGAGGCCGAGAACACGAAGTGCTGTCAGTGGCTAGAAATGCAGTATCATCTGCGTAGGTGGCAAGAAGAGTACCACGAGCTACTGGGTTTGGGAGATCAGAAGTGTAAATTGTGAACAAAACCGGGCCCTGTGGGACACCAGCTCGAATTTGACGTAGTCCAGAAAGATGTCCACGAATGTCAACGGCAAACATCCTATTGTCCAGAAATGACACAACGAGCTTCCAAAGTCCCTCAGGCAATAGAGGCATTAGCTTTTAGAAAAGACCTTCATGCCAGACCCTATCAAAAGCTTGTCTGACTTTAAAAAAAACGGTCGACCAGTATTTATGACCTTCCAAAGCATCTAGAATGTAGTTCACGACTCTGTGAACCTGTTCAGTAGCTGAGTGGCGACTACGGAAACCAAATTGATGGTTTGGTAAAGCGTCTTTAAACGTGTCAATATCCAGGAGTCTATTAAGTTCGATCCGCTCATAAATCTTGGAAAACGTGGACAAAAGACTTATTGGCCTGTAGGACTAAGTCGAGCACGGATCTTTACCGTTTTTGAAGACCATTGTAACTAGAGCACGCTTTCAAGGGGATGGAAAATGGCCAAGGTTCAGTTACGCATTAAAGAGAAGGCAGAGCTGCTCAATGACAGAGTTAGGGAGTGACTTTGCAACTTTTCCATCAATCTTATCCATGCCAGGAGCTTTCACGTACCTCCTCTTCATCCACTGGTCGCACAGTAACAGGAGGACCGAATGAGAGTCCAAACCTAGAAATTGTGGTTCGATCTTCCTGTCCTGTTTCAAAATCGAACGGAGTTAATCGATTTTCGAGATCGTCTGCAAATACTTGTGCTATTTCAGAGACACTGTGAGCCCAAGTGCCATCGCTTCGCTTAAGAGAAAACCTGTAAAGTGCGAAACCATGATCCTGGTTGGGATCAATGGAACTGAGATGATTCACAAAAAATTTCTGATTTCTGACACGACAGCCCTCCACCTTGCCAAGTCCTGGGCATGCCTTGTCCTCATCAAAACGCGGCGAAGTGTACGACCTTTTCTGGCCAGGACTGCAATTTCAGGTTTCGAACAAGCCCATGTCGGTGGCGGAATAGGTACACTTCCAGCAGGAGGGGCAGCTTGATGGATCTTGTCTACCAAACTTGAGCAAAGGAGGAGGAGGAAATGCCCGAACACTCAGAGATGGAAAGGTGATGCACGGCATACCTCTATACAGTTTAAAATCAATGGCAGTCGGAAGATGATCATTGATCCAGCGAAAATGCGTGGGCCCCCCAGTGGCCAGAATCTGCATAGTTGAGCTGAAATTACATACATCACAGTGTTTCCACGAGGACGGGACCGTCTGCAACCCCAAATTTCAATCACCTCCAATAATAAAGCGGCTGTGATGTTGGTGGCGGAATAGGTACACTTCCAGCAGGAGGGGCAGCTTGATGGATCTTGTCTACCAAACTTGGGCAAAGGAGGAGGAGGAAATGCCCGAACACTCAGAGATGGAAAGGTGACTGCACGGGATACCTCTATACAGTTCAAAATCAATGGCAGTCGGAAGATGATCATTGATCCAGGGAAAATGCGTGGGCCCCCCAGTGGCCAGAATTTGCATAGTTGAGCTGGAAACTCTGGACATCAGAGTGTTTCCACGAGGACGGGACCGTCTGCAACCCCAAATTTCAATCACCTCCAATAATAAAGCGGCTGCCCACAGAACCGAAAAGGCGGCGAAAGCCCTCAACTGGCCACGAATGACGATGATCAGGAGGACAGTACACAGCGCAAAACGAAATTCTTCCAAGCGACGTGAAAAAATTGATATCAATGGCTTGCAAGTGAGGCACAGTTATTGTGGCGCTCAGGTGATAGTCCAGAGACGATTTGATAATGACAGCAGCACCACCACGATTTCTATAATCGGGGTGATTGGCGCAGTGCACAGCATATCCATGAACCCGAAAAAAAGAACGGCTGGTTAAATGTGTCTGTTTAGTGCACAACGCGTTTTTTGTGCTGCAGAGATGATCAGGTTGTGGGTGCATAAACTAATTAACCATCTCGGCCTCGGGAATCGTAAATTGTAAATGTTTTATTTTAAAAATCAATTTTTAATACTTGTCATAAATATACCCGCTACTCGCAGAGTAAAAGGGCATATTACGGTACATTGTAGACGTCGGGAAATTGGTAACAGGTAGAGCGAATACATTCCGTAATTGTTTTCTTTTTCTGTCCCATCGAAGAATCTCAGAAATATCATAAATATATCAAATGTGTCAAAAAACAATTTATTTTTTTTTCTTACACTCACACGGAGGAACGGGAACATCAAAAATATTATATTGTTAATATAATATATTATTCAAATGGTAAAATTTCGAATAAAAATCAAAAGTTTAACTCACAACCCAGTAAAGAAACTTAAATTCGATCACTGGCGGAACAAAACAGCAGAGTTCTCCAGGCAAAGCTTAGAATTCTAACCAAACAAATGCCAGGTCTTTAAATATTTTACTTAGAGGCGCAAGGCATAGCTAAAAAGATTGACAAATTTCGATTATAATTTCGATTATAAAGTCGAATATTTTTTCGTTCCGATCGTTATAATTGAGCTTGGGGTGGGAGGGTTAGTTGCTATTTATATAAACAAGAAACTGAATGCTAAGAACGTACTAAATGTGTACAATCAGAATCGAATGCGATAGAATATAAATTCATGTTATGCTTTTTGATATAAGCCTATGTAGGCACATAGTTTACTAACATGCCGCACAAGTAAGGTTCTTGTTTTTTATGTTGAATGCTGTTTAAACAAAAAAAATCCTGAAATCAGCGGGTGAGTGAAGCGACAGTGGGACATGTTCTATATCTGGTTAATAAAATTTAAATTTCAAAAGTAGCCCATGTCTAACACGGCCGAGGATCCATAGGTCTGCAGGGTGTCGTCAGCGGAGACGACGTCGACCCAGAGGTGTGGCAAGACGTCTGGCCAGGCGGTTTGAATGCACCAGTAAGCGATCCCTGTAGCGATTTGAGAATTTTGTTATCAACTCAGTAACGGTTGGTACTCCCGTGTCACGAAATAAAACGCCATTTTCGACATAATGGTGCCACTTCACCCAAGCATCCTCCGTAGGGCCTTTGTGATACCAGTTTGAACTCTTCTTAACGACGTGTCTACCCAACTAAGGGTATGGAGAACAATGGCTTTGAAGTGCTTGAAGGGATAATCCACTATCTGGGCGAAGTAGCCAGTCCATTTTCCAGTCCAGTCCAGTTTCGTACTTGCTGACCCACAGTCTCGGTCGATCTGACTCTTCCAGCATAGACGTCGGTCTAGGGTAACTTTCTGCTCATGCTTAAGTCTATTACCATCTAAGTAAAGGCTATGGAAGCGGAAAGATCGAAGAGCAGATCTGACGTGTTGCGTTTTATCAACGTTCAGCGCAATATTCCATCGAGAGGCCCAACATTCCAAATCATTCAAGAAAGTCTGGACACGCCACGAGGCCGAGAACACGAAGTGCTGTCAGTGGCTAGGAATGCGTAGGTGGCAAGAAGAGTACCACGAGCTACTGGGTTTGGGAGATCAGAAGTGTAAATTGTGAACAAAACCGGGCCCTGTGGGACACCAGCTCGAATTTGACGTAGTCCAGAAAGATGTCCACGAATGTCAACGGCAAACATCCTATTGTCCAGAAATGACACAACGAGCTTCCAAAGTCCCTCAGGCAATAGAGGCATTAGCTTTTAGAAAAGACCTTCATGCCAGACCCTATCAAAAGCTTGTCTGACTTTAAAAAAAACGGTCGACCAGTATTTATGACCTTCCAAAGCATCTAGAATGTAGTTCACGACTCTGTGAACCTGTTCAGTAGCTGAGTGGCGACTACGGAAACCAAATTGATGGTTTGGTAAAGCGTCTTTAAACGTGTCAATATCCAGGAGTCTATTAAGTTCGATCCGCTCATAAATCTTGGAAAACGTGGACAAAAGTCTTATTGGCCTGTAGGACTAAGTCGAGCACGGATCTTTACCGTTTTTGAAGACCATTGTAACTAGAGCACGCTTTCAAGGGGATGGAAAATGGCCAAGGTTCAGTTACGCATTAAAGAGAAGGCAGAGCTGCTCAATGACAGAGTTAGGGAGTGACTTTGCAACTTTTCCATCAATCTTATCCATGCCAGGAGCTTTCACGTACCTCCTCTTCATCCACTGGTCGCACAGTAACAGGAGGACCGAATGAGAGTCCAAACCTAGAAATTGTGGTTCGATCTTCCTGTCCTGTTTCAAAATCGAACGGAGTTAATCGATTTTCGAGATCGTCTGCAAATACTTGTGCTATTTCAGAGACATTGTGAGCCCAAGTGCCATCGCTTCGTTTAAGAGAAAACCTGTAAAGTGCGAAACCATGATCCTGGTTGGGATCAATGGAACTGAGATGATTCACAAAAAATTTCTGATTTCTGACACGACAGCCCTCCACCTTGCCAAGTCCTGGGCATGCCTTGTCCTCATCAAAACGCGGCGAAGTGTACGACCTTTTCTGGCCAGGACTGCAATTTCAGGTTTCGAACAAGCCCATGTCGGTGGCGGAATAGGTACACTTCCAGCAGGAGGGGCAGCTTGATGGATCTTGTCTACCAAACTTGAGCAAAGGAGGAGGAGGAAATGCCCGAACACTCAGAGATGGAAAGGTGATGCACGGCATACCTCTATACAGTTTAAAATCAATGGCAGTCGGAAGATGATCATTGATCCAGCGAAAATGCGTGGGCCCCCCAGTGGCCAGAATCTGCATAGTTGAGCTGAAATTACATACATCACAGTGTTTCCACGAGGACGGGACCGTCTGCAACCCCAAATTTCAATCACCTCCAATAATAAAGCGGCTGTGATGTTGGTGGCGGAATAGGTACACTTCCAGCAGGAGGGGCAGCTTGATGGATCTTGTCTACCAAACTTGGGCAAAGGAGGAGGAGGAAATGCCCGAACACTCAGAGATGGAAAGGTGACTGCACGGGATACCTCTATACAGTTCAAAATCAATGGCAGTCGGAAGATTATCATTGATCCAGGGAAAATGCGTGGGCCCCCCAGTGGCCAGAATTTGCATAGTTGAGCTGAAACTACAGACATCACAGTGTTTCCACGAGGACGGGACCGTCTGCAACCCCAAATTTCAATCACCTCCAATAATAAAGCGGCTGCCCACAGAACCGAAATGGCGGCGAAAGCCCTCAACTGGCCACGAATGACGATGATCAGGAGGAGTAAATCGATTTTCGAGAACGTCTGCAAATACTTCTGCTATTTCGGAGTCACTGTGAGCCCAAGTGCCATCGCTTCGTTTAAGAGAAAACCGGTTATGCGCAAAACGAAATTTTTCCAAACGACGTGACAAAATTGATAGCGATGGCTTGCAGGTGAGACTCAGTTATTGTGGCGCTCAGGTGATAGTCCAGAGACGATTTGATAATGACAGCAGCACCACCACGATTTCTATCATTTGGGTGATTGGCGCAGTGCACAGCATATCCATGAACCCGAAAAAAAGAACGGCTGGTTAAATGTATCTCTTTAGTGCACAAAGCGTTTTTTGTGCTGCATAAGATGATCACGTTGGGGGTGCATAAACTAATTAACCACAAGCGAAAAGAGAACCGTTTTACTTCGATCTGGAACTGCAACTGAACTTTTACTAGCAGAAGAGAGATTACATGGGTCTGCTAACAGAGGATTAACAGAGTGTAAATATGTAGTCGATTATTAAATGACATTATGTTTATTATATTGGGTACAAAGAGAGACCAGCTGAGGAAAAGCTCGAGTTTGACCGAACATCCCGGGATCGGGAACCGTAAATTGTATATGTTTTATTTTATAAATCAATTTTTAATACTTGTCATAAATATACCCCCTACTCGCAGAGTTAAAGGGCATATTACGGTACATTGTAGTTGTCGGGAAATTGGTAACAGGTAGAGGGAATACATTCCGTAGTTAGTTAGGTTAGTTAGGTTAGTTGCTGTTTATATAAACAAGAAACTGAATGCTAAGAACGTATTATATGTGTACAATCAGAATCGAATGCGGTAGAATATAAATTCATGTTATGCTTTTTGATATAAGCCTATGTAGGCACAAGTTTACTAACATGCCGCACAATAAGGTTCTTGTTTTTTATGTTGAATGCTGTTTTAACAAAAAAAAATCCTGAAATCAGCGGGTGAGTGAAGCGACAGTGGGACATGTTCTATATCTGGTTAATAAAATTTAAATTTCAAAAGTGTCCATGTCAAACACTGCCGAGGATCCATAGGTCTGCAGGGTGTCGTCAGCGGAGACGACGTCGACCCAGAGGTGTGGCAAGTCGTCTGGCTAGGCTGTTTGAATGCACCAGTAAGCGATCCCTGTAGCGATTTGAGAATTTTGGTATCAACTCAGAAATGGTTGGTACTCCCGTGTCACGAAATAAAACGCCATTTTCGACATAATGGTGCCACTTCACCCCAAGCATCCTCCGTAGGGCCTTTGTGATACCAGTTTGAACTCTTCTTAACGACGTGTCGCAAGCGGGCCTCAGCATGTTATTCCCCAACTAAGGGTCTGGAGAACAATGGCTTTGAAGAACATGAAGGGATAATCCACTATCTGGGCGAAGTAGCCAGTCCATTTTCCAGTCCAGTCCAGTTTCGTCCTTGCTGACCCACAGTCTCGGTCGATCTGACTCTTCCAGCATAGACGTCGGTCTAGGGTAACACCGAGGTACGTTACTTTCTGCTCATGCTTAAGTCTATCACCATCTAAGTAAAGGCTATGGAAGCGGCCAGGTCGAAGAGCAGAGGTGACGTGTTGCGTTTTATCAACGTTCAGCGCAATATTCCATCGAGAGGCCCAACATTCAACATCATTCAATGCAGAATCATCTGCGTAGGTGGCAAGAAGAGTACCACGAGCTACTGGGTTTGGGAGATCAGAAGTGTAAATTGTGTACAAAACCGGGCCAAGGACGCTTCCCTGTGGGACACCAGCTCGAATTTGACGTAGTCCAGAAAGATGTCTACGAATGTCAACGGCAAACATCCTATTGTCCAGAAATGACACAATGAGCTTCCAAAGACCCTCAGGCAATAGAGGCGTTAGCTTTTAGAAAAGACCTTCATGCCAGACCCTATTTAAAGCCTGTCTGACTTTAAAAAAAACGGGCGACCAGTATTTATGACCTTCGAAAGCATCTAGAATGTAGTTCACGACTCTGTGAACCTGGTCAATAGCTGCGTGGCGACTACGGAAACCAAATTGATGGTTTGGTAAAGCGTCAATAAACGTGTCAATATCCAGGAGTCTATTAAGAACGGTCCGCTCATAAATCTTGGAAAACATGGACAGAAGACTTATTGGCCTGTAGGACTAAGTCGAGCACGGATCTTTACCCTTTTTGAAGACCATTGTAACTAGAGAACGCTTTCAAGGGGATGGTTCAGTGGTTCAGTGACGCATTAAAGAGAAGACAGAGCTGAGCAATGACAGAGTTAGGGAGTGACTTTGCAACTTTACCATCAATCTTATCCATGCCAGGAGCTTTCACGTACCTCCTCTTCATCCACTGGTCGCACAGTAACAGGAGGACCGAATGAGAGTCCAAACATAGAAATTGTGTTTCGATCTTCCTGTCCTGTTTCAAAATCGAACGGAGTAAATCGATTTTCGAGATCGTCTGCAAATACTTCTGCTATGTTATTTCGGAGTCACTGTGAGCCCATTGCCATCGCTTCGTTTAAGAGAAAACCTGTTAAGTTGTTGTCTTTTCAGATTTCGTGTGCATTTCCATAATGCGAAACCATGATCCTGGTTGGGATCAATGGAACTGAGATGATTCACAAAAACTTTCTGAGTTCTGACACGACAGCCCTCCAGCTTGCCAAGTCCTGGGTATGCCTTGTCCTCATCTAAACGCGGCGAAGTGTACGACCTTTTCTGGCCAAGACTGCAATTTCAGGTTTCGAACAAGCCCATGTTGGTGGCGGAATAGGTACACTTCCAGCAGGAGGTGCAGCTTGATGGATCTTGTCTACCAAACTTGAGCAAAGGAATCAACGTCATCAGTAGTGACAAGCAGAGGGTTATCTTCAGTCAAAGCAGTGAGCCTGGCACTGAAACTTATAATATGCGAGCTTGCCTTGTTTTGGCAATGACTTGATAGGCAGCAACAGAGAAATATATCAGGAGCGGAATATGATCAGAGGAAATGCCCGAACACTCAGAGATGGAAAGGTGACTGCACGGGATACCTCTATACAGTTCAAAATCAATGGCAGTCGGAAGATGATCATTGATCCAGGGAAAATGCGTGGGCCCCCCAGTGGCCAGAATTTGCATAGTTGAGCTGGAAACTACGGACATCAGAGTGTTTCCACGAGGACGGGACCGTCTGCAACCCCAAATTTCAATCACCTCCAATAATAAAGCGGCTGCCCACAGAACCGAAAAGGCGGCGAAAGCCCTCAACTGGCCACGAATGACGATGATCAGGAGGACAGTACACAGCGCAAAACGAAGTTCTTCCAAGCGACGTGAAAAAATTGATAGCAATGGCTTGCAAGTGAGGCACAGTTATTGTGGCGCTCAGGTGATAGTCCAGAGACGATTTGATAATGACAGCAGCACCACCACGATTTCTATAATCGGGGTGATTGGCGCAGTGCACAGCATATCCATGAACCCGAAAAAAAGAACGGCTGGTTAAATGTGTCTGTTTAGTGCACAACGCGTTTTTTGTGCTGCAGAGATGATCAGGTTGTGGGTGCATAAACTAATTAACCATCTCGGCCTCGGGAATCGTAAATTGTATATGTTTTATTTTAAAAATCAATTTTTAATACTTGTCATAAATATACCCGCTACTCGCAGAGTAAAAGGGCATATTACGGTACATTGTAGACGTCGGGAAATTGGTAACAGGTAGAGCGAATACATTCCGTAATTGTTTTCTTTTTCTGTCCCATCGAAGAATCTCAGAAATATCATAAAAATATCAAATGTGTCAAAAAACAATTTCTTTTTTTTTCTAACACTCACACGGAGGAACGGGAACATCAAAAATATTATATTATTAACATAATATATTATTCAAATGGTACAATTTTGAATAAAAATCATAAGTTTAGCTCACAACCCAGTAAAAAACTTAAATTCGATCACTGGCGGAACAAAACAGCAGAGTTCTCCAGGCAAAGCTTAGAATTCTAACCAAACAAATGCCAGGTCTTTAAATATTTTACTTAGAGGCGCAAGGAAAAGCTAAAAAGATTGAAAAATTTCGATTATAATTTCGATTATAAAGTCGAATATTTTTTCGTTCCGATCGTTATAATTGAGCTTGGGGTGGGAGGGTTAGTTGCTATTTATATAAACAAGAAACTGAATGCTAAGAACGTACTAAATGTGTACAATCAGAATCGAATGCGATAGAATATAAATTCATGTTATGCTTTTTGATATAAGCCTATGTAGGCACATAGTTTACTAACATGCCGCACAAGTAAGGTTCTTGTTTTTTATGTTGAATGCTGTTTAAACAAAAAAAATCCTGAAATCAGCGGGTGAGTGAAGCGACAGTGGGACATGTTCTATATCTGGTTAATAAATTTTAAATTTCAAAAGTAGCCCATGTCTAACACGGCCGAGGATCCATAGGTCTGCAGGGTGTCGTCAGCGGAGACGACGTCGACCCAGAGGTGTGGCAAGACGTCTGGCCAGGCGGTTTGAATGCACCAGTAAGCGATCCTGTAGCGATTTGAGAATTTTGTTATCAACTCAGTAACGGTTGGTACTCCCGTGTCACGAAATAAAACGCCATTTTCGACATAATGGTGCCACTTCACCCCAAGCATCCTCCATAGGGCCTTTGTGATGCCAGTTTGAACTCTTCTTAACGACGTGTCGCAAGCGGGCCTCAGCATGTTATTCCTCAACTAAGGGTCTGGAGAACAATGGCTTTGAAGAACATGAAGGGATAATCCACTATCTGGGCGAAGTAGCCAGTCCATTTTCCAGTCCAGTCCAGTTTCGTCCTTGTTGACCCACAGTCTCGGTCGATCTGACTCTTCCAGCATAGACGTCGGTCTAGGGTAACACCGAGGTGCGTTACTTTCTGCTCACTTTCTATCACCATCTAAGTAAAGGCTATGAAAGCGGACAGGTCGAAGAGCAGAGGTGACGTGTTGCGTTTTATCAACGTTCAGCGCAATATTCCATCGAGAGGCCCAACATTCCAAATCATTCAAGAAAGTCTGGACACGCTACGAGGCCGAGAACACAAAGTGCTGCCAGTGGCTAGGAATACAGTATCATCTGCGTAGGTGGCAAGAAGAGTACCACGAGCTACTGGGTCTGGGAGATCAGAAGCGTAAGTTGTGTACAAAACCGGGCCAAGGACGCTTCCCTGTGGGACACCAGCTCGAATTTGACGTAATCCAGAAAGACGTTCACGAATGTCAACGGCAAAAATCCCATTGTCCAGAAATGACACAACGAGCTTCCAACGTCCCTCAGGCAATAGAGGCATTAGCTTGTAACAAAGACCTTCATGCCAGACCCTATCAAAGCCTGCCTGACTTAAAAAAAAACGGGCGACCAGTATTTATGACCTTCGAAAGCATCTAGAATGTAGTTCACGACTCTGTGAACCTGTTCAATAGCTGAGTGGCGACTACGGAAACCAAATTGATGGTTTGGTAAAGCGTCAATAAACGTGTCAATATCCAGGAGTCTATTAAGAACGGTCCGCTCATAAATCTTGGAAAACATGGACAGAAGACTTATTGGCCTGTAGGACTAAGTCGAGCACGGATCTTTACCCTTTTTGAAGAACATTGTAAACCTGTAAAGTGCGAAACCCTGATCCTGGTTGGGATCAATGGAACTGAGATGATTCACAAAAAATTTCTGAGTTCTGACATGACAGCCCTCCACCTTGCCAAGTCCTGGGTATGCCTTGTCCTCATCAAAAAGCGGCGAAGTGTACGACCTTTTCTGGCCAGGACTGCAATTTCAGGTTTCAAACAAGCCCATGTTGGTGGCGGAATAGGTACACTTCCAGCAGGAGGGGCAGCTTGATAAATCTTGTCTACCAAACTTGAGCAAAGGAGGAGGAGGAAATGCCCGAACACTCAGAGATGGAAAGGTGACTGCACGGGATACCTCTATACAGTTCAAAATCAATGGCAGTCGGAAGATGATCATTGATCCAGCGAAAATGCGTGGGCCCCCCAGTGGCCAGAATCTGCATAGTTGAGCTGGAAACAACAGACATCAGAGTGTTTCCACGAGGACGGGACCGTCTGCAACCCCAAATTTCAATCACCTCCAATAATAAAGCGGCTGCCCACAGAACCGAAAAGGCGGCGAAATCCCTCAACTGGCCACGAATGACGATGATCAGGATGACAGTACACAGCGCAAATCGAAATTCTTCCAAACGACGTGACAAAATTGATAGCAATGGCTTGCAGGTGAGGCTCAGTTATTGTGGCGCTCAGGTGATAGTCCAGAGACGATTTGATAATGACAGCAGCACCACCACGATTTCTATAATCGGGGTGATTGGCGCAGTGCACAGCATATCCATGAACCCGAAAAAAAGAACGGCTGGTTAAACGTGTCTGTTTAGTGCACAAAGCGTTTTGTGTGCTGCATAAGATGATCAGGTTGGGGGTG